>NW_026592403.1:2049019-2196756 GCF_907164565.1 Psammomys obesus | reverse complement strand
GAAGGAAGGAAGGAAGGAAGGAAGGAAGGAAGGAAGGAAGGAAGGAAGGAAAAGAAAGAAAAGAAAAAAACAATGAAGGCAATGAAAGTTCCCATATTGTGGAGGTAGTGAAGCACATCCATCTTTCCAAATGATCTTAATCTGGTGAAAGTGTCAAATAAATACTACTGATCTGAAACTCCACCTTAAATCTTATTAAACACTGATATGTAATTCAATAAAGTAATCAGAGTATTTCCAATGACCAGTTTTCTTTCTTGCCTCCGTGAAAGCTGATGGTTTTCCCACTAAAAATCCTGTTGTGGCTTGAGTGTGGAATGTCTCCCCCATAGGCTCATGCCTTAGAACACTTGGTCCTCAACTCGCAATTGAGCTTGAAAGTACGTCACTGAGGAAGCTTACTTGATGTCTCTTGGCCCAGCACCCAGCTCAACCTCATGATTGCTCTTTGCCTCCCACTCCTGCCCTTATGCCTTTCCTGCCATGACTGGCCCTATCTCCTTAAACTATAGGTCAGCAAAAGTCCTCCCTCCATCAAGTCGCTTTTTGTCAGCTATTTGATCACGGCCATGAGAAAAGCAACGAAGTATTTTCCTTAAGCCCCGGATGTCACAGGTGACACAGAATCCTAAAGATGACGGTATTTGGTGTGACTTAAAATTCTTAAAGAATTTCAGAATTTGTTTATGCTCACTTCCCACAGAAGGGCCCCATTCTAAGGGGGACTGCTGGAGGCTCAGCGATCAGGGAAGGCCTCAGCCTACCTGCTGCATGTGGCCCAGCACGTTTTTCCTGCAGTCAAACACTCCTTTGCCCTCCTCTGAGTAGAGCTGGTAAATGAAGTCAGTGGTGAAATTGACATTGCAGCTTTCATTCCTGAAACGAATGTGAAGGAGTCAAGTTTACTCAGGGCTGTGGAGATGGCTGAGGATTTTCTAGAGAAGAGCTCCACCTAACCAGCCTGCTCAAGGTTTCAGGGTGCTTAGTTGTTTGCCTGTCAGCCTTCTTCACCTCTGCCCCTACCCTGACTCTGTGTATTTCCCGTTCCTCATGAAGGCCTTAAGTAAATGAGTGGCAGATGTCTTGAAAATAACAATAGACTATAGAGCAGAAATAAAATGTAAGAGGTTGTCTTTTATTTAAATGAAGGCCTGGTTCTTTTTAACAATTCAGAGCTGTGCCTGTGTTTCTCTAGCATTCAGAGAATCAGTGGCAAAGGGAAGATGCACATGGCAGTTTCTAAGAACCAACACCCAAAGGGAAGAACGAAAACACTTTCTACTACCTGAGAACAAGGCCCCTCTGGATGCTCGTCTTCATTTTGTTTCTCAAGTGTTCCACATTGGACTAGAAAAGATTGTTTTGTTAGTCGGTTAGACAGTGTACTCATTTGGTACCTACTGTAATGCCATGGAGACTACAATGTAGCACCACGTATAAACACACTGAGCTGCCTTTAAATGTTTTCCAGGTATCACATTACACAGGAGTTAGTGGACAGTGGGAAATCCGGTGCTATCAGTAGTAAATCAGATAAACATGGCATGTGTAAGACATGGGGCTAGGCTACCGAGTACATTTATTTAATGTTCATGAGTGTGATGGTTAGTGTTCATTGTCATCCTGGCCCAATCCATAATCACCTACAGAGTCTCTGTAGATTAGGCTGGGTCTATGGGCATGTCTATGGGGGATTGTCTTGATTATATCAGTTGAGGTGGGCAGACCCACTCATTGTGGGTGGCACCATTTCCTAAGAAGGGCATTCGAAACTCTATACAAAAGAGAAAGTAAGCTAAGCACTAGCACGCAGGCATTCATTCTCTCCACTCTTGACTGCACGTGACCAGCTTCCAGTCCCTGTTCCTCTGACTTCCATGTAATAAGGGCATAACCTGAACTAGGGGGAAAACAAACACTTTCTCCCTCAAGTTGCTCTTGCCTGGGTGTTTTATTATAACAACAGGAGACAAAGCTGGGTCAGTGGCAGTATTTCAAAAGGCCTAAGGGATGCAGTTTAAAACACCAGGTCCCATTAAATAAGTATCTTTAGATGACTTATGCCAAATACTGGGAAAGCATTATCATATTTCTCAAAAGAGTGAATCATTTAAAAATAAATACGCATACATAAACACAGAGAGGAAGTGTGTGTTAAGACCCCTTAGAGCACTTGCTACTCTTGCAGAGGACCCAGCTTCCGTTCTCAGTGCCCATACGGTGGCTCCCGGCCATCCTTAATGGCAGTTCAAAAGGATCTGGGACCCTCTTCTGGCCCCTGAAGATGTGCACATACACATATACTCACAAAATATCACATGTATAAAGTAAAAATAAATGAATTAATGATTAATTATACATAATTTGTGTGTGTGTGTGTGTGTGTGTGTGTGTGTGTGTGTGTGTGTGTGTGACCCTCAATCCTACCTAGTCATGGTCACCCATCCAAAGAGCACCTAAAACTTTCATCCAAGCACCTGGATTTGGAGATGACAACTGAAAAGCAAACATCGTGCAGTGTTGTCCAGCACCATCTCCAGCCTTCAGAAAACCAATGGGGAGGTAGTACATACGGTAAATAAAGTTCTTTCCTCAGCACGGCTGGGAGCCAAGCGTGCATGTCGAGCATCCACGGACATACCTGCAGGTCTCTGATATCAAATGGCTCCTCAAAGATGTAGGCAGCATCAGCTCCTGCTGCAAGTCCCCCCATGCTGGCCAGGTAACCACAGTATCCGCCCATGGTCTCAATGATGAACACCCGGCGCTTGGTTCCACTGGCTGACTGTTTAATTCGGTCACACGTCTGGCCACAGACAAGGAGATCCGTCATTTGAGTACAGGACCTTGGCTAGTGCCAGTACACTAGCCCAGGGCAAGCTCCCCCTCCCCCTCCCCGCCTGACAAGCTGCAGCATGTACCTCCACCACACCCCAGAGCACAGGAACAAGCACTGGCCTCAGAAAGGAGTGGTACACACAACTGCTTACATGCAGCGTCTCAGAATCTCTGTGATCACGCGTGATGGGGGCCTGGCTGGGCCATTACCCTGGGGACTAGTCACTCATTTCAGCTTACTTGCTTTGCTGTTTGACTACATCCTTGCTGAAAGGATTCCTTTTTTTTTTTTTTTTTTGCAAGTCAATCTTTAGCTGTTGTGAATTTCTATGGAACTATTGGTTACCTGGTTTCCTATTTGCTATCTTTCCTTTTCTAATGTTGTTTTGTTGTGAAAAGCTTTTTGAGATGTTGGAGGTTTTATTCATAAGGGTACCTCTGTCTAAAGAGAACAGCTTCTTGGATAAAGGCATCCAGAGACATCTTGCAGGGACTGGCACCAAGTCTCATATGGAAATGCAAAGCCAACCACTCTCCATAAGGAACCAGGTTCAGGACAGAGGACAACTGAAAAACTGCCCACTGCCTCACGCTGAGGCAGTGTTCGGTGCCATTGATTTCCTCAGAAATCACTGAAAGCTTCCCACCTCGTTCTCAGCATCTGTTTTCTTCCCAGGAAACAGAGACCCATATATTGCAATCCAAACTTGATTGTGCTCTTGCCCTCTTCAAAGTCCTTGAGCACGGCTTTTAAGTATGCATCAAACCTTTCTGCTGGATGCTGAGGCCTGCCAATCCTCAGCACCCTGTCCAGCTCCCAGCTCCAGCTGTTGTTCTAGCTCAGAGATATACTGACCCGTGAGCCTCCATGGGACCTTCGCACACAGTGGGCTCCGGGCATGGTAAGAACTGTATATAGAAGTCCCCAAAGTTATTTCTGTTCCCTGCCTTCTGCCCCCACAGCTGTGGGCAGATGGCTGTTATGTTAACACAACCGACGTGCAGCCATCTATTACAACCACCGTAGGGAACTCACTTGAGTTCTTTCCTGCTCGCTTATCTGCAACCTGTGACCCAGTTAGAAAAGTCATTTCCTCAGGAAGATACTATGTGACCTCCAGGACTGGACAGTCCCTCTGCTAGGGGCTTTCGTGACTCTGAGTCCTTTCTTCACTCCAGGATGTCTTCCTGCAAAGTGTGCTTTTTAGATTTGGAAATTTCCTCTCTGGATGCAATTCCCTGGAGGACAGAAACCCTATGCTGGGCTAAAGCCACTGCAATAGCCATCACAGCTGGCTGTGCCTCCAACACCGTAGATGCTTAACTAGATAGAAGTACATGAGCTACTTGGCCTACCCATCCACAGTCAGGAGCTAAGAGGAGAGTAATATCATGAAGGGAGATTGCAACAGTCACAGATCTTTAGGGGAAACAGAAAGTAAGTCTTTGCACCAAAGTCAAAATTACCATTTGAACATTTTTTTTATGTGATTCACTATTATATTTAATAGATCACACTTATGAACAAACAGGTTTTATGAAAAACCTTGCAGTCTGTAATGTCTTTAGTAGATCCTCCTGCCCAAAAGCATTGAATATGTACTTTGGTGAGTGTGAGGCCTTGAATTCTCTAGAAACAGAGATGTAACAAAGGAAGAGAGATCAAATGTTGTACTGAACATCTGTCTATGACACTCAAGTGCTGAAAGGAAGTCATTGCTTAGGCAAGTGCCCAGGTCCCAGAAGGGAGCAAAACCAGTGATTATTTTTCCACTTCGGTCTTTCCCAAGTGTCCATTCTATTACCCACCAATCCAAAGAACCATGCTGTAGTTACTTTATGATTCAAGAATATTACTAAGGAGACTTTAGGCACAAAGCCTGTTAATACAGATCTCTAAGCCCTGATCCAAATGAGACATAATCTAACTAGACTATACCTGACCTGGAACCAAAGCCCAGGCTTTCTGTTTAGCCCTGGCTAGAAAAACAGCAGCATGGGTTTGAAATGATATGCTTTGCTCAAAGCTTTCTTATATGCCTAAGTACTCTAGTCACCCAGATTACATCTGAAGACTTTAGTTAGCTTCTTCTAAAAATTGTAAGCTATCCTAGCCATGTCTCACTCAATTACTAGAAGTAGTACTGACATAGAAAGGGCCAGTGTACCAATATGCGACCAACCTACCATGTGCCGGTGGCACACTGAAAGGCTTCCCTGACTTCTGATGGAGAGCAGGATCCATTTACAGGTCTTGCCTCTTATTCTACAACTGCCTCATTGGCAAGTTCATCGAGCTCCGAGGACACAGACTGAGAATTCCCTCTCTAGGTGGGTGGGGGCCTCTGGGAGGAGTCCTAGTGAAAAATGTCAAGCTATAGTCCAAACACCATGGCCGCTCTGTTACACACACTTAAATGAAAGGTGAGACAATGAGGCAGAGGTCAATATGGAGCTACATTTTTAAAAAGAGATATTAATAGACTTCATAGAATTTAATATGGGAGCAGTCATGTCTTACAAGTTAAAAGGTTCCCTACCTACTCTTCCTTTGGCCTGATAATTGATATTCGTTCAGACAACTCACTGAAAAACTCGGGTGGCCAGACAGGGAAGGAGCTGGGCAGTAGGCAGGGCACATCCTGTCTTACTATGTACTGGCAGAGAACTGGCTGATCCTCATTTATCTCTCAGTGAAGTCAAAGTGGTTCCGGCCAGTGTCTAAGCCAGAAGGCTAAAGCATGTGGGGTCATTTAGGACATCTAGGTATGACAGCACCTGTTCACAGATATTAGAGGGAAAGCTCTGGGCCCTAAGGCACTTAGTGACTAGGCTTCAATCGACAGTCTTGTTTGTGATTCTATTTAACATGCCAAGAAACTTGGGCCGGGGGTTGGTAAGTAGGGGCTCGGGGGAGCTTCCACATTGCTTATGAGCTATACCAACACACAGGTTACAAGGGAGACACCTAGGATCCCATGCTATGATCTTAGTGGAAAACTCAGATGCTTGGTCCCACTCCTTCTTTTTCCTCCCAAGTAATTTAACTTAGAAGAAAGACCTTGGGATATAAGGAATCCCTCCAACAGCTGTAATTCATTGCCAACTCTAAAGCAGTGGTTCTCAACCTTTCTATTCTGCAACCCTTTAATACAGTTCCTCGTGTTGTGGTGAGCCCCAGACATATATTACTTCCTTGCTACCTTTAGAACTGTAATTTTGCTACTATTATGAATGATAATGTAAACATCTGATATGCAGGATATCTGATATGGGACCAGTGGGGGTCCCAACCCAGAGGTTGAGAACCACACTGCGCTAGCGCCAACATGCATGTGAACATCTTAAGAGGTCAGCTTGCTGCCGCTGGGTTGGGGTGGAAAAAAAATGAGCATGGTGAAAAGTCAAGCTACAGGCTTGACCATCCTTCTTTTTGCTGTTTTATAACCACTACCTGCAGCAAAAGACTTTGAAGCTAGCGGACATCCTCCTGCCTCAGTAGCACTAGAGTTCATTCATTTCATTACCTGTGTTACAATGCAGATAGCGACAGTACCACACCTAGCACCTGCAGGTCCATCTCCCCACACAGTAGTAGCAGGTAGAGCCACCATCCTCTGAGAAAGTGACTATGTCTCCAGAGTGCCTCTCATCTCACCAGAAAGGCTTTCCAAGCAATGGCCTCGGGCTTCCACTGTCTGAACAGTCATATTGACTACACTCTGGGGACTCTGAGGATTACTTACTTAGATCTGGTTCTTTGTGCTCATTCCTGAGACTTGTTCTCTAACCTCTCCTTCTCCAACATCACAACTCTAACATAACAATGGAACTTTGGACAGAAGCAGCTGACCCTAACAGCTCTCCTATTCAGATGGTACAGAAATATTATAGAGGCCTGCACAGAGCGTTTTAATAGAGACCAGGCTCTCACCATGAGAAACTAGGAAATACTATCCTATTATTAAAAGTATGGCCAAATGGTAAAGATATGCTTTGGGGCTTAATCCTTCCAAAAAAATATGAAAGGATGTCTTTTTCAATTTCTAATTAAGGTCAGAAGTGACCTGGAGAAGCTCGGGTTTTCTCTGTCAGAGGGGACAGAGGTGCATCTTGGGTTAGTCATTAGATGGAACAGCTAGCTGCTCCTTTCTCGGAGCAAGTTGAGAGTTTGAGCTGACAGGTAGGTAGGCTTAGGGAAAAAGAAAAATATAGTTAAGACACGCAAAGCAAAATTAGAATAGAAGCAGGTTTCTTACCTCAACAACGACATTCAGGCCAGTATCAGAACCGACACTTACTTCTGTGCCAGGGACACTGTTGCTAATAGTGGTAGGCAAAACGCATATTGGGATGCAAAACTCCTCGTGGCTGTTTCGTGCATCACCCAGAATCACGGCGCTATTAAAAGCCTGTAGCAGCAGGGCCATGGCAATTAGAGTAGTACCAGTGCATTCCTTGCCAAGTCACTTAGCACTCCAGGGATGTGACAGGGAGGGAACCAAGTAACCAGCAGGAAGTTGGTCCACATGGGTCCGCAGAGCCCATGAGAGGCCTGGGTTGGCATCTGAGCAGGTGCAGAGCATGCCTCAATTATTCACGGGCTACCGTACGTCCCTCAGCCTTGTCCTTCTTGTCCCGCAGGAAGAGGATACAAGTAGCAGAGTCAAGGTGGTGCAAAGCAGGCAGCAAAGCAGGCAGCAGGCCGAGGGGACAGAGGTGAATCATGGGTTAGTCATTAGATGGAACAGCTGCTCCTTTCTCGCCATTACAGAGGAGGTGGGGGGGGAAAGTGAGGTTGGGGCGTTTAAGCGCAAAGCCAATCCCAACACTTCTCTGGGTTGAGGTGGAGAGTGGAGAGGAGCACATGGCTGCAAGGATGACATCAAATGACTGGTATCACCAATGCAGAGTAGGGTCACTGCACCAAGGGCTGACAGGAAAAGAGACATGCACTTTACGTTACCTGCAGGTCCACCCCAGGACGCACACAGGCTTCCGCGTATCCCTCTGCTCCCCATTAGAAATAACTATCTCCCTCCTGAAGGAAGCATCCTTCCTGGGCCTTTGGCAGTGCTTACATGAAGCAAGATAAATCATTTGGAACCTTAGGAACTGCTTCAAAATGATAACTAGAAATGTCTGACTCTGCCGTAAAGGCGACTAGCTGGTATACAGAGGTTTCAGAGACTTGCCTCAGGTATTAAAGCCAGGTTAGCAGTGGGCACAGGTCTACTCACCCACAGTTCCTAAATCCAGGCAGCTCTCAACAGAGTAAGATGGGTATATTTTTAGACCACTATGGATGGGAAGTATGCCCCATGAATCTTATTTATCTCTCTTAGCATAATCATCGGTACAGGTTGCTGCAAAATTATTGTTTGAATACGACATGGGACTCTGCCTCCCCACACAAGGCAGCTGTGATGAATGTTGCATGTTCTATGCCATCTTTCTGCAACCAGATCATCCTGAGATTTAAAACTTGTGTGCTCCAAGGATTCTGGACAATGGGTCACAGACCTGTGGTATATTAGTCCTTCGGGTGGTCAGTCAAGAAGTCAGACAGGGCAGGCCATACTGGCCAGTGACAGGATTTTCCTCGTTCCCAACACAACCAGCC
Source organism: Psammomys obesus (assembly GCF_907164565.1). Lineage (NCBI taxonomy): Eukaryota > Metazoa > Chordata > Mammalia > Rodentia > Muridae > Psammomys > Psammomys obesus. The sequence goes on along the minus strand of NW_026592403.1, from coordinate 2,188,295 downwards.
CTCCACCTCCACCCACAGGTGACTCTGGGTCAACATGGCCACTCTCCACGTACTTCAGCCATTTGTTGCTCAGGCTGTGGTTGTTACAATTGATTACATTCAAAATGGCACCTTATGTCAAAGCCATTGTAGGTACAACCACTGGTCAGTGCCCTGCATGTTTGCTAGGCTCCTCAGAACTTTCTAGAAAAGTGTTTGCATTTGCTGAGGATAATTTTTGCTAGGTATTTATTAGGAACAAATTGTAAAGACAGAAGCTGTGTCTTTAAGAGCCTCCTGCTGGAAGTAAGAGGCATGTAGGCAACATGACAAACAGACCAGAGTCTTCTCTGTGGGCCGGAGAGCGTCAGGGATGTATGAGGAGAACAGGTGAGGAAGGGAAAGGGTTAGTACCCTACCTTCAGTCTGACAACATTACTCTTTTGTTTCTGTTCCTCTCTAATAGGCTAAAAGGGAAGCTCTAAATGGGGAACCCTACCCAAGAAAAGTAGCAAACTCGAAAGAAACCATACAGAAAGTCTTGCTTCTAGATCCTGTAGGAAGCAACAACAATTTTCAAAACACCAATAAAGCCACCTTAGACATTTTGACTGCACACACTGAAAGGAGAAAAAAAAAAAAGATGGTACATAGTTACAGGGACCTAAGGTCAATTTTCTATATCCTAGTATTCACAGTTCAGGACTGTCTTCAGAGCTGTGGCTACATCACTTTCATGACCTTCAGTGCCACCTCACAGTTAGCTTGCCTTGGTTGTTTTCTGACTAGAAAAAAGCTTGACACCAAAGGTAAGGAATAAAAACAAGTCCCCCTGAAAAGCCTCCCTCCAACACCAGACTTGTGAAGTGTCTGCTTTTCAAGATGCAGCCCAGAGAATTCATCCATTACCTCACAAGTACAAGACCCATTCAACAGATGCCCACATACCTGGATATAATTGCTGACGAGGAGGAAACAATTAGTGAAGACAATGAATGAGGTCATTTAGTCAAACTGGAGAAGCCCGGGTTTTCTCACCTCAAGCTAGTAGACATTCGGAGATTGAAATTTCCCTGTGGTGGGGACTGTCCCCAACACTATAAAGCAATGAACAGCACTCTTGACCTCCACTTACTACACGTTAGGGACTCCTCTCTGATGACGCAATGTCCTTCACCATTGCAGCTGCCCACCCAAAGCTGAGAACTGTCTCACTCTCCAAACCTAAGGAAACAGCTGGTTCTGGGAGACTGCCATGGATTGTAAGGTTAGGTCTGATCCAGGGCTCAGGAAGAGGCTATTGTCCTCTAGAAACAGATATGACTGTAGAGAAACAAGTGACTTGCTGGTGACCTGTTCTTCAGGATGCCTGTTTCAAGTTACACAGTAAAGTTAGGCCACTGCTCTCAACTCCCTGACAGCTCTCCACAGGGGCTTCTCATGTAGAAAGATCTACAGCAGCGAGAGGCAACCGGAGCTTGGTGGAGTTTCCTCGTGTCCTCTCTTCCTAGACGCAGTAAAAACCTCCTTTCATTCTTGGGGCCAGACCCTAACTCATGTCCAACTTCAAACTCTTATAATTAACTTTCATTTTGCCTTCACGCCTTTTCATATTCTAGTCCTTTTCCCATTAGGACACACAAAGGTACTGTGGGTTGTACTTTCATCTTCACTCAGCTGTCGGCTCCAGAGCAAGAGCAACTTTCATTGTCAGCTGGCCCAGCTTCAGGCACCCACCTTGAGATCACAGAACCTAGACAACCCAGCTCCCTGGAGCCTCAGAAGCAAGAGCAACAAAAAACACACGTACACATCTACTTACCACGCATTACCGAGCCTCCAGCCCTCAGGAATGGCCACCTACCTACCATTCAGTCTTGTTCTCACATACTACCGCTGGCTTTGAGAAACTCGAATAAATCAATAAGAAAAAATTTAAAAAAAAAAAAAATCACAAAATCCCTTTAAGGGAAGTAAAAGAGAGTGGTTAACTTTTTCCTCGTCTCTACTTTTGAGTTTCATATTTTCAAAAATATGTACATATTAAATATTCAAATCTGGGACAAAACAATTACTAGCATGGGAGCTAAGAATCATAAAGAATGATTATAGTAACATTACAATAAAAACAGAGAATCTTTCCTTCATGCCTGACAGTGCACACTGAATATCTACAAGGAGATAAATGTCCCCCTTGCCTGGCATCTTCAGAGGCTCCCACTAAGCCGAAATGACAGTACACAGCAGTGCACAGCCTTTCAACGACAGGACACTGTCATCACCTACAAAGTTCACCCTCAAGAGCCACAGACTACAGTTTCCAAAAGATAATTTGCTAAACTAAGTCTCATAATAATTTGATTGAGTCTATGACTTTTTTAGGTAGGCCACATCCATGGCTGTTCTGGGGCACACATGGCCATAGACTACTGGTCAGGTACATCTGCAAGCGGGCTTCTACTTAAATGACAAGGAGCTTGTGAAAAAAAGACGCTCTAATTGTTTCCCCTACAGATTCCTACCATGCAAACTGTAGACTGTAATTGAGCATCTGAAATGCACAAAGCCCTGGATCCCAATCCATTTTGTAACAGATACCCCTTTTTTCCACTCACAAAGACAGACAGATGCATCAGCGGCCTGAGTTCATCAACCACAACAGCAAAAGCAATACCAATAGTCACCAGACAGCACATGCAACATAGAAGGGAGAAGTTAGTGATTGGAAATAAACAAAACAGACGCTGCTTCTAGAAGACGCCAGACACATGGCTTCAGGACACAGACTGAAGAACGGTCCTGACATTCAGAAAAGCAAGAAAGCAGCACAAAGCATTACTTACCGCTCTGCATTTTATTGTAAAAGCTTTAGGGCTTTTATTTACCAGTACTAGAAATGAGTTTGGTGCCGAGAGCTTAAGAGAAAACAAAATCCTACAAAAATATGTAGCAGAATTAGGTCTCCCAGGAAGCACAACTTGAGTTACTGAAAATTTTTAGAACTCTGATTCAGTGATTTCATAGGAATTAACAAGTATAATTTACAACAAATGTAAGACTAATGTATGAATATATTTTGTTACTGTCTTTTTGAGAAAAAAAAAGAAAGTGCCAATATTTAACACAATTTAAGATTACCAATTTATAAAAGGCAGGGGAAAATAACAGTAACAACCATAGCCAAAAATCCAGTGACCAGTTGGTTCAGGCAATAACATTATGAGATATTTAGTTCCATTTCTACCTTTAAGCATCAAGGAGAGAATGCTGAACACAGGTGCAGTAAGAGGCTATAGGCTGAAAGAAAATTACATTCAGCCAAAACTTAAAAAACTTAAAAGTTTAGTTGAGTGTCAAATCAGAAAACACAGTCATCTAGTACTGCATGAGCTAGGATGGGCTGTCCCTCTACAGGTCTTCGAAATGGAGTCAAGTCATGCAGCAGCTGTATGGGAGAACCCATGGGGAAAACTGGGGTGGCTGTGCACTATATAAAGGGTTTTCAGAATCCAAAAGGAACTTTTGTTTCCTGAAACAAACAAAAATATTTAGGCATCCAATTGGTAAAAGGCTATTTCTAGCGCACTGGTAGATAAAAGGATCCAGGTCTTGGATTAGCGTCAGCTGCACCTGTTTTGCTGGCACACGCACTTACATCTGTGATAGTGTTCAGAGCCGTGTCCGCCCCGATGCTGAAATCGGAACCCGGCACATTGTTGGAGACAGTAGCAGGAACCATAACCATAGGGACACAGAAAGCCTCGTGTTTCTGCCGGGCAGCTGCCAGCTCTAGGAGTCCCAGGTAGGCCTGTCAGATAAGTCTGTGTGACTGTGGGGCCAGGAATGGGGGGTGGGGCCAGGGGCAACGGGTGGCTGGGAGTCTCAGGGAGTGCACAACTACACAGGGAGGAGACCGGGCATCACTAAAAGAACCAACACAGGAAAATTAAGAGCACAGGCAAGAACAAGCAGCTTCCCAGGCACAAAGGGGAGAAGCAGTATTAGCATATAGTTTTGAGACTGACTGTCTTATTATAAATGAGTCTGGTTATGTGAAGTTCTTATATTTCTTTAGATGAATCAAGATTTCTGTGAGACTCATCCTCAGTGAATAGCATATAATTAAAGACTACAGTCTAATATATGATTTAAAAAAAAATCTGAAGAGAAAAATGAACTATATAAAACCACCTTCCTTTCTAGATCAATGCCAAATATGGAATTGTAGCTACAGATTGGTAACAAATCAGAAAATATCAAACTGGGTCTCAGCAGAATGGTCAAGCTTGTGCTGTCTCCGTTAATTTACATTATCAGACTTGGGCTCATCTTGTGCTACATCGCACTGCCCTGCTATTCCGAATTACAGGGTAACTGGGTTGAACATTAAAATCCCAGTTCCTGAGGTATGTCCAGTAAGATCGGGTATGATGTGAAACAAATATGGGGCTACCAATCCCACCTCCAAAGCCAACAAGCAGGGAGGGAGAAGACAATAATGTATGTACCTCAAATCCACCAATGATAAGGAGGGCGTTGATATTATAGGAATGCATCTGTTCAGCAATCTTCTCCAAGTACTTCCCAGGTAGAGTGCTGAAGACACACGGACCAAGAGGTGAGGGTATACCCACATAAGCTGGCAAACTTCTGGGAAATCATTCTACCCACTGCTGGGGTCTCTTTCCCACCTCTCACCCATGTCTGAACTCTGTGGCTGCTTTCCTGGGCCTCCCAGGTCGACAGCATCTGGGACAGTGGAGGCCTGGAGAACGACCACTCAAGGCAGAAGGGGCAAGGTATGATGTCCCCAAAGACCATTCTTCAAAAGTAGGGGGGCTGGGGACTTAGCTCAGTGGAAGAGTATTTGCCTACAACGTGTACATTCCTAGGCTTAATCCGTACGGCCACAGTCGATAAATTAACGGACAACGTGTATATGGAAATAGGGTCACCCCAGAAGATTCATGTGGCGGTGTACACCTGAAATCCCAACGCTCAAGATGGAGGCGGGAGGACTGCTGAGTTCAAGACCAGCCTGGACGACAGGCAAGGCAACATAGTGAATTCCTGAACAGACTGAGCTACATAAGATCCTGTTTCAAAAGAGCCAAAAGAATTATACTGGCTCACGAGTAAAGAGAAAATACATTATTAGCTTAAAATTACTTATAGTAACTGTTTACATAGAAATTTCCATTTTCCAAATTATATACCTGTACATATATGTTTATGTGTATGCATGTATATATTTTATACATACTTTTATATATGTCCATATGTATATAAACATATATTAAAACACAATAAAATATATATTAAAATTTATACAATATACGTTCATATTTATATATTGATAAATATTTCATACATATCTATCAAGTTAATTTCCTTTAAAATTACACCCAAAAAATTTTTTTTTAATAAATAAAGAAATAATTAGTTAAAAACCACACCCACCCACATTCTATTTCTATACTATCACCTACTTCAAATGACAGTCAGCAGGGTTACCACTAAGCAAAGGGATGAAACTGATTTATGCCCCATTCCAATATTTAACCTGACCACCACCCCTACTTTTTCTTTCATGCTTAGGAGAAAACTAGACATATGTAAGCTATAAGGTGAAGCTATTTCAATAAGGAAAACGTGAACATGGCTAATGGGCAAACCTGACATCTTTAGCAAGTGCCTGTAGCCATTGGCTCATCCCCATGATGCTCAAGAGTGATGCTGAGGTTTGCCTTACACCTGGGCTTGCAAGCATATCAGCCTCTCTGCAGAGGCCTAGGGAGTCTATTTGCATTACCATCAACATCCTGGGGCTTTGCCACACAAAGCACCAACACCATCTGGGGCAGCCACCCTGTGGAATCCCCACCTGTCTACATGGCCCCAGGAGCCCTGACTTTGAAGCAAGCAGAAAAGCTGACTTGATTCTTCTCACGCTAAGCCACAATGAAAAAACTGCTTTCTTTCCACACAACAAAGTAAGGTAAAAAACAATGGCTGGTATTAATGCTTGCATCCTAGAAATAGACAAAGATAAAATGGGGCTGGGCCCAACATAATGCACGTTGTTAAACTGTCTTTAATCTCAAGTAATTCAATGATTTTGTAAGTCAGAAAAAGATGATTTCATCCTAGCAATTCTCAGGTGATTTCTTCAGCTGTACACATAAGCTTAAAGTCACTGTGCGGCTCCGTTCTTGTGTGGCATACCACATTAGTGCTTCTTGACACAGTAGCACAGTAAGTGACAGCTTCACAATCACCATTCATTCTTTCAACCAGAGTGGGGCAGAAGAGTTTCACATACTGTTTTGTTTTTCAAATAAATGGAAGTAGGGAATTAATAGAGCGAAAGGACCACAAGGTACTTGACTTCACATTTTTAGAGTGCTGGGTATTGAATCCGAGACCTAACCACTGAGCTACGTGTCCATCTCAATCTGCCTTCCCTTTCCTAGCACTGAGATTAACTCTCAGCTCCCTAAAACATGATGGGGAAATGGCAGATAGGTGCCCCTTCTTCATTAGGAACTCATTACAGAAAAAAATAGGAGAGGTGTCTACATCTAGCTACTCTCTCTAGGACGTGCCTCTTCCTTCTTTGTTAATAACTGTTGGATGGCTCATCAGTTAGGAGCACTTGCTGCTCTTGCAGAGGACCAAGTTTTGGTTCTCAGAATCCACATGGCAGCTCACAACCATCTTTAATTCCAATTCCAGGTAATCCAGTGCCCTTTCTTGTGGGGCACAGACATACACACAGGCAAAACACCCATACACATAAAATGAAAATAAAATAAAAAGAACTCGTGGAAGAGTTAAAAATTTAAAAATTACCGTTTCGTCCCAAGAATGGAACCTCCTTGTCCAGTCCAACCTCCGACATCTATCCAGTCCATTTCTTTGATCTAATGTTCAAACACAAGAGTGAAGTGAGGAAGAAAGGGCTGAATTAGAAGCTCTGAAAACAGCTCAAGGTTCAGTATTCTCATGGACATGGGTAAGGCTTCAGGTCTGTTTCCTCACCACAGTGCTGACTCAGCCAAGACATGACATGTCCTTGTAAGGTTAAACAAGGCACTGAGCCTCAGTTAAAACTATTTCTTTCCTGCCTGTAGGGGCCTCCACACACTAACCCTAGGTATGTGTCCTAGGTGGATACTCTTAGCTAGCCAGAATACGTCACTAGTAAAGGAAAAAACTAAATACCACAGTTTTTAAATTGGTAAAGGTTAAAATAATTTAGCACAGAAAGCAAAGAAGAGAATAAACAAAGAAACGCAAATAAGGAGTGGCTGACCAGATGAAGTTTAATCAACTGGGGTGAGTCCCATGTTAGGTACAGAACAGAACATACTGGGCCAGAATTCCAGGTCTATAAGCTTCCAGTTATGTGATTTTTGGTGAACTTCTCACCATTAATGTATTCTCATGGGATCTTTAGGTAAGTTTCAGACACCTCCCAACTTCAAATCTCCAGTCCTCAGAGTTCCTGGAGAACCAGCACAAGCTACATTTCCCTGACCGTATAAATTCTATTTCTAGCCCTTTCATAGGGTCAACTGAAATACAATACGCTATGCTTTTGTCTTATCTGCGCACAGATAGTATACAAACTGTTTTGTTCGTGCTTCAAAATGCAGCCAGTTCCTTGAAATCATCTATCTCTACATTCACCATTGATGCTTCTTCCTGAAGTGACCCTTTCTTCCTCACTTCACTTTGCATCTGGTCTGCCTCTTCTAGACATCAGAAAGGACCAGAGAAGATGCCCCAGGTCCCTCATTAGCCCCTTTCCTTAAAGGCCTCCCCACCTTACTTAGCCAGAAAATCAAACTCCTAGGACTGGCTACAGATAACCTGACTCCTGCTTTATTCTCACTTTCTTCCTTCCTCTCACTCCCCATCCTGACCCACTATGTTCCTGAAACATGGGCAGAACCCATCTCAGGGTCTTCCTACCATATTTTCCTCTGCCTGGAATGAACCGATGTCCTTGGTCCCCACTTACCCATTAACGGGAGATCAGGTTCCCCTGATCAGGTTCACGAAACTTATGCAAAGCCACCGAGGATTTTGTCTTCTTGTCAGCAGTGTTCTAGCTTTTTCACTATCTTATAAATAAGCTATATGGCTTACTAGTCTATTCTTGCTGTCATTTCCTCCGAAACAGAAGCTCTGCAGAGGCAGGGTGTTTTGTCTACTTTGCTCACTCCAATTTCACAGGGTTACAAACTCCCTGAGGCATTGACTAGACGTAGAAACAACTGCAGCGGCTCTGCGTTAGTGCAGACATACCTCACCACCCTATTTCAAATCCTACATCATGAAAACTGTAGCAACTTCTTGCCTGAGAGAAACTGTAGTAAGTCCACACCAATAGTCTAAGGGCAAAAGGATTAATATATGTAAATCACATGCAACTAAAGGAAAACAGTAAATGCTCCAGACCTTTGTTGGCTGACTGTTGCTGTTCTGCCAGTGCTGGGGTTGGAACCCAGCTTTCCATGCCAGGCAAGTATTGTTCTGCTGAGCTACACAAGCCCAGCCAACAATTATTTTTATTAAGGTTTTGGTTCTGGTGAGTGTTATAAGCCATGCACTTTGCCCAGTTGTCCAAACTTAATGCAACAGGCTGTGAGGTGAGAATCATTGTATCATTATGCCTTAGGGTCTTTTGAGAAAATCTAAAAATACATTAACACCCTCAGCTTTCTGTAAAAACTTAAAACCTAACATAGGGCAGGACTGTGAAGCAGAAGGTAATCCTCAGATCAGTAATTGCTATAGTCACACCACCAGAGAATCCTGGATTAGTAGGTGCTGTGGGGAAAGTCTGGCCTTCCCACATACAATGACATTGTAACTTCCCCCAGGGACTTCTGGAAGACTCACTTGGCCTTTGGCGAAGCCATCAAAACCATCGAAGACTGCAAACATCTTGTGACCGTCTGCAATGCCAACTCGAACAGCAGAACGCACAGCTGCATTCATTCCGGCAGCAGGTGCCCCTACATTGATGATAGCCACATTGCAATTGCTCTGAAAACAAAACAGGACATTGCCAAGTCATCAGACAAGTGTAAGCTCCCATTTGCTACATACTAATAAGGGGCCATACCATGCCACATTTTGCAGGAGGTGACTATCTCATGATTAAGGTCACAATAGAGAGGTGAAGATAGATTTCCAAGGATCTGCACTGAGGAGGGTGTAGGATAGAAGGGTACCTAGGCCACTCAGAAGACTGGGTCATTGATAGAAGCTGCCTACCTACCTTGGAGATCTGGTTATCGGGCAACTTTATGGCAAGACGCTTGTAAATCTTCAGGTTTCCCTCAAAATTCCTAAAGAAAAACGACAGTTTTAATTGTGTATGGGTTTGTGCGTGTGAGTGCACTGCCTGTTAAGGCCATAAGAGGGCATCCGACTGCCCTGGAGTAAGAGTTACAGGCAATTATGAGCTAAGACATGTGTTGTGCTCTTTGCTCTTTTTGAGGGAGGAAGGGGGTCAGTTTTTTGGACACAGGGTTTTTCTGTGTAATCCTGGCTGTCCTGGACTCACTTTGTAGACCAGGGTGGCTTTAAACTTACAGAGATCTATCTGCCTCTACGTCCCCAAGTGCTAGTATTACAGGCGTGCACCACTGTGCCTAGCTTTGGGTCATGCTCTTAACTGCTGAGCCACCTGTTCAGCCCTGACTCTTATAAATTTTTATAAGGAGACTAAAGTCTCAATGACCAAACAAGGACCTAAATTCCTAATAAACAGAGTTTTATTCCCAATAACTTACCTCCCTCGGAGTTTTACGGCATCATTAAATCTCCTCTCATCCATTGCCTTCTGTACATCCTGGGTCTTTAAAAAAAAAAAAAAAAAAAAACATAATAAAAAAAAAAGAATGAATCAAGCTTTAGATACTCTGACTGTACCATCACAATCTGACACCAATGGGTTCCTCCTAGTGGCTCCCAAATTGACAGCTGACTCAGCCATGAGGTTTAAGCACCCCCCCCCCCCAAGAGGAGGTGACTCCTGCTGCTCATGGCCACAAAATCATAAAGATGATTCCCCCAAAGGCAAAGTTAACAGCACTGGGTCGTTTAGGAAAGGACCTGATGAATCTACAATTCAGCTCAGTTAAGAAGAAACACAGAGCTAGCTCACCCCCTCACTGGGGACTGCAGATCTCAAGTACAGTTCACAGGTAGCTAAGAGGAAGAGAGGGACTAAGGAGAGCTCAGGGCTGAACATCCTGATGAGCCTCAGTGAACTGCTGGCTCTCAACAAGTGGCTTCTGTGGCTGTTTATTAATGAAACCTCTATGTGATGGCTTGAATATCCAGGAAGTTACGTGTAATCCACTTGTCCACAGTGAACACACAAAGGACGAGCAATAAGCTCCAAAGAAATGTGCCACACATGGTTCAGGGATTTAACCTTTTTAAACCTATTACCTTTCAAATAGTTTCAGATACTTCTTTTGTCCTTCTATTATAGGAACACACACACAAACATCTATCTTTATGCACACATCACTGCACGTACGTACACATACTGTCCTCGTCTCTATTGGCTTCTGGGAACTAGGTTAAAGTTACTTTCAGTAAGTCTAGTAAGTCTCTTGATTTGCAAATGCTGTGCGTGTGTGTGTGTGTGATAAAAGGCAAACATAACAGGGTCATTCAAAAGCCTAAATACTGCAACATTTCATGAAAAAAAGAATTGGGGAAAATGAAAAGTAATAGCAGTTTCTAATGCAGCAAACCCCACCATCACTGAAGCTACTGAAAAACTGAGTTAAAAAGCAGAATCCATTTTTCTTTCATCTATCAGTAGACACTTCCGTATCTGAAGGAGCCAGCCTATCTCAACATTATTGGAATCTGCTCCAAGGTACCACCGTAGATCAGAATGTCCTTGGGGACAAAAAACAAAAACAGAAAGTAAAACTGGAGGAACTAAGGCATACACCTATAGCACCAATTCCTGGCAGGACCATTTTCCTGCACAGTCTTGCTGCTGGTGGTGCAAAGGAGCTCCACAGACCATCTGTGACTGTAGGTGGAAAACAGTCACCGACTCTTGGAATTCCCCAGTTCTTGGTGGAGAAGAATCATTGGTAGGAGAGGTGAACACTGAAAGTGCCTCAAGGGTGGCAACAGAAAACAAGCAAGAGATAGAAAAGCTTTGATACACTGCCCTGTGATGCAGGAACCCTGCTGCCATCATCCACTGGCTATCACTCTGCCTTCCAAAAGGCCGTTTAACCCAGTGGCCGAGGAGCCTGAAGCAGACCACACAGTTTGAAGCACCCACTTGTTCCCACAGGTGGCCCAACCAATACCTGAGCTCACCGTTTGCACACACTCCACCAAAGGCAGCCGCACGGCCTGGTTTCCTCTCAGTGACACAACGGAGGCTGGAGTCTCAGGAGTAGCTTCCAGCAAGGCCAGGGTAGCCTCCACCCCCATGCGGCTGGCCTGCAAATGATAATCACAACCACTAGAGATAGCCAACCCTTCATCCTATGCTTAAGAGGCGCCATGTGCATAGCTAGCGACGACCCCAGGGTTCACTCTCTGCCTGCATTCCACAATGACTCAATTAGGGGCTAGCCTGCTTCCATCTTGCTTATCCCTACTCATCTCTGCAATGATAAGGTTACAACTCCATTGGGAACTGTCATGCAATCCTAAAAACTTATGGTTTGGACTCAGGATGCCGGCTGTCCTCCTGGGTTAGTTCCTGGAAGCTTACACTTGAAATACCACGTTCCTACCTCCTGGGTTTTACTCTCCTGGCAACCACGTCTTCCCCATCAGTAGGCATACTGACTTCCCACGTCAGCTGAGGCCTCAGCCCAGGAAATCAATCTACGTCAGAAAGTCTCAAAGGATCTTTAAATAAGGACATGGGCCACTAACGTCTCCAGGGATCCTGCTGGTCAGCCTCCATAATAAACTAGGTATCTAAATGCCTTTCAAAGAAGCCTCATGACGATGTCCAGTCCTTTCCATCTCCGCTTACCAAAATCCTGTCAAACGCAGAAGGGGTCCCTCCTCGTTGCACGTGTCCAAGAATGGTCACCCGGGTATCAAAGCCCAGATTCTTTACCACAAGCTGTGGAGAAAGATGGCCATCAGAAAATAAAGGACAGAACAGATCTCGGTGTGGTCATGCCATGTGAGGTTTGGTCACAGGGTCACGGCACTGAACAAATGGTACTCTATTCTTTCTTCAGATGTAAAGGTTAAAAGTGATCCTTGCTTCATTTCTCCTGCAGGAGCAGTTACCTACAACACTAAAATTTAGTCTTCCAAATAACACTTTCATTGTCAAGTAAAATCTTTTTGATGTTTCTGCTGTTCGGTTTTGGTTGCTGAAAACAGTATACACAGACCAAGTTGGCACTGAATTTACAATCCTCCTGCCTCAGCATCCTGAGTTTGGAGGTTATGGGCAAGAATCACATCTCTTAACAAGCAGGTAAAAGTAACACTGACTTTTCTACAAAAATGCTGTTTCAAGTAATTGTATTTAAAGTATTACTTATGGGCCGGAGAGATAAGTCAGTGGTGAAGAGCACTGTCTCCTCTTCCAGGTCCTGAGTTCAATTCCCAGTAACCACATGGTGGCTCACAACCATCTATACTGGGATCTGATGCCCTCTTCTGGCATGCAGGTGTACATGCAGATAGGACACTCAGATAGATAGATAGATAGATAGATAGATAGATAGATAGATAGATAGATAGATAGATAGATAAACAAATAAATAATAAATAAAGTATTATTTATAAGTATCTTCCTTGACAATGTACAGCTTGACTGGGAGGAATATAACCCAGGCAATTCAGCCCCATGCCAACAATATGGCTGGTGACCCAGAGTCTACAGACCTCCATCTGATCACCTGTAAACAGCAGGGCTGCCTACATCCATCTGGGCATGCGTTTTTGCTCGAGTTCAATGTAATTCTATGTCGGCGAGAGAGAAACCCCCTGCCCTGTTTTTACTATCAGTAAATACTGTTAAATACCTTTCGCGGGCACTTGCTGATTTAATGCTTAGGTGCAGACTTGGTAGTAGAGTCAGTAAGAAATAAGCTGGGCTCACTAGATAACCATAACTTAACAAAGATAAAGAAATTGACTTGTAGGGCGGAGGGTGTGACTCAATGCTAAAGCACCTATTTGTCAGGCTCATGAGCTACTGAGTTCCATTTCTCAGCACTATAAAAGACAATGTGCACAACAGGGTCTGGTGGTTACAGCTGTAATTCTAACATTTGGGAGGGAGAGACAAAAGGATGGTCAGTTTGAGTCCAGCATGGACTACTCAGCAAGAAGAGAAGAAAACAAACAAACAAACAAACAAACAAACAAACAAAATCTGGTAAAACCAGATTATAATGCCTGTGGGCCCTGACTCAGAGCTGGAACTAAAACTACAGAGCTTAGCTGTTGCTTTGTGGTTCTTCAGTGATTCTAGGATCCTAGTGAACAAGTCAGAGTCCTGTAGAGACTGGTGAGCACTGGTCTAAAGTAGTAGAGCTGTAGCCTGCCCGACCCTGCCCGACCCTGCCCGACCCTGCCCTTCCTTGGGGCCATGAGGGAGCAGTGACTCATAGCCAACTAGGCAGTTTTATTGGCAAGAACATGATCTTCTGATGCTCTAGGTTAGCAGGAAGGCAGAGGGGAAACTCCAATTCATCTTGTCCATCGTTCCAAATAGAGAAGGCCCCAAAATATGCTGTAGTCAAGACTCCTTATCTTCGGTGCAAAGCTCATGTAAACAGCTGGTCCTTTCTAACACAAGAATGTGCTTATCAACCCAACTGTGTCTCCTCTCCTGGTAGAGAAGTTATGGTGCCGTGAGGACCATTGGAGACAGGGTGCAAAAAAATGGTGGCTGTCAGGTGCTCTTGAGCTTCAGTCTCCCCATGCTATGAAAGTTGAGTCCATATTCTAAATCTAAGTCCTGTCAGTCCTGCTGACAACTCTTATGTCCATGGGCAGCAGAGCAAAGGTGAGGCATTTACACAAGCTTACCTCCTTGATTTTGTGAGAGGTGATTGGCCTATTTTGGGTATCAATTGCTCCTTCAGACACAATGATAACATTCAGCCTCTTTTTTCGGACACGGTTCTAAGAAAAGAGAGAATTAAAATTCCTAAAATTTTTAAGCTGTTTTTAATGACAAAAAAAAAAAAATGTCCTAAGTAGAAATGGCCTCTTTCCAGGTAGAAATCATTATGTAACTTGGGAGTATTTCTCAGTAACCCTGAAAATAGGTGAAAGGCGCCTTTGCGAGGGCTGAGGGAGTTAGTATCCTGGGTGACATCACATGCGCACATGAGAACTTGGCCTCAGTTAGCCCTGAGCTAAGGTGGCATGGGAGCCCCATAACACTACCCAAACAGAGGCTGGACTCTCTGTTTTTCCTACCCCAAACCATGTTTTCTGGAGCTCTTTCCAATCCTCCCTAAATGCAGTCATTTGAGGCCAATAGTTCTCCCCCATCACTTTAGATAATACTGTACACAGGCATCGGTAGCAAACAGGTAGGTCAGGGTTAATGAATCATAAAAGAGTACAAGAAAGGCCCATGTGTTGGGGCTTGTCTCAGCCCACAGAACCATTGGATGAGAATGTAGAGCTGAAGCCTAGTGGAAGAAGGCGAGGTAGCTGCTTTTGCAGTGTATATTATGACTCTCATCTCCACTCTTCCTTTTCCCTTTTTGTTTCTTTCTGGCCACTATGAGGTAAATAGACCTCTCATCTTGTCCTGAAAGCCGTCATGAATCATGGTGTCATCACAGGCTCGACCAATAATGGGCCAATGCCTCCAAGATCAGGAGCCAAAATAAATGTCTCTTTTACAGCTGATTTAACACAGATGTTTACCACAGTAACGAGAAATTTAGCAGACACATGTCCCATTCAAAGCGTCTGAGAAGAACATAGTTACCCTTATTTGCCAGTTCACACTCTGGCGCAGTGTCTTAGGTACTCATACCCTGGTATTCTGTCTTATATACTCCCCCTCTGACACACTGTCTTATGCGCTCACACTCTGCTACACTAATTTACATAAACTCGAGTGGTCACTCAAGGCTACAGTGGACTTGGCAACTGTATCATGGTGTGGGCTAGCTCATTCTCAATAGATTTGCTTCCATAAAGTCTCAGACAAAATATTGTCCCCTTAAAAATTTCAGTGATAAGTGGGTGAGGTCCTGGCCACGACTGATGGTAGGGCACAAAGTGATATACTGATATGGATCAGAGGTACGCGGTATGAGAGCCCCAAATGTTGTGTTCTTGTTTATGACAGCTATGAAATGTGCCATGGTTTGAAGAATGTGAACAACGTAATGAAGGAAGATTTGAAGAATAAGAAACACTTTTTTAAAAGCCTAAAAGCATGAGGACTACAAGGGCAATTACCTCAGCATTGCTTGAAAGAGTACGGGAAAGACTGTCCCCATAAAGATGGGATGGCTGAATAGGTGTGCGTTAGCCACAAAACACGTATTCTGAAGTGGCTAAAAGGCAATGGAATCTGTGGCCTAAAGAAACTGCTCTTGATGCTTGTGAAATACTTGCCATCTGCACTAGGACCCAAATCTGATTTCCAGAACTCTGTTTTGTTGGTTGGTTGGGTTTTTGTTTTGTTTTGTTTTGTTTTTTTCTGAGGCAGGGTTTATCTGTGTAGCCTTGGCTGTCCTAGTACTCCCTCTGTAGACCAGGCTGGCCTCTGTCTCCCTGCATGCTGGGATTAAAGGTGTGTGCACCACCATACCCAGCATTTTTAGCTTTTTTTTAAGATAAAGGGAAAAAAAAAAGTCTGGAAAACATAAAAATAAGTCTGGCAAGCTCTAACTCCAGAACTGGGGAAGTGGAGATAAGTAGATTCCTGGGGTTTGCCAATTAGAGACTGTCTCTAAAAGAGAAAAAGGTACAGTACGGGAAGAAGGGCACCCAAAGGCATTTTCTTGATTGCTGATTGAGGTAGGAGGGCTAAGCCTACTGTGGGCAGTGGCATCCCTGGGCAGCTGTTTAATAATTCCTGTATTACGGAGAATGTTTCCTCACCTAGTTAATCTTCTAAAATAGTGAGAAAACTTCTTGCAGTACTATATTGGTGACCAGGAAAAATAAATAACAGATACAAAGATAGCAAACATTTTTGCTCTAACTCAGCCAAAACTTGGGGGATGGAGAACTATGTATCCAGGTCTAGTCATATCTGATGGCACAGTGTACAAAGTCTAGAATCTTATGAGTTTTTTTTTTGTTTGTTTTTTGTTTTTTGATGGGATTACGTAAAGAAATCGCCTTTAGATCTAAATTGAGTAAGTAGACACTGAAGGACCCCACAGACTGACTGTGCTGACTTCCTGTCAGCCAAGCCCCAACAGTCAGCCCTAGCTCTGAATTACTATCCATGGATCTGTGGCCTGTGACAATTGTCATGTGCAATCAGGCTACAGGCAAGTCAGGATGATGAAGAAGACATGAGGGGACTGGACATGGTTTCTAAAGAAGTAGCTACCATTGAGGTGATGTCCTGTGCGGTCCTATCATTTAGCCACCAGGATTTCATCTCATGACACACAAGCCATAGTCTTCTGGGGCATATAGAAGTGCCAGTAAATGGAAATTTCACCTCACATCTCATGAGGCCAGGTGTGGACAACCCATCTTAACTAGTATCTGAGGACACTGCTAATGTCCCCCAAGTCAGGATCAAAGCAAAGGAAACCCACTCCCAGAGGTAACAGCTACATTTTGGCCATTCCCCCCCACATACTATCAGTAGCTTATTTCAAGTTAGGATGTTGACCCTCCAAAGGAAGCTTGGTTTTTCTCACTATGATATAGCTTTAACCAATAGCTGTTCACATGGGTTTTTGTTTCAGGAAAACTGACTTGAATTACATTCCTCCTTTGAGACTGCTACTCAAAAGCAACATTTTCTTGCCCACACACATGCAGCCTTTTCCAGACACTGCTTATGTGCTTGCTGACTATAAATAAAATTGGTCTGTGATACAATGCTTATATAATTTTCTTGTAGATCCGTGATAAGATTGCCTCAAAAATAAGGGAGAGAAAATTAACCTACATATTAAGATCGCTGCCCCGAAAGCTAAGCAGGATCTTGAAGGGGCCCTCCCACACTGTTTTTGTATGAGGTATGCCGTCATACCCCTGTGAAGGTGTAACTTAGTAAGCAACTATACTGGGAAAGACAACTACAACAAACTCCTGACAGAGGAAGAGAGGAACATGAATCAAGATTAATTAAAGACCCTAAAATCCCCACACACTATGGAAAGAAATGGCACAACACCTCATCCCATTTGGGAGACAGGATTTAAAACAAGAGTGCAACACAGAGCCAGATTTGGTAGTGCACACCTGTAATCCTAGCACTCGTGGAGGCAAAGGCAGATGGATCTCTATGAGACGGATCTCTATGAATTCGTGGCCAGCCTGGTTTAAAAAGCGAGTCCAGGATAGCCAAGGCTACACAGGGAAACCATGTCTTGAAAAAAAACAAAAGAAAAGAAAGAGTATACCACAGGTCTATCTGGTTTCTGATGAGAAAGTCTTGAATAGCAAACAAGGGTTGTCTCTGTAGCACTGATTTCATTTCATTTAACCATGAGCTCATGTCATGACAAACAAGCCACTTAGAAACAGAACTGGATGAAAGATAGCAACAGTTCTGGCTGTTTCTCCATGGCAACATCAGGCTACATAGGCAGATCCTTGGCAACAAGCTTGACCTCATTTACGACCTCATTTTACAAGTTTTCAAGTATTTGAAAAAGACATCCAAACTGGCCACCCCAAAGGACCTTGTGGATCCTGACTCGAGCAATGTATCCAGAGTCCCAGTTACCTCTGTGAGTTTGAGGCACATGTTTTCCTCCCAGCCATCCTCTGGTGGAGACTCTGGAAGGAACAACCAGTCAGCACCACAAGCCAAGGCGGTCACCAAGGCCAAGTACCTATGAGGGAAAAAGAGTAATCAATACACAGGGTGCCAGAAACATGCTTGCAAGGCTAGTGTGCCACCTATGCTCAGAGGCAACCTTGGGCAGGAGATTCATGGTGCTCTGAGACCCTGTTGCAATGCATGGTGCAGAGCTCCCATAGAGATGCCACTAAGTTTCATTCCTACCAGGATGGGGTCTGCAGTTACTTACCCACAATGTCTCCCCATCACCTCCAGGACGAAGGTCCTCTGGTGGCTGGAAAAGAGGTACAGGGCACATGTTACTACTCACAGCAAGAAAAGTATATTCACAGCCAGCCAAGAGAGACAGAAAGCCTGCTTCTCTACTATAGCTGGCACCAAGCGGCCAACAGCCCAGCAAGCCTCATTCCAAATATTTCATACCTAAGGAGTAATGAGGTTTCAATAATAACTGCATTTGCGGTGTGTGTGGGGGTTTGTTTTCTGAGCATGTTCTCATATGCCCCATGGCTGACCTTGAACTCTATGTAGCCAAGGGTGGGTGACCTTGAACTCCTGATCCTCCTGCCTCCACATCCAAGATGCTAGGACTACAGGCATGTACCACCACCTCTAGCTTGTGGGGTACTGTAAATCCAACCCGGACTTCCTGCATGCTAGGCAAGCACTATATGAACTAAACCACATCCTCAGTACTGCTTATAGTTGCAAATTTTACAATACCCATCACTGGTTTCTAAGGCTTTCTTACACTTTCAAGGTGCTTTCCTGTTCCCTTTTCTAAAAAGCATCTATCCTGAACTAAGTTTGATACTTCTCCTGAAAGCCTTGGGTCGGCTGGGGTCATATCTGTGACCTCAGCACTTGAAAGGCCAGGAATTTAAAAACAGCCAATTGGTCTACAGAGGGGAAAATAAAGCCATGGGCTGGCTATATTCATGTAAGCACGTGAGCATGAATGCTACCAATCAGCTCCATCAACAACACATAATCACTCTTTCCTTGCAATGGAAAAATCCAATTGCTCTTCCAGGCCTGAAGAGGTCATGTGGTGTTCCAGTGTCAGAGTTCAATGGTCAGAGGTGGCTAAGAAGCAGACATATACACAAAAGGGACCCATGAAGCCCCAGCCTCCCTCAAGAACATGCTTTCCAATGTTCCAACCTTTTAGCTGCTGACTCACTAAAAAGGCATTCGTCTGACTTATTTCACGTGACTTTCATAAAAAGGCTTTCAGGAGCTCCATAATGCTCTAGGTAAGTGATGCCTCCTGTGGGTCTGGGTCATTACAGATGAACTGTTCATGGTCTACTCACCACCTGCTTCTTCTGTAGCTTAGAATCCTAACAGTGAAAAGATTATGTCCCACTTCACTAAGTGTCAAATACACAAAGCTGCTCTCTTTTTTATTATTCTACGAGAAGACCTTTGGGGTCTTTGTTTCCTTGTGTTTTCCTTCCCCATAAGCTCATTGAAAATAATACTAGCACGGTATCTTCAGAATGTTCCAGAGCCAACAGAAATAACCTATTAGTGTCTGTCTGTCAGTCCTTTTACCTCTGGGCGGTGGTCATGATGGCGTCAACGACTTCAATAATCCGGTGCAGGGCTGAATCTGTACCAATGGTCATGTCTGTGCCGCAGAAGTCGTTGTCGATGGAGCCCACCATGCCCACCACGTTGAGGTAGGAGTGCTTCTGCACGGCGTCCTTATCAATCTCACCTGCATTGGGGACAAAAAGCACACTTCATACCCAGGGCGAGCTGCCGCATCTCCTGGTGCTCTACCAGATGGGAAAGGCAATGACCGTGGCACACAAGTCAAGTACCCTAAGCTTTGCTTTTTTTTTTTTTTTTTTTTTATGAATTTCCCCCCAGAACTATACACACCCTGAATCAGCATACTGAAGGGAAAGAGAAGCCAGGAGCAGGAGAAGACAGAAGGAAATATAAAAAAAAAAGATACAAATGTTGCAGTTTAAGTTAAAATCTTAAGTTTTTCTTCGCAATGTCTTTAACAATAATGACTTTAAATAAGGACACACCATACTTTCGGAAGTACTTTAGAAACATATGATGACCTTCCTATAGGTTTCTCAAAGATGCCTGTGAAACTAGTTAGGAGGTGTGCAGCTAGTTCCCTCAGGATAAACACACCTGGTCAGGTACTTCCACATACATGAAATTAGAACAGTGGTGGTATGGGGGGGGGGGTTCTTAGGTCCTTACCCGTGGTCACCAGTGGGCTGGTGTTAAATCGGGCAGGAGAAGAACAAGATGTACTGAGACATCTCTACTCTATTTTCTGAGTAGATTCCAATTTTCATTAACTTGCTGTTTGGGAAACACACTCTTTCTAGCTATATCTGATATAGAACTGGAATTATAATAATAACAGCTTTAAAGAGACAGACACAACAATTCATATAGACTTCTCAGACATCCTGAGTAACACTGGAAGTGATTTATAATTAAAAAATAAAAAGAGTACAAGCAGATCAAGGCCTTTTAATTAGATTCATGTGACAACATAGGCTTGGAGACTTCCCAGCATAACAGGAGGAATATGTTTTGATCAGTAGAAATGCAGATGCTGGTACCTAAGGGCTGGTATGCACCCAGATGATGGTCACAGCTACCTGGCTTTTCCTAAGACAGGGGTGTATATGACTGCTGTCATCCTCATCATTCCATAGGCCTCCTGATAAATGGGGCCAGTAGTGCTTAGCACACAGTGGGGCTTACTGATATTATTGAGTGCCAATTATTGTGGTGCCAAATATTATTGTGGTGCCAAATCATAAGAAGTAAAACAACAGCTACAATGTGGCTATAGCTTAAAATGAAGATGGTCCACGCTTTTAATTCCAAGCACTCAGAGGGCCAGTGCAAGCTCTAAGTTTAAGGCCAGTTCAAGTCTATATGGTGAGACTACATCTCAAAGGCTAAACTAAACTAACAGTAAAAATAGATGGCCCAAAAGTATGTGTGCTCAAGCCAAACATAAATAACTTTTTTTCTTCTTGTTTTTGTTTTTTGTTGCTGTTGTGTTTGTTTGTTTTTTTTCTTAAAGAAGGCACAGTGTATGACTTCCCACGCTCTTGAAATGCCCCAACAGGGAAACCAACTCAGAAAGGCAGTAACAGGATCGGAAATAAAAACGGTAACATACCATTCTGAGCCAGCTCCTCCAGAAGTCCGCTCCACTCCTCCCGGAAAAGGTTGGCTCCCGTGAGACTTCCGTCCCCACCAATCACGCACAGGTTGGTGATACACAAGCGCACCAAGTTCCGGGCAGCTTTCAGGCGCCCTTCGCGAGATCGAAAGGCCTGGCAACGGGCACTGCCAATGATGGTACCCCCCTGGAAAGGACATAGATCATGCTCACTCATCGGAAGGCAGATGGATCAGCACAGGCATGGATCCGCCACACACGTAGAACTTTCCATGTTTTCTTCATTTTCATCTCTGCCAACAGCGTACTGTCAAAGGCTGAGTGCCCTACATTTAGTGCAACCCTAGAAATCCATGAAGAAACACACTAGCCCGATGCCCGTGAAAGATGGAAGTGAGTCTTCAATTGAATGGACAGAGCAAGTATCCACAGGGTCACTGCAGCCTCCCAGCTTCTTCAGGTCAAAGCTGTCCCAACAGGGGATGAACTGGCCCAGGTACACAGACAGGGAAAGATGTGTCAGCACTCCACTGGACATCTGCCAGGCGTGGAGAGCAAACCTGTCCTGCCTCCTGATTATGACCTGGCTCTCCTAGGGGTCAAATCACTAAACCAAAGTAATCTGAAAGATGTGCAATTTCGGTGATTTCACTTAAAGTTACAGTGCTAGAGTAGCTGTCCCCATGGTGGGTCAGGACGGTATCCAAGAGTGAGAGTTAACCTGTGTGTGCCTCTCAGCAAACCAGCCATCTCTGTTGTGTCCTGAAGTATAAGTCACATGGGGATGGTGGCATCAGACACAAGTCACCACTCATTAAATTTCACACCTTTAATTCCAGCACTTGGGAGACAGGGGCAGGCGGATCTCTGAGGTCAAAGCCAACCTGCTCTAATAGAGTGAATTCCAGGGCAGCCAAGGATGCACAGAGAAATCCACTTGGGAAAAATAAAAATAAAAACCGAAACCAAAACCAAAACCAAAGGGGGGGGGGGAGGATTTTACAACAATGAGATCCCTTTAAAGAAATAATGAATCAGTTTAGAAAGCTTGATGCAATCCCTCAGACAACTTATTCTGACTAGTGTGGAGTTTCCACGCTGACCCATGCTGCAGGCAGAGCTTCAGTGCAGAAGGCTCACTAAAAAGCCATTATATGCTAGTATTTGTATGTCTATAGCTTATTGTAAACTATAAAGCCATATAAATTCCCAGTTTTACTTGAAAATCACTCCCATTTTGTTGATTGAAACCCTAGTTAGAATTTACTAATAAAGCTGAGGGTCGTTCACTACCAACCCCGATCCTAGGTTCACACTGGCAGTGCAAAGTGCAGTGGGCAACATACAGTCGGACATCACAGAGGCAGGCCTGGGGAGGCAAGTGCCAAAGTCCACAGCAGAGATGAGCCTGTTCTCCGAACTTCCACCTGATGAAGATTAGTTAGAACAACATGCTACTTGTCACAACTGGAAGTCAAAAGGAAACACAGCGACACCAGGATTGGACCGATAAGGTACCAAAGCCCCAGGATGAAACTATGAGTAATCAGCTTGCCGGTGTCATTTACAGATTTACTCACAATACACTTATATATTTCAATCACAAGTATGTTTCCAATTTTCCACTCTCAATCACAACAGCAGAATGGGAATGTTTATGTCAAGAATGTGCTGGTCTTGAAAGCTTTACTCTGGTTAATTATGAGTGTGCCAAAATGTCCTTCACTCTCTTTCCAGGTACACACACAGCTTTAAAGATAAGGAATTTCCAGGTGCCGTCTCAGAGTCTTTGACGTTTGTGAAAGTACACACCCCCTCGGCTCCTTCAGAGTGAATTTGCCAATTTTACTTGTATTAAAAAGTCCTCAAGGTGAGTCAGAAATTAGTCCTTAGGTTTTAAAAGCTCAAGCAACAAATAAAGAGATTTTTCTTTCTACATCATCTCTTTATCTCTCAGCTAATTAAGACCCTTCCTTAAGCTAAAATGCTCTAGGGACGTATGAGGCTTAAGTTCCCTAGACAGATTTCTTTTAAATTCAATGCAAGCAACTATTTTGCCTGCAGTAGCAATTACTTCTTCCTTGTGCACAACACAGAAATTAGCTGTGTCTGCTTCAAGCTAGAACAGGGATGAAGTGTCCCTGTTAAATCCACAGCCCTAGGGGCTGCCAGGCAGAATCTTTCCCAGGCTTGGCTTTGCTCTGTGCCAAGGGATATGTAAAAACCCAGTGGGCACAGAGATTTGCCAATAAGCAAACAGCACCAGCAGACCAAAGTAACCTCTATATTTGTCTGCTCTTAAAAAAAAAAAAAACCAAACAAACAAAAAAACCTGTTCGAAGTACTACAATGAATGTGCCTCAGCTAAGGCTGAGGCATACAAGTTTGTATTGCAAAGATACTTCCTGAGTTAAGGTCATGTTGATATTTTTAAGACTTAATAAAAGGGCCTGGAAGATGACTCAGTGGTTAAGACCGCTTGCTGTATAATCAAGAGGACCAGGTTCTGAATCCAGCTCCCATATAACAAGCCGGGAAGTCTACAAATGGCTATAACTCCAGCTACAAGACAGCCAACATCATCTTCTGGCCTTTCTGTGCACAGGTACACACACATGCATCTACACTTACAAAGGCACACACAAACACACGTAAAGTAATAATAATAATAATAATAATAATAATTAAATGACACATACTGTAGATTGAATGTGAGGCATACTTCCCAGGCAGCTGTGTTTGAACTTTTGGTCCTCAAATACTGATGTTACTTGGGAAGGCTGTGGCTTTTCTGAGACTAGCTAAAATTCCAAGTGGGTAGCTGGGGGAGAGCCTCGAAGGTGATAGCCATGGCTTCTGGTCTCAGCGTGCTACTTCTGATCTGCCAAGGTGTAACAAACCATGCAAAAATCTCCTCTGATAGGAGCTTAGCCACAAGGCGCCTGCCACCATGGGCTCTTCAACCACCTTGCTCTCTGACATAAAGGATTCCATCCACTGAGCCATGAAGCCGCATAAATCCTTCCTTGGCTTCTTTCAGTCAAATGTTTGTCAGAGACAAGAAAAATAAGGAACACAGCAAGAAATGGGTGTTTTCTGTCCTTATAACTGGTTTAAGACAATAAACTAATTATAGTTTATAATTAGGTAGCCGGGATGCGAACTCATTTTAGAACTTACTTAAGCTCAAGCATAAGATGTTTCAAACTAAAACAGTGACTTTAATACAGAGAAACAAAGAACGGCGTCACACCTACCACTTGTAGAATGTTGGAGACACTTTCCCATTTGGCTTCTATGATATTGGCGCCTCCATCCACCATGCCTTGGTAACCCTGGATAAAGAGGGGAAAAATCTATTTAAAAAGAGGCTGAACTTTACTCATTAACAGACCAACAGATTATAAAATAGAAACACAGGTCGCAATGAATCTAGTTTCCAGAGGTGACTATTAGAAGACCGTGTGATTCAAGTGTTAGATAAAAAGCATTAAACCATGGTGAAATCAAGAAATGACTAACAAAGACCTCTCCCTAAGTCCGTTTCTACAAAGCCAGGAAGGGAATGAACAAGTAGAATGGAGGGCTCGTTGCACCCTGGGTCCATGTGTCAGATCCTAGTCCCCACTGTGCTGAAATGTGCCTTCATCCAAACTCACATGTTTCTGAGCCAGAAGGATACAGCCAGGGCAGCAGCTATAACTCAGGAGCACTCTGAGAAGAGCAGGACACAGAGTTGCACTCCCTGAGGGACTTTGATATAACACGCAATGAAGACCTGCCTAGTTCCCACACAAAGACCAACTGCAATAAGGTCTGGCATTGAGTGGTAAGTTAAATAAGAGGACACGGGAGAGAAAGTGGCCCCAGCTTGCCCACTAAAGGCGAGGACCAGCTGGAGGTCCAAAAGCATCCTGGGATGGTCTCAGGGCTGGATTCAGCATCAATGAACACAGTATTCCTGCAGCAGCATCTGCCCTCCCGGAACTGCTCCCCACTCAGTTACCACAGGCCATTCTACCACTTAATTACGCCCCCACACCAAACAGAAACATTCCCTTTCCTCCTATTCTTTGAATGTAAATGTTGGGTTTTGTCTGTTTGTTGACGCAAGGTTTTACACAGGCCGGATTGGCCTGGAACTTAGAGCTGGGGTTGACCTTGAACTTCTGCTGCTCCTTCCTCTGTCTCTAAAGTACTAGAGTTACAGGCATGCACTGCACCAGCACACCCGGTTTTATTTGGTGCTGAGCCTTAAATTCGGGACTTCCTCTGTGCTAGGCACAGCCTGAAATACTGATTTGTCATTTTAAAAATCGATTTTAATTCTTACAAAGAATTTTGCTTCTTAGGGAAAACAAACGGTGCCACAAGCTTTATGACCCATTTTACATGTTACCTGGCAATAATAATTTTAACTATTTTGCATAGTCTAGATATGTAACAAGGAAACAATTTTTCTTTTTTTTTTTTTAGTGAGAAAAGAATGACTCAATTACTGTTGCATTTGAAGCTTCCACTCTACTATACCCATGATGACTTGCTAGGAAATGACTCATTTTTCATTTTGCAAAGTCACTGTGCTCACCTCACATCAGAAAAATAACTGCACCCTTCAGCTTTAAGCTGCTTTTTACTCAAAAGAGACTGCCAAATTAGGAGATCTAATTTTACCTTAATTCATTAGGTAGAAAGTGAGATCAGGGTTGTTTTGTTTTGTTTTGTTTTGTTTCTTATATATTGAAGCAGAAGGCTAAACACTTAACTAAATGGAGCCAAAACATTTTCTAAAATTCCATTTTGTACTCTGCCATCAAAGCCAGTTTCATGACTCACCTAAGAAAAGCAAACCACTGAGCCCTTTAAAATCACACTAGGTTTTTAACCAAAGAAAACACTACCAACTTTTACTCTACTTCAGAGGGTGATCAGTGCTGAAGGACCCCGGCTAGCTCTATGAAACCCACCCTCCACCAAATCTCCGGTCAGGTCATTCACCCCCATGAAAACACCGGTCACGGGCTCTGAATTTTGCTGAGCAGCAGCACACTGGACATCAGTGGCTCCCAAATGATTCTGAGGAAATGCACTGCTATACTCAGGAGTCCTTGTGGCCACTATGTTTAGTCGCCTGTTGACTCCACCATAAAAAAATTAAAACCAAGCCAACATGTGGTAGTTTTTGAAGTGATGTCATTTTTTTTTTTTTTCAAGATTAAAGGGCCACATGGAAAATTACCATCTCAAATTAAATCAGGCCTTTTTCTTTCTGAAGTGTTGTTGCATGAGCAAATGATCAGTTTCTTCTCATGAGTAGGGTTCTACCTCAATGTGAATTCCTGCATTTTTTTCCTACAGAAAATGCTCAAGGACAGGCATATTGAGAGGCTATCTAGTTTTATATCCATATATTTATATTAGTACAAACCATTGTTCAAAACGAGCTGCTCACTAAATAAATAAATAAACAAATAAATAGATAAATAAATAAATAAAAGGGCATCAAAAGTTCTCTATGTCTGTGGTTTTCTTTCTTTTTTTAAAGATGTTGTCTTGGAGAGATCAGGGATACAAGGCACATACCTAAACATAGTAAAGGCAATATATTACAAGCCTATAGCCAACATGAAACTAATCGGAGAGAAACTTAAATCAATCCTACTGAAATCAGGGACAAAGCAAGGCTGCCCACTCTCTCCATATCTCTTCAACATACTTCTTGAAGTCCTAGCTAGAGCAATAAGACAATTAAAGGAGATCAAGGGGATGAAAATTAGAAAGGAAGAAGTCAAAGTATCACTATTTGCAGATGATATGATAGTACACAAGTGACCCCAAAAATTCAACCAGGGAACTCCTACAGCTAATAAACACCTTCAGCAAAGTGGCTGGATAAAAAATTAACTCAAAAAAACCAGTAGCCCTCCTGTATAAAAAGACAAAAGGGCTGAGAAAGAAATTAGCCACAAAGGACATAAAGTACTTGGTGTGACTCTAACCAAGCAACTCAAAGGCTTGTATGAAAAAAATTTCCAGTCTCTGAAGAAAAAAATAGAAGATATCATAAGATGGAAACATTTCCCATGCTCATGGCTTGGCAGGATTAACATAGTAAAAAATGGCCATCTAACCAAAAGCAATCTATAGATTCAACGCAATTCTCATCAAATTGCCAACACAATTCTTTGCAGACCATGAAAGAAAAATTCTCAACTTCATATGGAATAACAAGAAACCCAGAATTGCTAAAACAATCCTCTACAATAAAAGATCTTCTGGAGGTATTGCTGATCTCAAGCTGTACTATAGAGCAACAGTAGTAAAAACTGCATGGTACTGGCATAGAAACTGACTGGTGGATCGATGGAATCAAAGAGAAGACCCAGAAATAAACCCACAGACTTATGGACACCTGATTTTTGACAAAGATGCCAAAACCATACAATGGAAAAAAAGATAGCATCTTCAACAAATTGTGCTGGTCTAACTGGATGTCTACATGTAGAAAAAATGCAAATAGATCCATACTTACCACTCTGCACAAACTTAAGTCCAAGTGGGTCAAAGACCTCAACATAAAACCAGACACACTAAACCTGTTAGAAGAAAAAGTGGGGAAGAGCCTTGAACTTGTTGGCACAGGAGACAACTTCCTGAACAGAACACCAATAGCACAGGCTCTAAGAGCAACAATCAATAAATGGGACCTCATGAAAGTGAAAAGGTTCTGCAAAGCAAAGGATACTGTCGTCAGAACAAAATAACAGCCTACAGATTGGGAAAGGATCTTTACCAACCGTATAACTGACAGAGGGCTAATATCCAGAATATATAAAGAACTCAAGAAGTTAAACACCAAGAAATCAAGCAACCCAATTAAAAAAAATGGGGTATGGAGCTAAAAAGAGAATTCTCAACAGAGTAATATGAGATGGCAGAGAAACACTTAAAGAAATTCTCAATATCCTTAGTCATCAGGGAAATGCAAGTTAAAACGACCCTGAGATTTCACCTTACACCAATCAGAATAGCTAAAATGAAAAACTCAAGTAACAACACATGCTGGAGAGGATGTGGGTGGAGAAAGGGGAACCCTCCTCCATTGCTGGTGGGAATGTAAACTTATACAACCACTTTGGAAATCAATCTGGTGCTTTCTCAGATAATTAGGAATAGTGCTACCTCAAGATCCAGCTATACCACTCCTAGGCATATATCCAAAATATGCTCAAGTATACAACAAGGACATTTGCTCAACCATGTTTGTAGCAGCTTTATTTGTAATAGCCAGAACCTAGAAACAACCCAGATGTCCATCAATGGAGGAATGGATACAGAAATTGTGCTACTTTTACACAATGGAATACTATTCAGCAATTAAAAACAAGGAAACCATGAAATTTGTAGGGAAATTGTGGGAACTAGAAAAGATCATCCTGAGTGAGGTATCCCAGAAACAGAAAGACACATATGGTATATACTCACTTATAAGTGGATATTAGATATATAATATAGGATAAACATACTAAAATCTGCATACTTACAGAAACTAATTAAGAAGAAGTACTCTGGGTAAGATGTTCAATCCTCAATCAGAAAGGCAAAGAGGATGGACATCACAAGAGGGAGAAAACATTGAACAGGTCAGGCGCCTACCACAGAGGGCCTCTGAAAGTCTTTACCCTGCAGGGTATCAAAGCAGATGCTGAGACCTATATAGCCAAACTTTGGGCAAAGTGCAGGGAATCTTATGAAAGAAGTAGGAAATAGTAAGACCTGGAAAGGACAAGAGCCCTACAAGGAGAGCCACAGAACCAAAAAAAATTGGGCACAGGTATCTCTTCTGAGACTGATACCTCAACCAAAGATCATTCGTGTAGATAACCCAGAACCCCTGCACAGATGTAGCCCATGGCAGTTTGGTGTCCAAGTGTGTTCCCTAGTAATGGGAACAAGGACTGTCTCTTACATGAACTCAGTGGCTGACTCTTTGATCACCAACCCCTCAGGGGAGTGCAGCCTTACCAGACCACAGAGGAAAACAATGCAGCCACTCCTGATGAGACCTGATAGAGAGGGATCAGAAGGAAGGAGAGGAGGACCTCCCCTATCAGTACACTGGTTGAGAGGTATGGGTGGAGCAGAGGGAAGGAGGGTGGACTTGGTAGGGGAGGTGGGAAGGAGCTACAGGTGGGATACAAAGTGAATAAACTGTAATTAATATTTTTTTTTTAATTAACAACAACAAAGATGTTGTGGCTCTCTATTTCTGGGTTTATAGGTACCTGTAGAGGCCGGAAGAGGGTGCCAGGTCTCCTGCAGCAGGAGTTAGAAGTACTAGTGAGCCTACTGAAGTAGGTCCTGGGAACTGAACCACAGTCCTCTCTAAGAATAGCAAGCACTGTGTCTTCTTCTTAATATAAATATATATTAAATTATAATATCATGCCAGATGTGGTGGCACATATCTTTAGGCCCAACACTCAGGAAACAGAGGCCATAGGATCCCTATGAGTTCAAGGCCAGCCTGGTCTACAAAGCAAGTTCCAGGACAGCCAGAGATCTTATCCAGAGAAACCCTGTCTTGAAAAATCAAAACCAAAAAATAATTATAATTTCATCATTTTCCTCCTTCCCCTTTCTTCTTATAACGCTTCCGTCCTACTGCTCTCTCTCTCAGATTCATACTTATTTGTGTGCATATCAATAAATATATATTCCTAGATATATGTATATATGTAACCTGCTCAGCCTCTACATTACTCGTGTGGGTATATAATTTCAATAGGAACAATAACAGAAAAGCGAGAACTCTAATTGGACCTCCACCCTACATAAAAAGCCATAGGCAAAGAAGAAATGCTAAGAGTAGAAGTCTTCCCCAACTTGGTCATACAAAACCATGTGGTCAGCCCTGAAATCATGCACATACAAGTAAATGATGTGTCATCTCTTCATCCCCACACTCTTAAGATCTCATTCTGCAACCCAGATTTGTCTGGAGGCCAGGTTAGCCTTGGATTCACAGGAAACCTCCTGCTTCCTTTTCCTGACTGATGGAGTTACAGGCATGAATCACACACCAAGGTTACCTGTGGTTTTTCAAATTCAGGACCTTGGCTTGATTTTGCTCACAGGAAAGGACCATGCAGAACCTGAGTTTGTAGAGCGTTTCCTTCCCCAACCCGGCGGGCATTCTCGGATCACCTCTCTCCCAGGGTTCTGAACCAAAGTAAAGATCTCCGCAGTCATCCATTAAAATTGTACTCAGTGGCAAAATTACTTCGTGGAAAATTCCTATAGAGAAAGAAGCTGTAGAAACTGTCCTTGGTAAGACTGGGTCAGCTCTAAAATAGATTAGAACATGGCAAGCCACTGTATGGTCCTGTACTTGGAGCTTGAGCAAACCACTGGTACAGTACACTAATTTGACTTATTTAGTCCTCTGGCGTTATTAGATTTCTTTAAGCCAAAACTAACAGGGCACAATTTCAGGAAAGCTATAAACCTAACAGCCATGGCAGGAAGGGGACAGGTACACTATACTCTGGGCTAACAGTCAAATCTACATTGCTGATTATGATACCAGCATACACAATGGGAACTCGCTCAGCCTCGCTGTGAACACCATCGTGACAGTGAAGATGGCACAAGTGGGGACAGCCCATCCTCTTTTGCAATTTAGGATGTTAAGTGTGTCTAGACTACCTAAAACCTTGGTCATGACACTGATGGCTGTGGGAATTATCAGGTCTGAAATGGTATATGAAATCTATAAGAACTAGCATTTAAAAAAAAAAAAAAGTACTCACCCTACAGTTATTATCATTACTCAAGACATATCCTAGCCAGTGTTCCAGTGGAAAGGGAGGTGCTGATCATAAGAACTGGCCTTTTGAAAATCAGTGTAACTTAACCAGTGTGGTTAACAGGCGTGCTGGTCCAAGGGCTGGACCTGGAAGTGTGTGCCGTTGAACAGCTCCACAGGAGACAACCTGTGGTGATGCGATACAGCTCCACCCTCCAACACCAGTGCCATTAGCTTCAGTTTGGTTAACTAGTTTGGGTATTAAGGAAGCTCAGAGGCACAAATGGTTATGTTAAAAATCCCAGAGACATGCTTGAATTAAGAGGTGGTTAACATTGCTTGAATTTTGAAACACTGATGGGGGAAGTGGAAGCCAGCATCAGAGGAGTGGTGGTTCATGACAATTATGAACCAAGAGATGCTTCAAAAAGGTCCACACGGATACTGTGGCCTCTTTTTAAGCCAAGGAATCCTACCAGCTGGCAGTGTCCTTGCATTTCAAGAGCTTAAGTATTACCCAGATTACAGCACAAAATCACCTTTCTGCAGGTGTCACTTCAGAGTAAGAAAAGGCAGAGGTGTAGTCCATGGCAACTCAATATCCAAGTGGCTTCCATAATAAGGGGAACAGGGACTGTCTCTGACATGAACTCTGTGGCTGGCTCTTTGACGGCCTCCCCCTGATGGGGAAGCAGCCTTGCCAGGTCACAGAGGAGGACAATGCAGCCAGTCCTTACGAGAGCAGATAAGCTAGGGTCAGATGGAAGGGAAGGAGGATCTCCCCTATCCTTGCACTTGGAGAGGGGCATAAGAAAAGATGAGGGAGGGAGGGTAGGATTGGGAGGGAAGGAGAGAGGGGGCTACAGCTGGGATACAAAGTGAATAAATTGTAATTAATATAAAAAATAAAAATTTAATTAAAAAAAAAGAAAAGGCAGAGGCTAGAAAAGGGTTTCACCGCTTTTTTTTGCCACAAGCTTAGCTCTTCTCACTTCAAACACCAGGAGATGGAAATGCATTCTACAGGAGTACAAGAGTAATCTTTCTAGCAAGGGAGAAGCGGGGAGAAATCTCTACTAGAAATGAAAGAGTGGTGCCAATCCAGGAGTTAACAGAAATCCTTTCTTTTCATTTCTTTGACTTTTATCTTTTTTTCTTTCTTTTTTTTTTTTTTTTTTTTTATTCTCCTGGGGAGTCGCATGCAGCCCAGAATGGCCTTAAACTCAAAGGATGCCCTTAGGCTCCTGTTCTTCCTGCCTCCACCTCCTGTGTGCTGGGATCACAGGAAAAGCTTTGTGCATGCTAAGCAGGCACTCTACCACCTGTGCCACATTCCATAGCCTCGAACCACCTTTATTAGGATGTTAAGTCAGGCTACAGTGCTCAGGGCCTGAAACATGAGACACTAAAATGACAGGCTAATCATTCAAGTTCAATATGAAAAGCCAGGCTGGTGTAAACCAAAAATAGACATGTCAGCTGGAGCTGATGAGGACAGCAGAGACCCTTGAGCCCCTGGAGCCACAGGGAAGGTGACAAAGGTACCATTTAGGTAGATCTAGGAGTTCATGGCAGTATCAGCTCTCCTGTACCTTATTTCTTTGCATCTAACACATTTAGAATTTGGAATTAAAATTTAGAATAGCAATAAGATTATCTGCTAAACAGGTAAGAATTCTCCTGGCCTTTGTTCAAAGTATGGACAATGAGAGATGAGCTGACAGCATTTATAAATGGCTACCCATGTACAATATCAAACTGTTAAAACCTTCATTTAAAGATAAAAGACATTTGGGTTATCTCTTTGCAAAGATCTCTATGAATGGTTCTTTTAAAATCTTCAAAAAAAAATTCAACAATAGGATATTAAACTCACATAATCAATTAAAAGCAATGAGAGGCTTATTTTCTTCAGCCATGATGGGGGAGGGGAGACAAGTTAACTTAACTTTTTCCTATCCCAGGTTGGACCCACCTAATCCAGGGTAGCCTGGATCTTGTTGTCTCACTACTAAGGAGTTATGGCCTTCTGTGGGCTGTTAAGGGAAAACACTCAGCTTAAGAGCATTTAAAACAAACAGGAAGCAAAGAAAATAATGAATAATCAGCTCATTACATAGGAAAAATCTAGGTTAACCCACCAGCCCTTCCCATCTCTCCTCGGATGGTGCCCAAGGCCTCCACATGCACCGCACGCAGGCCTGACCCAGATCCACAGGCTGACAAGCAGCAGCCAGACGAAAGAGCTCAGCCCAAGCAGGTGCCAGGCTTTTGCCAGAAACACCAGGCTTTCGGGTTCATACATTTTTCACACGCTTTCAGAAGAAGAGAAAAAAGGGAGGGAGGGGGGAAAGAGGAGCATGAGGATAAACATAGAGGGAGGAGTAGGAGGAACAGAGGAAGAGGTGTTAAAGGAGGGGGAAGAAAAACCCATTGCTTAATTAATACTAATCTCTTTAACTGCGTGCTAAAGTTAACCTTGAAAGTTCTAGGTGAGCTGA
Source organism: Psammomys obesus (assembly GCF_907164565.1). NCBI lineage: Eukaryota > Metazoa > Chordata > Mammalia > Rodentia > Muridae > Psammomys > Psammomys obesus. The sequence continues at coordinate 2,154,822 of NW_026592403.1, read as the reverse complement.
GAACCTGGAAGACACACGAACCAACGCATGTTGGCATGAATCACTAAATGGTGCTTGAAAGCATAATCCTGGGCACCTTTTAAATTCAAATAGGTTGAATTTAAAACCATTAGGGCCATTGAGCCTCCAGGGGACAGCACCATCTGGGAACAATCTTGATTGTCCTGACCGTGGAGAGGAGGTGCCTCTGGCATTCACTGGGTAGAGGCAGGATGCTCTTAAACACCCTGCAATGCGCAGGGCCTCCATTGCCCATGCCTGAATTATTTATCCCATCCCCAACCCCACAGTGCTGGGTGAGGCTAAGAAGCGAGCCTCAGTACTAGTGAGCTCATGATTCTCAGGACGTCCAGGAGGGCATCAGTTCAGTCACATGCCTCGGCTCCACAACTTGGTTCTATGCCTGGCTGCAAACCAAAGGAGTCAAAGGCAAGCATGTCTGTCTGCCCTGCAGCCAGCCAACAAAAAGCCCCTTTGGGGTTAGTGAGCAAAACTCTTCCACATATTTTCTACCAGTGAGGGAGAAAAACAGGAAATCTCATTTCTCTTCGTCCCGCCCCCCATCTTTTTCTCTTTTCTTTTGCTTTTCTTTTTCCCTTGCCTCCTCCACTCCCATTCTTTTTCAGGCAAGGTCTTATCCCAGGCTGGCCTGGAACTCACTAGGTAATCAAGGATGACTTTGAACTCCTGAAGCTTTCCTGCCTCTGTTACATCCTGCACAAATATTACTCCCATGGGTCAAATTAGGACACAGGATCAAAGGGTTAATCCGTTTATTCCCAGGGCTGCTTGCTATGGATCCGAAATCCCCCTTCCCTAAGCCCTGGAAGGGGTCTATTAGGACTGTAAAGGTTTGAATTTTCAAAGGCAGGTGGATCTGACTGCAAATGTGACCCTAGGTAATCAGGGGCTCAGTGAAGACGCCAGCCCTGTACATGTCAGTTTCTGTACAGGAAGGTACAGCCCCTCACACCAGGTAGGCTGAGCCAGGATTATATTCAGCCTTATTCTGGACCGATCACCAGGGCTTTGTTGTCAAGCAAGTGAGGTAAAAGTTTACAGATTTGGGGGTTCTGTTTTACAGAGGTGTTGGAGGTTGGTCTAATGGTAATTACTGGCACTCCAGATCTGGTTACTGCCCATTGGATACATCCATCCTTGTTTGTGCAAACCTGAATAAAACATTATATCTGGTTGGTTCATTCTTGGGCAGAGCAGAGTGGGGTAGGTGTGGCTAGGTTCCAGAGCTTTTGAAGACAGATGGAGCAGAAGAGAGGAGGAAGGACGGACGATGATGGGATAGCCAGGAGGAAAGACTCCAATAATGGCGTGAAAAGACCCAGATAAAGAATAAAAGCAAGTATTTATAAGATTATGGATGGAAGATAGGAAAATGGTTAAGGAGGATGGCATTCGATAGGGGCTGAGAGATGGATGGTAAAATGGTTCAGACATTTTACCATCCGGGAATATCTGCCCGGCCCAAGGTAAATAAGGCACTTACAACAGGTGTCTTTATCTTATTATTTGTAACAGCGGGTTAGATAATGCTGCCGTGATAATCCTAGGGCTGATAATAATAATTATATAGCCCAACAGCTTTTTTCAATTTACTACAACACTGAGGCATAGTGTTGTACATCAATAGTTTTACATCAATAGTAATTGATGGCACTCCACACTCAGGTACTGCTTACTGCTGCTGAAGAAAAGAACATTATTCATGTACCAAGTCCTACAGAATCACTGTCCTCTCTCTCTCACTGACACTTCCAGCTCCTCAGACTGATCATCTACTCATTTCCCCCAACTCATCAGCCAGCGAGGGGGGGGCTATGAGTGGTGAGCAAGCCAATCTAATAAACCCTGTCTTGGGATCATATATTGTTGGTTCTGTTTCTGTGGAGAACTCTAGAAATGATCGTGCAGAGAACAAATCTGGTTAACCTCAAGAGAAAGATCAAACGTCTTGTGTTGTAGGCCCACAGGTGTTCTCCGTATCAATGTTTGAACATCAATATGTGCAGAGTTTGACAGACACAGGTCTGGAGTCACCTAAATATCACCAGAACCCAGACAGACAGTCACAAGACAGGATGAGAAAAAAACAAAGTACAGACACACAAGACACAGCAACCACACACACAGAGTAAGCGTCTGAGAAAGCACTGAGAGTTTACCAGTTTCTAGTAAAGGTTACATACACCCTCACACAGCCATCTGCTGCCAGCCTTTTCCCAACAAACAACACTCAAAACAGAGTTGGCTCTTCCTGGAACAGTGGGCTTCTCAACATTGTCGGAAATGACACCCGGGGCCAACTGAGTCTTCAAGGTTGATGACTGCCTTGTCCAGTTTAAAAGGTGTTATGCTGGATCCTGTTGTTGCCACCTGGATGCCCCTATCCAATGCCATCCTCCTTAACCATTTTCCTATCTTCCATCCATAATCTTATAAATACTTGCTTTTATTCTTCATCTGGGTCTTTTGACGCCATTATTGGAGTCTTTCCTCCTGGCTATCTCATCATCGTCCTTCCTCCTCTCTTCTGCTCCCTAACAATGAGACTATCAAAATTGTCTTCAACAGCAAACATCCTTGGATTTAAGTCACCCTGAAGTAGGCTTGGGGGACCGCAGCTCTTTCTAGAAAGGACTGAGCTTTTTCTAACCCTGCAAAGAACTGAACAGTAACACAAAGAATGGTGACTGTTTGGGGGAGGATTCGGCTTGACTATGAAGTAACAGAATCAACTTCCTTCCTTACCGAATACACCCTGAAGAGCCACCAGCAAGATCAAAGAACTCATGCAGAACTTTCTTCTACTTTCCGCTAGGTACTCAGCTACAGGAAGCAAGAGCAGAGGGCACCAGCACTGTGGCTTGTGTGCAAATCACATGGGCTACTGGGGGAGCATTCTTTAGACTCTGCGTCGCTAGCAAATTTAAAAGCACTGCTAATTTTAACAGAAAACCTCTTCTGGCACTGCTCCAACCCCAAAGAGCTTGTGAAAAGCACATTTACTTATTAAGAACTACTCTCAGGCCAGAATATGCAATTTTCTCTTAAGGCTCAAGGCAGGAGAGAGAGGCAGAGAGAACTCGGGGAAGGTGGGAAAGAAGCTACCTCACTGCTCACAGGCAGGCTCTGAAACAGAAGCAGAGAGAACAAGGCAAAGGTCCAGCTGCAACACAGGGGTGACACCTGAAGCCCAGTGGCTCAGTGGATAAGTCAACGGCCTTTCCCATTGACCCTGACACACAAAAGCAAACTCTCAAGGAAGAAGGACGAGGAGGAAGAGGGCTTGTACTCCATGTGGCATGGATCCTAATCTGTGCTTACACTTCACTGAGCAGAGAACGGGGATGGCAGCAGTGAGAATCAGAGCCCAGGCATGGAAATTCACAAGGAGAATCTGACCTTCACACACTCCAAACAGTAAATATTAAAACAGTCTGAATGCACTGAAGGTTAGAACCATTGTTTGCAAACTGCCAAAATCTAATAAACAAGTATCACACAGCCACAGATTTTGGAAAGCAAATTAAAACACAAGGGTCGAGAAACTTTTCCCAGATAAATGGCAAACACATGAAGTAAGGGAATATAGATAGGTGCAACCATTTCACAAAAGGAGAGATGTTTTAGTAAGCCCCAGCTAGCTGCATTCAGACTGAATCTGATGTCATCACCTCTGGAGGAAGTGGGGTTGAAAGCTAGGGCTAGAAGGGCTTTCAGAAAATGCTTCTTGAGTCAGAGGTATCCCAGTGGTCATGGCTTTTAACTGATTAATGCCATCATCTACAGATCAGGGTAGAGATGCAAAACACATAATTTTAAAGAGTAATGTAGACCTGGAAGTGTTGGGAGAGTTTTTAGGAAATGACAAATAATCTAAATAGACCAGTGACTTAGGAATCTCACACATAAGTCTGATGGGCTATTAACCTCCACCCCAGCTTCAAAGGCAATTCCCCTATCTCTGCCTCTGGCCTCATCGTAGGACTAATTGGTTTAGAGATGTCTGTGACCACAGTGGATTCTGCAAGGCTTCTGTGGATTCACATTCGGGTCCTGATGGTTCTGTAGCAAGCTCTTACCCCGCAGAATCTTCTCCTCAGTACAATTCTTCTCCATCTTTCGCTACATTTTTCAAATTTAAATAGAATGATTTTCCTTATAGTTCTGGAAATAAAGTGGCTCAGTATTTGTCAGTTCCTTCCTCACACAGTGCATAATTTCTAAGCTGCCAGAGCTGCACACACAGGAGAGGAAGAGCAGTGTTGGTGTGCTCAGGTATAGAGTCTTGGTCTAAGTGAACACAGATCTGAGATAATGGACTTCATTATGGCATTTTCATACATTCCTCCTCGTCCATTCCTCTCCTTTCCCTCTTAGTCTCTTACCCATCTTGCTACCTCCTCCTAATATCTCCCCTCTGTCCTCAAACCACAGGCACCTTTTCCAACTCTTTAGGTCCTTCTTCTCATCAGTCTCCTTTCTAGTTTCATATCAGACACAAACACACACACACACACACACACACACACACACACACATGCAGGTACAAAAATTAAAATCTAAGATCTGCAGGAGAGCAAATGTGTTTGACTGAGTCAAGTTTATTTCACTTAACATAATGAGTCCCAGTCATATCCTCTTCCAAGCAAACTCATGACATCATTTTTATTTACATACTAATAAAATTCCATTTCAGCCAGATTATTCATTGTGAAGCCAAGACATGAGCAGGCACCAAGGTGTGGTCAGCTTTACATTAATGACGGAAAGCTCAAAAAGGCTGTCTACCCTCTTACTAGTCTTTGAAATCAGCTTGCACAGTTAACACCTTCAGGATAATTGACCCAGTTATCAAGACCAGGAAGTTGATACCAGCGTGACTTTTGTGCCATCTTATCTCACCACCATCACTACCACCACCACCTCACTTCAGGGTGCTCAGCCAGGGGAGGCAGCAGGAGAGAGACCTGTGAGCCCAGGGCTCTGAGCCAGTGGGCAGCACACATTCCTCCACTAGAGAAAGCACAAATAGGAAGCAAGCACTGACCTCTTTGATGAAGTACACTTTGGCCCTCACATATATTCCCATGCGCACCACAGCACGAACAGCAGCGTTCATACCTGTACGGGAAGGAACACAAGCAGCTGTCAGTAGAGAGCTTGAGGCTATTTCACCAAGACCTAGGAAAACCGCTCAGCTGCCTATGTTTCTGTTTCCTCATTACCTGGGACACATGCCTCAAAGATTAATGAATACAAACAATCGGAAACCAGGGTACCCAGCACACTGGGGTTCATCTAAAGGTGGGGTTCACATTATAAAAGAGCCTGGAATATTTTTAGTTCAAATAATCACTGATCAACTTGCTGTACATTTTCCATTTTGGAGACTTTCTTGAGACTAAGTAGAGATTCCAACTCCTTGGCCTGCTGAGTGCTCCAATGGCAGTTGTATGCTCTGCACCTCAAACTTTTGGGCAACTCCAGCCCATCACTAAAGAAAATAGAAGGCAGGTGTTGAAGGCCAAATTCAAAGAAATTAATAGTGAAAGGGGCAATGGGTCTGTGACTTGAGAAGCTGAGTAATTATTTTGTCCCTAGGAATCAGTGTGATTTAAAAAAAAAAAAAAAAAAAAAAGGCAGTGAAAAAGGTGGGCAGTAATGCCTTTAATTTAATCCCAGAACTCAGTAGGCAGCACAGGTGGATCTCTGTGAGTTCCAGGGCAGTGTGGTCTATAGAGAGAGTTCTAGGAAAGCCAAGGTTCCACAGAGAAATCCTGTCTTAAATAGACAAAAAAAAAAAAAGCAATACAAACAAATCTTGCCATTTTTATTAGAAGAGAAGGTAAAACAAGCCAGCCTCCTATAAATCTCCATACATCCTCAAGAGGTACCAGGAACATTTTCCACACTTAAAATAAGAGCAGCAGTGAGCAATGTGTTAGAATGCAAGGCCAGAAGCTCAATTCTACTTTCCACTGAGATAACATCTTACTTTAGTGGCCTGCCAGTGGCACAATACTTGAAAAATTTTGCATCATCTTAGCTCAGCGTCTAAGGCCCAGCAGAAAAAAAAAGGACAAGGCATGAGAACGATGCCCAAAAACAATGTAGCCCTTGGCCACAGAATGAAGAGAAACTTGGACTTTCAGCAAAGTTCCTTGCAGGCTACCATTCTCTCTGAATCTCCCATCTTGTATCTTGGAGTTTTGGGAAACAAATATCAGAAGTTGATGTGGTGCAATGCGGAAGATGACAAAGTGACCGCTCAGTAAGTACACAGATAAAATGGGAGCTGGGGTAATAGCTCTGTTCACAAAGTGCTTGCTGCTGAGGCCTGAGAACCTGAGCTCTGCCCCTGGCACCCATGTATAAGGCAACCACCACAGTGTGCCTGTATTCCCAAGAAGCAGAAGACAGGAGGATTGCTGGAACTTGGGGGCTAGCTATTCCCAAGTCAGTGTGCTCCAGATTCAGTAGCAAGCCTTGTCTCAAAAAATAAGGTGGAACAGCCAGGCGGAGTGGCACACACCTGTAACCACAGCACTCAGGGAAGCAGAGGCAGGAGGATCACTGTGAATTCAAGCCACTCTGGTCTACAAAGCAAGTCCAAGACGGCAAGGCTACACAAAGAAACCCTGTCTTGAAAAAAAACAAAACAAACAAACAAACAAAAAAAAAAACAAAACAAATAAAAATAGGAAAGAAATTAAGGAAGGCAGTAGACCTCTGGCCTCCACAGAAATGGGTGCAGGACCACGCAAATATGAGCACATATTTTCACTTCTGCAAATCACTTAGGAAAAACTTTATCATGTAAACTCACAGTCACACTTTTGTTTTCTGTTAAAATCATATTTTAGAAGCTGAAGATACAATTTGAGTAGTCCTCTTTGGTATAATAGCTTAAGAGACCCAGTATGGTTGGTTTTTAGCTCGCAATTACACAGAAGGCAAAAGCCATGAAAGCTCCCACCCCTTAGAACCCTTGGTGCTCAACTGCCGAGTCCTGCAGTCTCATCCATCCTTGTTCTTGGACTCAACAATATGTCTGAAGAGTCTTCTGCCAAGAGAAAGTTGTTTTGGCTGAGGCATACATACATGTGCCAAGCTCCTCCTCTGCAAAGGTACATGGGAAACCCAAGCTAGCATGGAGAAGGGGAGTCTCCTGGCCACACCCTGAGGACTCTCCTGCTATTTGATGATGGTGAGACAACTCTATGACATCTGCGGGACCATAAACATCGTCCCCACCCACACACACCCCCACATACCCTGCACCCCTTCAGCTTCTCCAGGCTCCCTGCTCCCTGGCACACAAAACTGCCTGCCCCTCAGTATTCACAGCTGTGGCCAATGATGCAGGCATCACCATGGGAAAGAAAGGAGGGCTAAGTGTTGGCTCTTACATTCTAGCTGCACGGATAAAAGTAGTACTTGATAGTTCCTGCAGAATGGCTGTCCTTCTGGGGCTTTCTGCTACAGCTGTAATTGCCTAATCGACCACTAGGTTCCTGAACTGTACAATCCCTGGAAAATAGGTGATACAGTGCCCCAGGGAATGACATCCTGGACCCCTTTACTCCTCTAAGATCTCATTCGAACTAGATTTTTTTCAGAGAAACATGATTACCCGGACAACCTTGGGGCCTTGAAAAAATATGTCCAAAAAAGGGGCCCAAAGGGAATGAGATTGCTGAAAACTAGAGGGAGAAGAAAATGGGAGCGGAGTGTGATAAGGAAGGGGACCCCAAATCCTGCTACACTTCAAGGAGGAACAGAAACAGCCGCTTCATGATGGCCTCCAACTCACCAGAAAAAAGGGTGGTTGCACTCCAGCAGCTGCCCCAGGCCCCAGGGAGGCTCCTGAGGGTGGGGCTATAAAGGCTGGAGTCCTCAGGGGCTTCTCTGTTAGAACGTTTCTCCCAGGTTTTCAGCTGTCTCCAGAACCCTTTAGAGGCACAGCCCTAAATCCTGGCCAGTTTCATTCACTTACAAATTAGTCTGGGAGGGATTCCCTCAACCACCTTTAAAGGCAGCTCCAGCCAGGACTGAAACCTCCAATGGAAGCCTGCTGAAGTCCTAGAAAGCTGGAGCTGACTAAAAGAGTCAAATGGGAAGCTGCGATTTACGCTTTCCCTGTGCTTTAACATAAAAGGCTTTGTTTCTGTACTTCACAGTCACAAAAGGCAAGTTTCAGAGAAGAGTGCCTACCAGGGCCCGATTTCTATCTAACTGTTAGGAGATTTTAGGGATTTTAGAGATTTAGATTCTGAAGGAATGCAGTCAGTAGAGCCGAAGGCTGCATCTAGGTGTGTTTCTCTTAGGTGGAAAGCAGAGTGAGAAGAACCCCGGGAAGGTTCTGGAAAGGTGGGCAGGGATCAAAGAGCAAAGAAACAAACCAATGTGTAGACATGAATCCTTACAGTTTGGGTTTTATAGTCACTTGGGTGAACATCTTGTGCTTAGTCATTCGGCTTAGGTCTGTCCTTGTCTTTGGCCACCTGATCATTTGGGACAAAGAGCAGATTCAAGAGTTTCCACTCACACTCAACCTACTGTTTTTTCTCAGAACAGTGACAGTATAGTGTTCATTCACTCATTTGTTTAGGTTTTATAGTCTGTCCGGGGAATCAAAACAACCTTCCTGAGTGGCTTTTGAGCAGGGGTGGGGGTGGGGGGAGAAATGCCATCTTCCTACTAAGCAATAATCTTAGTGTTTGGAAAGAAATATCTCAGCCCAGTCCTCCCAGGAGGTTTCAAACCATCTTGGAAGGAATGAAAATAATCTAAAGAGACACTGGTGTCCCTGCCTTTGTCTATCAGACTGTTGAAACAACGTCTCCACCCCACTCCCCCTCCCTGAATTGGAATTTCCCCTGGAATCTCATGCAGAAGGAAAAAGGCTGGAGCTCAGTGCTAGCCACAGTGGAGCCTTTTCTCAGAAAAGGGATGCACATAGTTTTGCTAAATTGTCAGAACACCTTGCAGGTAGCTGGGTGGTGGTGGCACATGTCTTTAATCCCAGCACTTGGGAAGCAGAGACAGGTAGATCTCTGTGAGTTCAAGACCATCCTGGTTTATAAAACAAGTTCCAGGACAGCCAGGGCAGTTATACAGAAAATTTCCTCTGTGGAAAAAGAGAATTCCTTGCAGGACAGACAGTGGTAAGTCACCGACAGGTATGACTGGATGACCACACTAGACCAGGACGGCTTAGTCATGCATACTTAAACCTAAGCCTGGAAGGTTTCAGGACCTGGAAGATAGACTTGGAGCAGAATGGGGAGGTCTGTGAACGCCTTTGTTTCTCTTCTCAGGTGTGACCAATCTAAATAATTCTAATTTTTCAGCTTTTCTCTATTAGTATGCTTACGTGACATATTGAGGACTGGTGACAGCCTACTCTAACAACTCCAGTAATGGGTACAAACTTCTTATAGAACTACAACTAAATAAACATGGAGACAACAATGGTGCAGTTAGCGGGAAGTGTGTGAATGGAAAGGAGGTGCTCTGGACAGGGCAGACAGTCTCAAACAGCTTCTCCCTAATGGACAGTGGAGGCAAAATAGAGGCAAACTCACTCCTCTCTTGAGGCCAGCTTCTTTCATTCAAAGGCCACACAAAGAAACCTCAGGCAAATCTTTACTTACAGGCTACAGTGAGGTAAGCTTCCCCCACGGCGAAGTCTTGCTTTGAAATCCTGCTCTGATAACACTTTAAAGTGTGAGTCATATGAGAGGTACTGTTTGAGATGAAAGGGCTAATTACCCTCATTTGTCCACTATACATGATCTCCAGGTACCTAGCTACAGTTCCGTGTCCCGTAAAGTAGTACGAATATTAAATGACAACTAATTAGGTTAATTAACGACAAGAAAAACATTCTGTCTAATAAAATCCTATTATAATTTGGGTTCATACTTTCGCTGTATTTGTGATCTGATCTACTTACTTAACTCTTTGAACAGCACATTTCTCTCCTGCAGTACCTACAGTGACTTCAATATTTTTTTCTTTATTATTATTATTATTATTATTATTATTATTAATTATGTGACTTCAATATCTAAAAATTTCTTTTGGAAAAAGAAAAGTCAGGTAGCTCAGGGAGGCTACTAATGTGTCAAATAAATGAATCTGAGGAGCTGGAGAGATGGTACAGTGGTTGAGAACAAGCACTACTTTTCTAGAAGACCTGAGTATGGTTCCCAGAACTCATGTATGGCCCACAACTACCTCCAGCTCTAGGGATCGTACACCCTCTTCTGGCCTCTGCCACAACCCACATCCATGTGGCATTCATCCACGCAGACACACATACACACACTTAAAACAGAAAGGCCTTTTTAAAAGACGAACATAAAACATGCCCTATATTACTCTTGCTACTATAGTTTACTCATTAAGCTCTGTCCCTAAATGGCATTGATATGGAAAGGGTGTGTATAGAGGGACAGAACCCAGGAAAAGCCTGGCTCCCTCATAGTTATCAAACTGCGAGCCACCCTGGCCCCAGGTCCAAGGGTCAACATCAGTTCAGATAAGTCTACAAGGATGTCTTCATTTGTCCAGCCATCACATGCAGCCCTCATAAATGTGGACTGAGAGTCTACTCTTCACCAGGGCTCACTGGGAGACATCACTGACGTAACAGGGGGAGAGCCTGACCCTCTGGAGCTTAGTATAGCCGGGAGAGAACAAAGAGCAGTAGCATAAGCACATCAGTCATGTGCACCAACAGGATCTGGGAATTCAGCTCAGTTGGTACGGGGCTATCTAGAGACTGGATTTGGCCAGCAACAGGAGTAAATATATCACTGAGGGGCTCAGAAGATGGTCTGTTGATACAACAGCTTGCAACTGCAAACCCTTTTTTCATGGGAGAAGGAACCCATGAAAAAAAAAAGGCAGAACACTGGAGCTTGTGGGCCAGTCTACCTGAAACAGTAAGCTCCAGGTTCATGTAAAATAAGAGTATCTTATAATTAACAGAGTGAAGAAGTTATTGGGAAAGATCTCTTATGTCCACTTCTGTCCTCCATAAGTTTCTATACAATCAAGAGAACCCATGCATGCACGCATACACAAACACACACACTTACTTAATGAATAAATAAACTAGGAGTAAACACATTTAGAACTACCACTGAAAAGGTGTAACTGCTAAGGAGAAAAATGACAACTAGAGTGGTACAGGAGACTGGGATCATGGAAGATTCAGGAAGTACTATAGTGGTTAACCAAGAGATTCCCTGAAGAATGGCATTTGAGAGAGAAACTGAGTGGAAGAAGCCAAGCACACAGCTGGAAAATACTCCAGGCCCCGAGGCCAGAGAGTTCAGAGTGTGATACGTCCCAGTATCCACAGCAAACACTGAGACCACTGTCACTGGATCTCCGCTTATACTCAGAGCTCCCAAACAAGCGTGCAGAGTTCTTTTTAAAAGGTTAATATTTTTCAATTTCATATATATATATATATATATATATATTTATTTATTTATTTATTTATATATAAAAGATCCTCCCCATTATACTGTCTTATCCTCTTCCCCTCTCACTAAGTCTTCCCAAGTCTTTCTATATTTATAGATGTGATCGTGCAGAGTCAGAGATCTCTGCACGAACATGGGCGGGTGGGTATTTGCTTGAAGAAGGTCAAAGGGTCAACTGAGGAATCTGATGGCCTCCTCTCCTGTACACTTATTACCTATAACTCCTCTGAGGGAGTTGGGGTCTTATGAGCAACATCTCCACCAATGATGGGATACCGATGGGCCTACCCTTGTGTGGGTCTTGTTCAGTTAGGCCCTGATGCTGTGAGTTCATGTACAACATCCATATCGTGACTGTCAGAGAGCAGTTTACAGCACTCCTTCTCAGCTTCCAGCTTTTTCTCTTTTTCCCTGAGGAACACATGCCCCATTTTAGGTAGAATCCTTTAAATGCAGGGGATAACACACCACGGTGGCTCTCTGGCCATACTGTCTATCAGGGTAGCCTGCTGCAAGTATCTTACCCAAATTTAAATGTGCTATAATGGTACTACATACAGATTCCAGTCTTAATGCGGAAAAGAAAACATCAATAACCAATGCAATAATATTGTAAATTACTGAATTACAGACATAAACACACACACACAATTTCACTTTACCTTTCTGTTACTTACATTAATGTGGCTTTTATACGTATAAAATACAGGCTACCAATTATTTTAATGGACAGAGATGCTCCTGAATCTACTCGTGATTATGTGATGCACTGTACATAGTTTGCCACGGTAACTGGTCCTTATCAAACACTGGTGAATGTTCTGTACCAGCAGCTGAAAGGACCTACTTCCTATGGATAACTTTTCACTGACTTCTTGTTTTTCTTTTTTCTCCCTACTTATTTGTTGCTCTCCTAAGCACCACTGAAAAGAGCATATTCTCATCAGCCTTCTTATACCTATCTTTTCTATATACTGTCTTTATTACTTCATCAGAAGAGCTCTGGTCTATCTTGTGCCCCCACCTATGCAACAATCCTTCTTTTCCTTCCTAGGCCCAATGTCCACAGTAGCATCTTGTCAGTCCCATGCCCCGCCCCACCTCTGTAAGCCTCCACCTGTGACCTGCTCCTGTGTCTGCTGAGTCACTAAACTCCAGTTCTCAGCCTCTCCATTTTACAAAATGACCTTTGTCAGAGGCAGCCAGTAACCTCCGCATGGCTTCCCAGTTCACACAAAGTAAATCCAAAGTCTAACCATGGCCTGTGCTAGCTAGGACCTCACCCAAGACCACTTCCTCCCATCCCCCCCAGAGGGCTCTGGTTCCCGGCCGTGGGTTACTTCCTGCTGGCCCATTCCAGGCACTGAAGGTTCTAATGGCCTCTGTAAAAAAGTACTTTACCCCCCCACCTCCTGATACAGAATCCTTCTTACCCTTTTGATCGATGTCATACATAGCAGTAATATCGAGAGGATTCCATGGTTCTCCCTAAAATTTCACACATTCCATAAACTGTACCTGGGTGGAATGGTCATAAAGAGCATAAACAATCTGAATGATAGTAATCTAGATTTGAAAAAAAATGTGAGACAGAAGGTCTGCTTGGGGCAATTATATACCCACCCTTTTCAATGGTTTCTAAGCAGAAACTGCTAACGGGGTCACACCTTTAGATAAAGGACACTATGTTATGGAATCCTCCCAGTCAAGATGCTGGTCAAGCTTAGAAAATAGTAACATAGGGCAGGCAACTGGGTCGATGTATAAGGGAAGCCTCCTAGGAGTCTGGGTTTGCAATCGCCCTACTGATTTCCGAATGTTGTCCTGTCTGTAACCCACCTGAGGATGGAGGCAATATTGGGGAACTCCCAAGTCTGCCTTTCCACATTTCCAGCTTTTCACACAGCCACCTTATCAGCATATGCATCTTCACGGCATCTTTCAGATGCTATAAACACCCTGAGGATGGACGAGGTAGCAAATGGGCCCTCTTGAGGCAGAAAATCCAGTCTTTCCTCTTTGACTGTATCCTGCTTTTCCCTAAAGATGTTAGATAATAAGGGGCTGGAGGCTAGAGGATGGAGGTGGGAAAGAAAATAGAGAAAGGCAGAGATGGGACATTCTAACCGCTTCACCTTGCAAATGAGAAAAAACCTGATGACATTCAGGTACCTTTGAAGACAAGGCCTATAAATAAGTCTGAGTCAAGGGAGACTGCTCTGCTCTAAAGTTTCATTCATCTAGACAAATACAATTACTGTAATTCCAAACAAAATACAAGGTGGCAGAGTCCAACAAATCTAGAGGTTGTGAGGAGGAATCCAGACTTGGAAACAACTAGATACAAGACCAGTCAAAATTGGTTGAAGAGTGTAACTCAAATAGTGACTCAGCTATTTGCTGAATACAGCCATCTGCTCTTCATCCCAGAGCACTGCTTAACATAATCATGTAGTGACTGTGGTAGTGAATGCCGTTTTGTATCTTGACATCTGTCTTCAACACGTGACAACCTTATGTTCTTCATATCTCTAATTCTGGTGGCTTTTGACAGCAATCAATAGATAAAACTTAAACAGTTCAGGTTCTCTTGAGCAAAAGCTTTTGAGTTCACTGTAACCAGAGGAAAACATGCCTAGGTTTTTATTTACTTACTTATTCTGAAAAAAAAATAATAATAAAACAAAATCTAGCTTCCAAGAATCATAGGAATACATATGTCACATAAAAATACCTACCCTTATAGAAAAGAATGCTCCCAAGCCTTGGGGAGCAACCCAACCTTAGACTACTTGCCTGGCATATGCAAAGTTCTGGGCTTGATCCCAGCATGAGAAAATCAACAAACACTATGCTGTCATACAAAGTCCCTACTCTGTAATGGACTTGCCCTATACTTCTGCTCAAATAATTATATTTTAACATGAAAAGATCCACTCAGAGAGCAGACAGGCAGAATTTTAGGATAGTCAGAACATGTGCTTGTATGCTTTGCACACACGCACACACACACACACACACACACACACACACACACACACACACCCAGAGCTGTGTGCAGTCACATGTCTATTGATCAGAAAGTCCTTTCACAGATACTAGTGTCTCCTACAAGCACGGTTATGAGTAATGAAGAGGCCTAACCAGGGCTCTCAGCTGGGTGTTCAATGAATGCAGATTTGCTTTGATATTCTCTGGGAAAGGTTTTCAGGACCCTGTCAGAAACCAGTTCAAGTTTGAAGTCTGAAGTCCATCTATTAAAATGACAGAAGTTGCTGCGTGTTAATGGTGGTGCACACCTTTAACCCCAGCACTGGAAGACAGAGGCAGAGGCAGGCAGATAGATCTCTGTGAGTTCAAGGCCACACTGGTTTACACAGCAAATACCAAGACAGCCAGGGACACACAAAGAAACCCTGTCTTGAAAAAACAAAACAAATGAGCAAAAATGACAAAGTTTTTATACAACCTTGCACATCCTCCCATACGCTTTAAAGCATCTCTGAATTATTCATCACAGCTAGTGCAGTGCAAATGGCATGCAAATGGTTACTATGCTGTATTCGTTAAGGGGTAATGATAGCGAAACAAGATCATGGATATTTTAGTACATGCTACATTCAGAAATATATACTCAACTCACGTCTGACGGCATTTGAAAATGTGAAATCTACACACATGGAGGGCAGAGTGCATGTATAACATGAGAGACCAGCTCGGCACCTGGGTCAAGTCTGTGGGCACCTTCCGATTCTAACTTCTAATTTCTTTAGATTTATTAGTGGTTGGTACCTATTGCTCAAAGGCTGAAGGAGTAATTTTGAATAGTGAGAATTTGGTTCACATAAGACAATACAAATTTACTCCCTGTCACTTCGCACTGGTGATGACAGGTCTGAGACAGTCAACAAATACCCCAGTGCTTGCTGCCTGCCATGCCGGATGCTGTGAGTACAGCTGTGCTCGGAGCTCTACTGTGACAGCACATTGTATCTGTATCTGTATCCAGTCTACAGCCATACGTTCTGGCCCTGACACTTAGTGAACTTTGGAAACCAGTTCATCTTAAGCTTCACTGGCTCATGGGGTAATTTGGCACCTAGACTATTTCAGCCTATAAGCAATCTTTAATGGGTGGTTATTTCCACAAGCCTGGAAAAGTTCATACAGAATCTAAGCAGGGCAGGTGTTTTGTAAATACTGTATTAATGTCTCCATGAACAATAAGACAATCGAGCTTAGCCAAAGCATGTGCCGTGGATTCTGAGTAACCTGAATGCCACCAGCCAGCAGACCTACAGGACACAATCTAATTTGCTTAGTTATTACATTTGTCTGTTTGTTTGTTTATCCGTGTTGGGGGTGCGTTATGAACACACCAAGTGCATGTGTGGAAGTCAGAGCACAATTTGGAGGAGTCAGTTTTCTCCTTCCACCATGTGAGACTCAGGGATTGAACTCAGGTGACCAGGCTTGGTAATAAACACATTTCCCCTCTGAGCCATCTCAGCAACCACAGTCTATCATTTTTTTCATGGGATGGAATATTGCCCGAAGGAGGGTACTTAGTCATAGTGAACCTGCCTATTTTGCAATGTGGAGTTTTATTCTAGACTACTGTGAAATTACTGGTGAATTTTCAGTTTTATTTTATAATGATACAACATATATTCCTTTGGAAAAAGAAAGCTTTCTGTTGCTTTTGTATTTAGTTAGGCTACATCATGGTTTTAGCCACTGCACTGTTGCTATTACTTTAAAATATATATATATATATATATATATATATATATATATATATATATATATATATATACACACACATACACACTCTGCCAACAAAGCTGCCCAAAGATCCTCTGAATGTATAATTTTAGGAAACCTGGGCTCCACTCACTTTGAGCAATAACTTAACTCAGACGCAGTCTTACAGAGAGAAATCCCATGAAAAACATAGCTCAGTTAAGAGAATTTGGGGATGAGATTTCATAAAGAAGCATTTAAAGCATGCTACCACCAGGTTTGAGCCCCATGGCCTTGCTAAGTTACTTATCTCCATCTCCAAAATGAAGAACTCTGTCGTGCAATTAAGCATAGAGATAAGAACTGTAAGGTTTTAGCATGTAAGATGTATAAAATATGTACTGTACTAGCTTTGGCCATTTCAGCATAAAATTATGCTATCATTCTGTCAGTATAAGATTGGAATTTGCCACCCACCCGAACCTCTGTCTATAATATAAACAAAGCCCGCTCTAAGGAAAAATCAGGTACTGATGAAGCCAAGATAAAATGGTGAAAGAATAACCATCCATCCCAGGATAAATAAACACCATCCATCTCAGGAATAGCATGGCTAAGTCCAGGCCCTCTGCGCATATGTTGAGAGAATTTAAAAAAAAAAAAAATGCACCCCTCAAACAGGCGCAATATAGTTTCATAACAAAATATGACTGTTCACACAACTTGTAAGAAACAACAGGCAGATCACCCACACATTTGGCTCTGTCTTGCGTCCCAAGGGAGAGCTCAGGTGTGACAAGACATTGTGGACAGCTTCTTTTTCCATGGACCTGATATATACGATGTTCAAATGTAATCGTGGCTCTCAAAGTATCTTTTTCCACTGAAGAGAGGCCAAGTGGATTTAAAATCAGAGTTCTCACCTGTGGTAGGTCCAAGATAAGTAGAAAAGAAAAGGAAGTTTCTCCCAAATCCGCTAGAATTTCACATGGTTGCACACAGGCTAAAAATTTCAGGAAGCATTTTTGGGCGGGGATACTAAAATGATAAGCCATCAATATTGGTAGTCTTAACTGACCCAGGATGTTAATTCTAAAATTAAACCATTATCGCCTAAGCTTGCAGCTCTAGTGGCCGTAAGCCTCTTCCTGTAGTGCTGGTTTCTTTTCTGGCTGCCCAGGATAAGACTCAAGAGTGCTTCCTACTTTGCTTTAGCAGGGTTCTGTGTAAGGATGCAAGTACTTTGGAGCCCTTCCATTGATGCGAAACCACGGGCGTTGAGGTGCAGATTCCTGGCTGCCTGAACACCAATAGATGGATATTTTCAGGCATTTATTTAACTCCGGTGCTGTTATCTCACTTTTCACTCGGCTGTTTTTCAAGCCTACGGTGTAGCACTGCTTTCTCTCTGGGAAACCAGCCCTACAGGAGGGAACATTTGTACAGAGGATCTCCTTACTAAAATACTAGTGCTGCAACCCTGCTTTCTCCGGAGGAAGGCGGGCCTAGTGCCAGCGATGCTGCCATTGGCGCCTTTAAGATAATAGGAGGGAAAGCACTGGAGACCCCTCACTGGGCGGCCCAAGCTTCCGGTGTTTGTGAGCCTGATGCTTGGCGCTTCAGATGCTGCTCTAATGTGAGCTGGTGAGGGAAACGTGGAGCACACCGGAGGCGACGGGCCCGGCATCACGTAGGCTCCCTCGCCGGGCGGGGCGGTGCCCTAAGCAGCTCCCCAACCTGCGGAGCTGGCGGCCGCCCTGCCCCGCTCAAGGGCGAAGGGAAGGTCATCCGTACGGTGGGCGGAAGGCAAGGACACGGGCGCCTACCCTAGGCCTCCCCTCTTGTGCTGGCTTTGAAAGAGGGGAAATAAAACATGACATTTGGACACATCTAGGGCAGAGGGAAGAACTGAAAGGCAAAAGCAAAATCTAGCTCAGACAATTGTCTGAAGTTGGCGGAACCTCAAGACTTGAAGGGCATATACGGTCTGGAAATGTAGATCTAGAATTATGAACTTGGAAAACCCACTGTTTGGGGACTCCAGCGCCCCACGTGTACCCAGGGCCAGAGGCGGGGGACGTGACACAGTCACCCCCATCGTTTTTACATGTTAGATATCCTCTTAGTTTATCAAATCCAAGCGTCCTGACATCGAGTCCCTTCAGCTCTGAAATCAGTCCCGTCACTGGGAGAAAAGGGAAGCCTGGAGCTGGTGCTCGAGTGAGTGCTTGTGACGTCCCGGAGTCTCTGCTTCCTGGTCTTTCCCGTCCCTAGGGAGGCTGGCAGGGAGGGCCTTAGTGACCCATTTTAGTTTTCAGTTTTGTCACAAGAAGAGGACAGGAGACCTTTTTAAAGATCTCCCTAGTGAAAACACAAGGCGCTGCCTGGCAGCCAACACCACACCCGGAGGAACCCCTGCGCGCCCCCAGCTGCGCATCCCCGCAATGCAGCAGCGGGGACGCCGCCTGCGCCGCGTGGGAAGCTGGACTGGGCAGGCGGCGCTGCGGGGACCCCGCTCTTCTCCTACGCTGCCCAGGGATTAGGGTGGGGCGGGTGCTGTCGCATCCGAATAGTCCCCCCGCACCTAATTTCAGGGAAGACCACCTGGCTCTATCATATGACTCAGACACTAGAGGACCCCATTGGCTAGCTCAGTTAATAAACCTGGGAATGGGAAAACTGATACGTCTTGCGAATGAAGGATACTACAACCATGCCCCTCATCCAGAGCACCTCACCCCGCAATGGGGCTGCACCCTCTGTGATCCCTCCTCAGGCACCTTAACGTTCCTAGCTTAGGGTTCTTCCTGCCCCTGGGCCACCGGGTCGCCTTGCCTCTCATTAGTCACTTTCACAATGCCATTTCCTCATCCTTTCTCACAGATCCATCTCACCCAACATTCCTCCTCAGCTCTCCCTCTGTTCCCACCCCGGTTACTCTCCACTGCAGCCCACCCCCCGCCGCCCGCCCTCCCTTGCCGCCCTGGCCTGGAAGACCGGCGAGAGAGCCGGTAAGCGCGCACCTTGGGCATCCCCGCCGCTGGTCAGGACACCGATGGATTTGCCCTCCCCAGAAATGTTCTCCAGGAACTTCGGTATGGAGGAGGAGGAGGAGTCTTCCTCGGTCATGGTGAGGAGATGTAGAGGTGCCGGACGGCTCCTGTGCTCAGCAAACAGTAAAGACGTGGCCCACGCGCGCTAGCCTTAGAACCGCTGCCCCGCCTGTACCCGCAGAAGCCGCCCACACCGCGCCCCAGCGCCAATGGGATGTGGCGGTGGGCGGGGCTAACGCAAGGGCGGGGCCTGTGGCTTTAGGACTCCAACCTGCTGCTGGATGAGCCCGGACGACAGGGAGGGATCGCGTGGTGCGTTAGTGATGCAGCACCGTGGTCACTCTGAGATGGAGTCGGGTGTGTAGTGCCATCTCAGCTTGGGGATGAAGGGATCATCGCCGGGTAGGGGAGCCCATAAGTGCATGGCAGTGCAGCTGTGGGGATGGTTCCGCAAGTGGGAGCAGAGCCAGCGGGCCCACCACGTGGGCTCCATGTCTCGTGGTGCGCCCATCACCCCACCTGCTCCAGCAGTTAGGGTGGCGGTTGAGGGAGCCCAGAGGTCTGTGCAGTAGCAGAGGCACGTGCAGGGCTTCCGGCCAGATTCTTTCCTGTCCTGGCAGTCAGAACAGTAGGGCGCGTCAGCGATTTTCTTCAAGGTCCAGGATCCACAGGATCCCCCAAGTTTCACCTCCACTCCTACCTAAGTCAAGGAGGAAAGATGTGTAGGTAGATCAAGTTATAGAGAAGGGATCAGGTGTGGACGGCTGTCGCAAGACGACACAACCCCGGCAAGCAGACCTGAGTTCTGGATAATCCAAAAGAAAGGCTCGACAGGTTCCAGTTTCCACCCAATGAAAGCTCTGCGCATGCTTTGTTCGCCAGAACCCTGAAGGTTCTAATAGAAACTACCAATGCTGAAATATGGATGTCAATCTGTGCTTGATTTAGTTGTTTTGGAGTTACACCTGGGCTGTCATGAAGCTTAATCTCCAAAGGCATGCAGGCCCCTTCAGCAGTCATCCAAGAATAAAGACCTCATAAGCAGCCAAACTGGAGGTCTCACAGAAGGGGTGGCAGCACTGAGCCTCCTTCCTGTGCCAATGAAGTCTGATTTCTGCCTTCCATACCGAGGAATTCCTAAACTCCCATGATCAACAGAAGATGTTGACCACCCTCAGGGCCCTTCTTCCATCTTTCAACTTCTGGGAAAGCAGCCAGGAAATAGATATTTTTAACAGGTTCTCTAGATTATTCTGGTGAGCACTGAATTGGAGAACAACTGGTCTAATGGCTTGATAATGGATTATTCCTGAGCATCATTCCAAAAAGGGAAGAGGAAGATACCACTGGGTGCCTTGAAAATGGTGTGAGATGCCCTTGCCCTTCCAAACGCAATGTGGATGTGCTGGTGGCAGGGAATGTCAAACTCCGAGCACCACTGTCTGCAGAGGTTTCTATAGCTCAAGGCCCACGATGAAGCTCCAGAATTCTTAAATCACACCTTTCTGGGGCAGACCATCACCTAAAAGAAGAAACACAGTAACTATCCTCAGAGCCAAATGTCCCTTCTGTTCTGAACAAACTGATACATTTTTTTTTTTTTTAATTCAGAGCCAGAGCACTGGTCCCATAAAGATGTTACAAATCTATAGCCTGCAAATTGTTGTTTATATGCTAATAGTTCTAACACAATGTGTTAGATGAATTATGGCAAAATATACACTGGAATAAAAAAATGCTGCTATAGTTAGGAAAAACATTTTTTTTTTTTTAAATCCACAGGTTAAAATAGCTGCTCTAGGTTTATGGTAAATTGACAGCTGGACCTAACATGACACTTATCCATAATCTCTACCTGTGTGGTGCAGAAGGTCCTCAGCAAGTAGGTTGATAACGATCACAGAAGTCAGAGATGCATCCTAAATTCTGAAATGCTGAGATGAAAAACAGTTCGCTTGGAAGGTTGGACAAAAACGGAAGGAGACCTTCTCTCAAGATATGAAGGACCAGCTGGGCTGCCCCTGACTCCTGACTACACCTCCTGGGACAGCTTTCTTCTCTTGCTCTAGTCCTCTCCATATTTTTGAAGTACTGTCTCCTCACACCTGCAGAAGCCATGCCTAAGCTCATCTCTCCCTACCCTGTGCACACAGCTCTCCTCAAGCTTCCTCATCTCCCTGCTGGTGTTCCCACTATTCCAAGTGTGCAAGCCAAAGCCTTGGGGGTCACCGTGAAGTCATGGCCTCTGAGACCATAAGGACACCCTCCTGGAGTGTTCTGGGCTGCTCATCACCTTACTATGCCACCTGGCACTATCTAATGATTACTGCCCCAGCCCATGCAGCAGCTTTCTTTCTGGTCCCTGTGTTCCGCCCTTCGTCTGCCTTCCTGCTGTCTCTCTTCGACACAGATGTCTACATGCATCTATTAAAATGTAATTTAGAGTTAAAAGCAATAGCTCAGTGTAAGGCATTTGCTTTGCAAACTTCAGGACCTGAATTCTATCTCCAGCACCCATGTAAAAAAGCTGGGTATAGTGACACAAGTTTGTACGTAATACCACCCCTGGCAGACTGAGATAGACCAGCTTTCTGGTCAGCCAGCCTAATTAAATGGGTGAGTTTTAAGCCAGAGGCCATCTCAAAACAAACAAAACGGAGAACATCCTAAGGGATGACACAACAGAGATAGCCTTCACACAAATGAACCTTAGCTGGCCTGGTTACTCTTTTCTAGGACCATCAACCCCTGTTCTTACCTGAGGTCCATGCAGACAATAGCTTCCCTGGCTTTGCACCTGCTCTTTCCTGTCTCAAAAGCACTCCTCCCACAGACTGCCTCCTTGCCTCAGGGTCTTAATCAAGGTCACCTTCATTGTGAAATCTCCCAAGATAGCCCTTTCAGAAACTGTGGCTTCTACACAGTTGCCTGTCTGTTTCCTTCAAAGAACCATTTAGCAAGTCATGTGTTCATTGCACCTGTTTACTTTGGATTTTGGCAGGTTTTCTCCACTGGGCTACACATGGTGTAAACAGAAAGGATTTTGTTATTCTGTACTGCTGCCCAGGACTCTCCTACAGGGCCCAGACAGCCCACGAGCACATTTGAATGAATGATAGAATGAATGAATGAACAAATGAGCACATTCATCTCTCACAGAAGGAAGGAGAAACGGTGCCCCACCTATAAGTGCTACAGTGGTCATGGCTGAGGAAAGATACTGGCACATATGGCAGCCGCATGTACAGTTGGCTCTATCTGTGCCTCAGACAACCACATTTAACAGGCAGTGTGGCTCTTTACGAATTATCAGAGATATTCCACACAGTCAGGGTTGCTTCTGGCTTTCCTTTTACACTGCTTTCCATCCTTGGAATCTTCCACTTCTATTTCCATGCCACCATATTCCCTTACTTGGAAATCCTTTGGGTTCAAAGAATTGAAGTAGGATGGAAAGAAGACAAAAAGGGCTGGATCCAGTAGAACACCAAAGCCGCCTCCTCTTCATCACCTCCTTTGAGTTACCCTGTGTGAGTCGGTTCAGATACATCAAACATGGGGAAACAACACAGGCGTTTTAAAACGCTATGGTTGCTAAGAAGAGCCATCTTGGCAATCAGTTCCGCCCCTGCCACCAGTGGACCAGACTTCCTAGGAACTAGACTGTGCCTCCTCCCTGTCTGGCCTGGTTCCTTTTCTTCCAACCATCTGGTAGACTTTGGACTCCTCTGTAGCTGAAGCCACACAGGCATACTCCCTGTCATCATGCCTTTCCTCCTCCTCATGTCCTTGTCCTCTTCCTTCAGATTTGGGGAAGTTTAGGAAGAAAGAAACCATGTGCTAGTCGAGAAATTTTTTTCTTCAACCAACACCTTCCCATCCCATTTCTTTTCAGATCCCTGCATCTTTAATTTGGTTGTTAAACTTTAAGGTGTGTGTTTGGATATTTCTCAAGAATTTGAAGCAGAACCACGATGATGCACTGAAACAATATCTAGAAACTGGAATGAAAGGAAAGCAAGATATATTATTTCTGCAAAACACTCTGTCATTGT
Source organism: Psammomys obesus (assembly GCF_907164565.1). Taxonomy (NCBI): domain Eukaryota; kingdom Metazoa; phylum Chordata; class Mammalia; order Rodentia; family Muridae; genus Psammomys; species Psammomys obesus. The sequence goes on along the minus strand of NW_026592403.1, from coordinate 2,131,449 downwards.
TAATTTTAATTTCTCTAAGGCATTGAATCGGTGACGTGCACAAAAGGCTCTTTTGAAGAATAGCCTTTTCTTTCTATTTTTTTAATTAATTAATTTCTTTACTTTAAATTCTGACCACAGTTTCCCCTCTCCTCCCAGCCACCCTCCAGCATCTTCCTCTTCCTCTTCCTCCTCTTCCTCTTCCTCCCTTGCCACCTCCTCCTCTCTTTAGAAAAGGGGAGGCCTCCCATGGATATCAAGCAGCCTTGACATATCAAGTTGCAATAAGACTAGGTCAATCTTCTCTTACCGAGGTTGGACAAGAAAGCCCAGTTAGGGGATACCTCCAACCACAACTGGTGCAAGGGAAGGGGAAAACACTGCTGTGGTGAAAGAGACCTCAGGAGACTGTGAGTGTGATGTGAAACAGTCTTGGGAGACAGCTTCAGTGAGACAGCTCATTTAAGGGGGGGAGGAATAAAGGCTACATAAACCTTTGGGGGTTGCATGGAGGCTTTTGGGATGACTGTACATAATTGGCCTGAGCCAGGGTGCTGGGATGCCTCATTTGCATGAGGAAGAATTCCAGGTGCTGCTGGATATGACCTTATAGGTGAAAAAAATAAAAAGCCCTAGCATAATGCTGGCAACACTATTTTACAAGCAGTGCAGGGTCAGAGGCAGGGCAGGACAGGTGTCCAACAACAGGGTATCTGCGGTTGGGCGCCTGAAACAATTGGGACACCCAAGATAAGAACCGGGAGTCTTTCCCGCCTTCTCTGAACCGGCTACGTGACTTAGCTCACATCTGCTTTCCTGCCTTCCCGCTTCAAATACGTAACCTAACTATGGCTTTGTTCAAATCCCCCAATCAGATCCCCGTAACTATGCTTCTCGCTTCTGTAACCGTGCTTCTTGCTCCCGAGCCCTATAAAAACCTGTTACCCCAACCAAGAGGCGCGCAGGTCTTCCGAAAGGCTTTGTCGCCCCGGGTACCCGTGTATCGAAATAAACCTCTTGCGGCTTGCATCCGAAGGCTGGTCTCGCTGATTCTTGGGAAGCGGGGTCTCTCCGTCTAAAGAGGCTCTACCCAGAGTCTTTCAATAGGGAGAAATCAACTTTATCTACAAGGTGGTGCAGGGCTATGTGCACTGGGACAGAAAGGCCTGGAGCAAGGGGAAAGCAATCCTACCCCTGCTATCTCAGGACAATATTTATGGGTTTTGGACACACCCCGATCCTAGTCTTTCTCCTGTCTGGCTTCCTGGTCTCACAGCTCCCAGGCCCCACAAGGGGAAAGGGTCCCAAAGGCAGACAACAGAGTCAAGTTCCCACTAGAAGAGCCTTTCCTTACTCGTGGTACTTAGGTTGATTAACAGAGACCACCTTTTCTTCCGGCACCCAGTGAAATGAGAAAGCAGCAATAACTAAACTACGGCGTTAAAATGGATATAATGGATTTGCTCTCTCAGGAATATCTACTGGGCATTTCTGTAGTTCCTGTTATTACTTAGAAAATGAAGAGTGGGGGCTTTATTAGTAAGTTACATCTATTTCCCTGGTAACAAAAGAGATCATTTCATACCTTAATTAACTTAAGGCTTGAAAACAGAGGGGAAAATATTTGGGAAGAGGAAGATGGGACAGGAGGGGACAGGAAAAGGAATTGCTGGGGAGTGCCTGTCTAGCATGCAACAAGCCTTGAGTTCCATTCCCTATGTGAAAACAAGGTTATGGTGGTGCACTCAGGAGGTGGAGACAGGAGGATCAGAAGATGCAGGCCAACCTCAGCTACATAGTGAGTTTGAGGGCAGTTGAGCTTCCGTGAGACCTGCCTAGGGACATACGAGAATGACTGAGCTGGGAAGGTGGATCCATGGGTAAAAGTGTTAGCTGTGCATGCTTGACGAGCTAACTATGATTCGTGGGGCCCACACAAAAAGCTCAATGATGCAGCATGTGTCTGTAATTCTGGCACTCATGTACTAAGAAGGGAGAAGACACCTAAAGCTTGAGGGTCAGGCAAGCCTGGAGTACACAGCACAGTGGCAGAAACAAGAGATAACCTGTTTTAACAAGGGGAACTATGATATGTGAGAGGGAGCATACACACACACAGATACACATATCACTTAAGAAGGTACATCCATACGTATACACAAATAATATTTAATTAAGGAAATTCATAAAACCATGTGTTTTAATTTTATGAATGTGTGCCCAAGAATGTCACAATTAAACCCACTATTTTATACAATAAACACTTAAGAGGCAAGAAAAATGTGATTTTTGTGTTGTAGTAGGATTAAATGTGTCCTCTCCTTGGTTGTGAAATGCTGCAAATGAGCGTGTCTTGTGGCATTGCTTTGCTTACAAATATAAGCTTGTAACTACTAGCTCTTTCCCTTTGAACACAGAACTGTTGTACAAGGCTGATGTGAATGGAAATTAGTACAGTCATTATGGAAAATAGTCTGGAGGTTCCCCAAATAATAAAATAGAACTCCCATGTGATCCAGCGATCTCATTACTGGGTTCACTTCAGAAGGAAATGAGATCAGCACGTTAAAGAGACCTTCATCTCTTGCTCGTATCAGCAATAGTCATAACAGCCAAAACAAACGACAGCCCAGGTGTCCTTCAAAAGATTCATGAATGGAGAAAATGCCACAAAAACTGACACAGACACACACTAGTACATATACTCACACTCATACATACACACAGTGGAATGCTAGTCATCCCTAAAAATGAAGGAAATTCTGTCAATTGTGGCAACATTGTGAATCTTCTAAGTGAAATAAGAAACATTAGGTGATCGTATTTATACGAGAAAACTAAAACAAAACAAACAAAAAACCCACAGTGTAATTACTGGCATGGTAAACTAATAGAAGTAGAGAATAGAATGGTGGTATTGGAGATTGGCAGGAACTGGGGAGATGTGGAGCAAAGGCTTAGAAGATTCATTTAAGTAACAGGAATATGTTTTAGAGGCATTATCTGCCTCTAAAGACAGTGATTATTGTTATGGCTGAATCTGAAGTGTCGCCTACACACTGGTGTTTTGAACACCCAGCCTGCGGCTTGTAGCTCTGTTTTGAAGGTTGCGGAGCTTTCAGGGTATGGCATTTGGCTGGCAGAAGCAGATCCTTAGGGGAGACCTTTAAAGATAACAGCTCAACCCAGTTTCTGGTCTCATTCTCTGCAGCCTGTTAAACCATGGGCATCTACCACCCTGAAGCTGCTCTAGCAGACAGGGTGGACTGAAGCGTGAAACTCTGAACCAAAGCACTCCTTCCCTCTCCTAAGTTGCTCCTGTCTGATATTTTGTGACAGCAACGAAAAGGTCATTAAGCCACTGATGTATCATATGCCTGTCAATCACTGGGACAAGTGCCAGCTGTTCTCACGGCAGAGCAGTACTCGGGAGAGGATGGATCTGCAAATCACTTGATTCAATCACTTTACAAGCCTTGCACAGGACATCACAAAACTCATCCTGATTTATCCATTAAATTTCTTCCTATGTTTTAAATTAGCTTACAAAATAGTTTGTTTCCTTATGGCATTTTCATGCATGGTTTGTTTTGGCTGGTTCTCTTCCCCTTTCAGATTCTCCTTGAAAGTAGTTATTATATTTTATTCATAATCTTTATTATTAAAAAGTTTCTAGTAAATAAAAACATTATACACCAAAATTAACCAGACTCAGTCGGCATGGTAACAGAAGCCTTTAATCCCAGCACTGAGGGAGGCAGAGACAGGCAGATAGCTGTGAGTTGGAGGCCAGCCTGGTCTTCAAAGCGAGTCCAGGACAGCCAAAGCTAGACAGGGAAACTCTGTCTCAAAAAATAAAAGAGAGAGAAATTAACCAGACTCAAAGTCTATACAATTTAATGAATTCATATACTATGAGAATTAGCTATCAAAACAGAAACTGGGAAACCTCATGTTACATTTTTTTTTACTTTCTGTATCAAATGTTTTATGTATGTATCCATGAGCAAACTTTTTAATGAAGCTTTTATTGTAGAAAGCATTTTCAAAAACAGGTAAGCCAGGCTGGAGAGATGACTCAGAGGTTAAGAGCGAGCACTGGCTCTTAAGGTCCCGAGTTCAATTCCCAGCAACCCCATGATGGCTCATAACCACCTACAATGGGATCTGGTGCCCTGCTGGCTCACAGGCAGGCAGAATACTGTATAAATACTAAATAAATAAATCTTTAAAAATAATAATGAAGTGGTGTGTCACCGCCACCCTGTGAAAATTTTTTTTTTTAAAAAATCACATAAATTTTCTTAGTTTATTAATAGAAATAGCATTGTTCGTGGGGAGCTAACAGAAATATTCAAAACAGAAGCTGTGGTACAAGACCTCTCAGTCTACAGGAATGTTAAGTACCTGTTGGTGTTACATGTCGGTGGACCTGGGTTCAGTTGGTGTTTTTAGCATGTTTGAGTGTAAGCTTTCAGAGACTCTTTGAGAAAGCACAAACCTCTCCCTCTACCCGAAAGCCCCTATTCATTTGCCCACTGTTGTTGCAGAGGCTGGCAGGTAAGAAAGGAGAAATTAAGACTGGAAGGAGCCAAGGCCCAGCCACTGGTGAGGACAGAACTGAGGTCCTATGTCAGGGAGGACATCTCAGTTCTCTGTGAGGGCCAGGATGCTCTTGTAGCATCAGAGCTGGTGGTCTATGAGACAAGTGGTGGTGAGTTTTTGGTTCAGAGACAAAGCTGGCTGTCCAACAGTTTAAGAACCCAAGTTCTTGGTTCTGAGTCTGGGGGTCAGACCTAAAGGCTTGCTCTGTTTCATGCCCCTGTCTTCCCTTGAGTTGCATTATTTGGAAAGTGGCCACTTTGTAGCTCTAGTTGTTTCGAATGGCTTTAGCAGTTATCAGTTTGAATGCTCTTTGGGTACAGATAATCTTGATCCCCAACCTCAAACTTTCCCCCTGCCTTCTCTCTCAAGATGTCTAATACAACAAATGCCATTCCTTCAGCGCTATTCGCCCTCAGTGCTGGTTTGCTGCTACAATGGATCAAATGCATTTGCTCACTTTTGTCAACTAACATATTCTGAGGTCCCTCTGATTTGTCTTTCATCTGTCTACCTGCTGTAGCACCCATAATCTCTCTGGGAACTACTTCTCTCTCATAGGCTAAGGTCATGAGGAGATGGCCACGCCAACCTGGCCAATTTGGTAGGTAAATCATCCCCTCTTTCCTGGCCATGGATGGGGACTGCACATAGCACTGTGTACTGCTTTCCTGCCAATCACACTCAGAGCTGAGGGGAAAGACTGTTTCTGGGTTTATTTGCATACCAGAGAAAATTTGCATCATGTTACCAGAAAGATGAGGGAGAAAGGGAGGGAAGAAAGAAGAGAAAGAGGGGGAAAATAGATAATACACAAAGGAAGACCAAGTAAATATATAGCATTCCTTGAATTTTCTTACTACTCAAGTTTCCATACTATTTTTGTGTTTCTAATTATAGAAATATTTTTAAGTCATTAATTTTTATTCCATATAGTCTCACTCAAATGTCCCAAAATCTATCTTTTCAACTTCCACTTCTCTGGAATGTCTCCCTGACAGAACTTTATAAATAACTAAAAACAAAAAAGCTTGACAATCTACCAAATTCTACTGCTTTCTAAGCTTTTCAGCATTGCATAATGCTTCTTTTTTTTCTTTTTCTTTTTGTTGTTTGTTTGTGTTTTGAGACAGGGTTTCTCTGTGTAGCCTTGGCTGTCCTGGACTTGATTTGTAGACCAGGCTAGCCTCAAATTCATAGTGATCAGCCTGCCTCTGCCTCCCTGAGTGCTAGGACCACCACACCCAGCTGCATGATGCTTTCTTAATACCCTCCTCTTAAAAGCCTCCCTCTCCCTCTCACTCCATTCTCCCTATCTCTCCCTCTCTCTCTCTCCCTCCACCCTCTCTCTCTTTTACTTTCTCTCTCTCAAATGAAACAATTATTTGATACATTCTCTTTTTATTACTCTAGGATTATGATTCCCGCCTTCCAGCTTTCAGAGATTTCTGGAAGGAACTCCTTTTAGGAGACACACAGGGCACAGCCTTCATTTCTGTGCTCAGTGAGCCTCCTAAGCAGGCTCTTGCCCATAGCCTGCCCACTGGAGATGCAGTCCAGCTCAAAGCTCAGTAAGTGTCCTGGGAAAGCATTTAGAGTGTGAACACTCGCTGAAAGTATAGCAGCTGGTCAGCTTCATAATGGGTAAGAGGTTGGCTGTAAGAGCCCAGAATGAGAGCTGTGGGTGCAGCTTAGTCAGGGTAGAAAGTCTGGCTCTCATGCAGGAATTTCTGGGTTTGCTCTCCAGCACTGAATAAAACTGGGCGTAGTGTGCGCAACTATAACCCACCACTCAGTGTAGAAGATGAAGGCAGGAAGAGTACAAGCTAAGATCATCCTTAGCTACTTTACTTCAAGGCCAGCTGAGCTACAGGAGATCCCAAAACAAAACACCACACAGAGTGCTTGATTATTGCAGTTTAATTCCTCCCAGTCCTATAGCGTGAGATCCTCAACACTTGCTCTTCTATTTGTATGGTTCTTTCCAGTCCTTAATAAGTCACTTAGCTCTGCATGATCCCCCAGAAAACAGACTAATTGAAAAAGATGCCTGTCGTCATTTGGAATTGCTCACAGAAGGCTACAACAGAAATCCACCACTTGTCCACTTCCAAGTGCTGCTGACAATGTCTGCAGAAAGGGATTCGAACACTCTTGCCTGTGCTTGTAGGTCAACTCCAGGAACACACAGAAACTACCTCGAGCTAGTCTCAAATGAGACTTTTTTTTTTCTTCAACCAAAGTCTTCGGAATTCTTTTCCTGAGGAGGTAGTTTCTCCCTTCTGCAACCTCCTTGACACTTGCTGTCTGTCTGTTTCTAACTCATGTGCTTACATTCAGGCCTGCTGAAGCTGCTGTTCAAGGCCCAGTGTCCTCTTAGACTTTAGTAAGGTCGCCAAACTTCACATAGCCAGCATGAAGGACTAACTGATGGGTGATTCTTTAGTAACCAAGCAACAGAACTGAAAGATTCTGAGTCCTGGTGCCCCCCCCCCCACATACACCTACATTAAGTCATATATTAGAACATGAGAGTTCCCTGTGTTACCAGTATTTATCTTGTGCCAGTGGTTTTCAATAACTGAATCTTGATGGGACCTATTTCAAAGCCTTTTCTTTTACAAAGTTTGGATGTCATTAATTTTTGCTTAGTTCTTCATCATCACCATCATCGTCATCATCATCATCATCACCATCAACATCTTGTTAAGTGAAACGGAAGATAAGGCAACCTTGCAGCTGCAGAAAACGCTCATGCTTCTTTGAGACAAAGAATCCTGAGCAGTGGAGAATAGTCTTGAACACCAGATCTTTCCATCTCCACCTCCTAGGTGCTGGGCTTACAGGCATTTGCCACCACTAGTTTGTGTGGTGCTTCACACATACCAGATAAGCACCGTAGCAGCTGCCATGCATGCTTAGTCCATGGCTTCTTGTTTGTTTGTGCGTTTGTTTTTTCTTCCTTGGGAGAAGGAGAATTGGACTCTCCCAGAAATGAGTCCTTTTATGGGTTGTCCAAATCAGAGTAGTCAGTACTGAAACCACATGCGCACAGACAACAAGAATATAATTACCTTCTGATGGCAGTCAATTCATTTCATTTGCCCGTTTACCAATGGGCTGGCTCGTTTTCAGTGTTCAGTTTTGTACATTCTTGGTATGTTCCATGTATTGATCCTCTGTCAGGTATAGAGCTGGCAGGGTTTTCTCTTTCTCTAACCTGTGTTTTCCCTTGATTGTATCTTTGCTGTGCAGAAGCTTTTTAAGTGCCCTGCAATCCCAGTTGCCAGTCTCTGGCTTTGTTTCCGTATTTATGAGGTCGTTTCCCAGTGCCCTTGCCTAATACCATGTCTTCAAGTACCTTCCCTGCTCTCCTCTAGTAGTTCCTAAGGTCAGGACTAACATTAAGGTCTTTGAGACATTTGACTAAGGGCATAGAAAATGTGTGTTTCATTATGCCATTTTCATATCTGTGGGTGTGTGTTGTGAAGTATATATTTATTTGTTTAATACATAAATATATAGAGAAATAGATTTCCACACATATATAGTATGTACGTATATATCATTAAGCTCTTTTGGGGGTTCTGGGCATTGAACCAGGCCTCCTGCATGATAGCTGAAAAGGGAACTTTAGAAGGCTGATCTCACGTGCAGCATAAGGCTCATGTAAGGGCTGGTTCTAGGAATGAGACCCTGTGCTGCAGTTTAGTTTTGGTGCCGTGATGATTGGTGTTAACTGTCAACTTGGCAGGTGTGCAAGTGTGTGTATGTGTGTGAGAGAGTATGAGCAAATGTGAGTATGCTCATATGTGTGCATGTATGTATTTGGGCATGCGTACACATGCGTGTACATTTTGTTTATATGTGTGTACATACATATGAATGTGGACATGGTGTGACAGACTGTGTATTCATACATGCTTTCAGGCTTGTGTGTGCATGCATGTACATGTGTACATGTACATGAATATGTGTGTTTATGTGTATGTCTGTCCATGAGTGTCTGCTTGTGAGATGGGAGTGTGAGCAAATCGGCAGGTATGTGTGACTCTTTGCATGTAAGTTTCCATATAATTCTGTGTGCTTACATGTGTATGTACATAATTATGTGTCACTGACTACTGTTCGTATACACCTATTCTCATGTGATTGTGCACATATCTGCCTTTGAGTGAATGTGTTAATGTATATACGAGTATTTTCTGAGTTCACATGTGCATGTATATGATTGTGTACGTATGCATGCATGTGCATTTTGTGCAAAGGATTGAATTCGCACATGCCTGTGTGCATCTAAGTGTCACTGTATGTCACATCACTATGTGAATGTGCATATGTGCAACTGTTCAGACGCTTTGTTTTGTTGCTCAAATGTGTGTGTAGTGTGTGCATATGAATTTGCATGCATAATTTTGCATGCATATGTGTACAAATGCATTTTATCACATACATTTGAACATATGTGCAGTTTCGGATACATGAATCTATGTGCATTTATAAATGTGTACATGTGTGTAATTGTATGTATGTTTTTGTCCAGGTGATTGGGGTCCATGTGTGTGCTCATTTGTAAGCATGATTAAGCTTTGCTGTGCAATTGAGCACATTTATATATGTGTGTGTGCTTGTCTCCTTATATGAATGTGTTCATTAATATGTTTGTCTGACTGCCTGAATGAGTCTGTGAGTGTGTTTGAGCCGGTGATTATGCATGTGCTTGTGTGTGTGTCTACATGTGTATGTTGGTGTGTGCTCTGTGTGTGTGCGTGTACTCATGTGGATGTGTTTGTGTTAATGTGTGTGCCTTTGTGTGTGTGAATTTGTACATTCACATGTTTCTGCACAGGATACTGTAGATCTGTGTGTCTTGGCATGTATGTTCCTTTACTTTTGTGTGTGCAAGCTTTATGTGTGTTCATGTGGCCACAATATGTTTTCGTCTGTGCTTTGTGCTAGTATGCATGCATATTTGCTCATGGTTTTATACATGTGTGCACATGCATGTATGTGAGTACATACACACATATGTGTGATGGAGTTTGCATGTAGAGGGCTTGAGATGATGTGTGAGGATGTGTGCATCATCCCCTGCCTCTTTTCTCACACCCAACCTTCACTGGTTCACTGATACCCAATAAGGTGGACAGGAAACAGGATGAGGAAATGTAACAATTAGTACGGATGAGATAACAATTCTAGACAAAATTTGATTAGTTGCTTGGAAACACTAAGGTAATTTGAAGCACCACTAGATTTATGAACACTGTTAGAATTAATGAAATCCAGTAAGTGCCAATATTCAGAGTAATCGACAATTTTCATATGCCAGCAACAACCAGAAGGAACAAGAACAAGGCGGTGGCCTGCACAGTGGTCTTGGCAATGATGCCTGTGGATCACTCTCGCACAGATGTCCTTCTGCTGGTACCTGGCTGTCACATTCTCCTGTAACAGGAATCTCTGAGGCTCAGGCCCTCATTCCTTTCCCAGGGTCACAAACTCATTCCTGACCCAGGCAAGAACCTCCTCTCCCTTTGTATCATTTCCTCACATGACCCCAGAATCTGGCTCAGAAACATTCATTCTTCAAGTGCTCTTGCTGGAGAGCTGTTCTGATAAGGCCTTATTCTCTCCCCATTAGCCTGCCATGTCTGGCTAGGGGCTGCTGGGCTTGGCTTTCCTGGCTGAGGCTGCTTCTGCTTCGGCTTCAACACTTTGACTCAATTTGGAGAACATTTTTTTAAATGTTATTCTCAGATTTTAATTTTTTTTAAAGTCAGAAAACCTGAAAAGAATAAGGTAGATATATAAAATGAATCAAAAGCAAGTGGGAAGGTTAGAGGAGGAAATAGAATGTGGACATTTGCTCACAAAAGAGTGTCTGTAGCCATTTTGCATGTGTTTGAGCTTCCAGAAACCCTGACCTGAAAGAAAGAAAGAGAGAGAGAGAGAGAGAGAAGTAGGATGGAACAGAGGAAAGAGTGTAAATAAGATAATAAAGCTGTTAACGCCCCACTTTTTGGTTAATGGATTTATAGCTTTTTTTCTTCTGAGTATTGAACTTTGAACTAAGGAATGAAACAGCATATCTTCCCAGCAATGGGGCACAGTGCATGAGCCTGAAAACCCAAGACCAATGTGTACATGTCAGGGCCAGACTGTGATGTGTGGACTTAAAATAGGAGATTTTTCCTGCAAAAGTGTCCAGGGATGCAATGGGAACAGAGTAGGAAAAGGAAAAGAAGGAAGGAGAGAAAGAGGTCAGGTAGGGTCATGCAGAAGAAGAGAGAGAGAAGGGAAGGGGAAAGGGAGGAAGAAATATAGAGAGGAATCACCTGAGGAAACAGGGATGATCGTCTTGAGGGCTGAAGCCATTCCTTAGATGCTCATAGAGCCTGGGCTGCTCCTTTTATAGACTGGGAAATTCATCTGCCTGGTCTATTCCTTGCATTTGGAAAGTTACATTTACAGGAGAGCTTGTTTTCCTGCCTCTGTAGCCAAATGCTGGTGTCATTCTGGGAATGATTTCAATTTTCTGAGTGCTGGGCCCTCAAATCTCATTCTATGAAACCCGCTTCTGGAACTATTCCTCAGGATCCTAGTTCCAGATAATGTTTATGAATTCCTGAGATTCTCAATCAAAAGCAATTAATCGTCACTGGTTTTACTTGCTTATTTCTAGCTAGTCTCCTTAGCTCTTCAAATGTATCCACTTTGGAACTTGTGCCCTCCTTTAAATATCACATGGAATACCAGGAAGAGCTCGGGCAAACTTAGTTGTATCCCTTGCCCTCAAGAACTGGCCATCAACTTGGAGTGTGAGCTGTTTGCATTCGTAGCTTTCATTTTCCACTGGTCACTTCAGCCTTCCAGCCATGCACTAGTCTATATTTTCCTAGGAAACAGGGATGATTTTAAGATTTCAAACCACTGCCAAGGTCTTGACCCTCTTGGGATTACCTCTTGTATCTTTGATATAGTGTGTTTCTATGTAGCAGTCATTAGAGTCAGCTCAAGGCTAAATGTCCCTGGCATGAAGGAGCAGTAACAGCAGAGGTGACCCGGTAACATGTGAGTGTTTTTGGAGGGCTCCAAATGAGACCCTGGGGACTACAGCTGGTTTCCTGGAAATGGTGAACTAAGAGATGGATAAGAGTTCAAAATAAGGGCCTTATTCTTGGGAGCTTTAAGAAAGCATGATATGTATGTGAAGAACATATTTTACCAGGAATCAACCAGGTAAGGTTTGTGGAGAAAGAGGGAGAAGGTAAGGGAGGGAGAGAGGGAGAAGAAGAAAGAAATACACACACACACACACACACACACACACACACACACACACACACACACACGCGAGAGAGAGAGAGAGAGAGAGAGAGAGAGAGAGAGAGAGAGAGCGAGCTCAGCAGATGGAGAGAGAACAGGAGGAGGGAGCAGGCAGAGATCAAGTGACATTCTGGCTGGTTCCCCACCAGCAAGCACCAGTGAATCTCCAGCTAGGACAGCCCAGAGGCTCAAGTTTGAAGTCAGAGATGAAGATGTTCTGGTACGGGAGACAGGGCTTCTCTAGGTCAGGAATGACTTGCCAAGACAAGCTAGAGTTGGCAACCTGTGGATGGCTAGTGCAGACCCCAACTCTAATTCTTCAGGAAGGAGACTTTGCATGCCATTATCATACCTGTCCACTTCTGCTCTTCCAATCTCAAAGCTAACGTCACTCTTTTCAGAGAGTTCACACAATAAGTGTTCATCAGTGGAGACCTTGGTTCTTAACAGGACACTATCAAAGCCATCTTGGTATGATGGCTGGCAGGAATAGGCTAGTTTCTTCAGCTGCACTTCCCTTTGCCTGGACCCGTAGCTTAGTCATCCTGGTAGGGCCCTGGACTTCCTTGTATGGTCAGACAAGTAATGCTGGAGGGTGGTGATAGATGACCTGACCCTGGAGCTCCCTCAGTATCTATCTGTGTTGCTTTGGGCAGATTCCAAAGAGAAGACAGGCTAGGGAGGAAGGGAGAAAGGCTCTTAAAATAGCCCCAGGCTGCTTTCCTTTCCTTTAAAAAAAAATGAGCTAGAGCTAGAAGCTCCATGTGGCCTTGGAGGAGTTAGCCTGCCTGGTAGCACATCCTAGTTAGTATGCTGTGCACACACTCTGTTTCACAGCCTATGAGCAGTAGTTGTTGTTTGAGGAAGAAAAAAAGTAGAACACTCCATGTTTGAATATAGCACATTCAATAATTATTGCCAGGTGAAACACATTTTACTCCTGTGTGCATCAAATCAAATCATTCCTATGTATTATTATTATTAAAGATTTGGAGATTGAACCCAGGGCCTCTCACGGGTTAATGATTCATGTGTGTGTGTGTTCATATGTCTGCAGGTGAACATATATACCTGTGAATGCTTGTGCAGAGGCCAGAGGACATCCTCAGGTTTTGCTCTGCAGGAGCTGTTCGTTCACCTTGCTCTTTGCGACATTGTCTCTCACTGCTCAGAACTCAGCAATCAGTGAGGCTGCCTGGCCAACCAGCCTGGAGGATCACCTGTTACAGCCCGCCCAGCACTAAGATTATAGGCACCTGGATTTTTCTTTTTTTTCTGTGTCTCATTTTGTTTTCCTGTATTTAAAAGGACCTTAATATAGATTGGGAAGAAAAGACAAGACATATTCCTTTTTTGTTTGCCTTTGCATATATATATATATACTACAAACAAACAGACATATACTACATATAGTACATATATATATATATATATATATATATATATACATATATATATATACTTTGCATGTACATCTGCACATGAGGAGATGGCATCAGACAGGTGTGAGCTGCCATGTGGGTGCTGGGAATTTAAGTAGGACCTTTGGAAGAGCAGTGAGTACTCCTAACCAGTGAGCCATCTCTCCAGCCCTGTTTTGTTTGTGGTTTTGTTTTTGTTTTCTTTTGCTTGTTGAGACAGGGTTTCTCCACATAGCGTCAGTTGTACTGCAACTTTCTAAGCAGAGCAGGCTGGCCTTGGACTCAGAGATCTGCCTGCTACCATGTCCAAATACACACTGCAGAGAAACGGGCTGAGCCTCAATAGGAGGGGTGGGATATCATTTAAGGCTTAAAACTGTCTCTATAAAAAGCCAGAGGAGTCTCCACAGCTGTGCAAGAAGGCGGAGCTGTGTTTCCAGTAGGGTGGGGGTGGCAGCCACTCGCCTACTCACTCCTTATTTTCCCGCTGCAGATCAGAGTGCTGCAGGGGTTGGAAAGCAGATTCACTTTTGTGGGTTAAAAATCAGCATTTCGAGCTGCATTTGTGCTCCGGGCTCCTCTGTCTCTGGCACCGCCAATTGCACAGTTGAGTTCCTCTGAGGAAACACTATGGGGCAGAGATACGATGCCAGTCATCTTCTGGAGGCAGTTCAATAGGTAGTATCAAAGGTTTTGCCCAGCTGGTAGGTCTGTTTCCATAGTAGAAAGGCTTTCAGGAAAAAAAAACAAAAAACAAACAAAAAAAAAACAACAACAAAAAACAACAACAACAACAAAAAAACTCTGCAAATGATTACTGATAAGCATGATGTTAAAGACAATTAAAAGAGTTAATGTAACAAGCTTCCCCCAGTGTCCCAAAGTCCTCCAAGCCTCACTGGTTTTAGAGGACTACTTGAGAACTGAAGTGTCCAATATGTGCATCTGTGTGATGACTTATCTATTATAGGCCAATTTCTCCTCTGTTTAGGGTCATAGTAAACAAGGCAGCAGTGAAGAAACAACCCTCCTCCATCTTAGCCTTAAAAGCCATCTTACAGTAAAGAGAAACTAGGTTCATTCCTTTTTATGATGAAACCTTTTCTTTCTCAAGGACAGGGCTATGCCCCACCCGTAACTTTGTTTAAAATAAGGTTTAAACATTTAAAACTACAAATTATTCTGTATAGCCTATTCCAGGAATGGCAATCATGTCGTTTCAAAACCTTGTTCATACCCATCTTGTAACACTCCCTTTGCTTCAAAGAGTTACATGACCACCATGACTGACTACCTCTTTACACTGCTATGACGCCCTTGTTATGCCCACCTTGCAACCATATCTTTGTTTCAGGAGGGACTATCTGCTCCTATAAGCCCCCTACATTGGCCCCAAGCACCCCATTTGGAAACCCTTTACCCCAGAGCTATAATGGCTTTGTTTTCTTCACCTTTAATGCTGACCTCTCCTACTCTTTCCCCACCCTTTAAGGGAGAGCCATCCTGTGTACACAATTTTTTTAAAAACTTGTTTTAATTAATTGCTTTCTTTAATTGACCATAATGATTTGTGTTGCTGGTCTTTCTCCTCCTGTCTTTGGAATTAACACCTGCCACCTCCATTCCTTCTATAATTGGAATGAGGAGAAGGGCAGCCTGCCTGTACCACAGGTGCGGCAGCCCAAAGGGGTCTAAGAGGCAGGTCTCTTCCTATCCTGAAGACGGATACACTTGGGGAAGTATAGGCACAACCGTACAGCACACTGGATCATTCTGTGGATGTTCTGACGTCATATATGAGATGAGAGTGGTGGTACTGACAAGCCAGGTTTCATTAGGAACAAAAGAAGCTTCTGAGTTAAGAGTGACAAGAGGCAGAAGGGGGTGGGGGTGGGGCTTCGCACCAGAAATGTGGTAATTTACAGTGAGAAGACATGAGGCATTTTCAGTCGCCGTCTCCCAAGTAACAGTAGTTTCTGGAAACAAACAAGCAGATAGGCTGGAGGACTTAGCCCTTGGAAATTCTGCTCTTAAACCAACGTATTATGAAACCGTGACTTTTAAAGAAATCCAGCAGTTTTGTGCCAGCTCAGGCTGGGGATAAACTAGAAGGAGGAAGCATAATAAAAAGGTCAGGTGAAAACTGGGCACGATGGTGCACACCTATAATCTCAGAACTCCTGGAGGACAGCCAAGGCTACATAGAGAAACCCTGTTTTGGAAAAACTAAAACAAAACCAAACAAAGTGAGGCAGGGACCTCCTTAAGAGTGGAGTAAATTAAATAGCCTGAGGGGTTGGGAAATACCTGCCAGCAGCCTTAGGAGCCTGAGGGTGGGGAGGGAGAGCAGGTGTGGAAATCAGAGGTTTTCTCTAGTTGACCTACAGGACTAATACAGTGGAGGGGTCATCACAGCCTGCTTTGTATGGTAAACAGACCTATTATACACATCATGTCCAGTTAAACAGAATCTTATTCCCCAGGCAGATCCAACAACCCAAGATAAATGCAGGAGGCTTGTTTATTTGGGGGTACCCAGGATTACTAGCCACAGGGTTGGAGCAATCCCTCATAGTTCCCCTCCACACAGACAGAAAGGCAGTGCCATTTAGGCCCCCTGAATAAGAGGTCATGTTTACACCTATCCATTAGGGACAGAAGTATTTCTTCTCTAGGGACAGAAGTATTTCTTCTCTTTGTTGCATCATGAACTTTTACTGGGGATCTTTTTATCACCTTCCTGGATGGACTGTGACTTACCAAAAGGATGCCTCTATAAAAAAATGCTTGGAATCTCCATTTTTCAGCACTGCAGGGGTGGGGTCACTGGAGCCAGAGAATTGAGCCTAGCTTCAGAATTTGGGGTGTAATGATCTTTCTTAATTAAATACTGACCAGGATGGACTTTGGTCAGAATCACTCTCTGGAATTCCCGGTGAGTGGTGACTGATGGGGTAAGATTTAAATCATATGACGATTACAACAGATCTTTTATGTGAAAGAGGTTTATTAGGTGGATATGGAGAGAGAGAGAGGGGAGAGCAGGATATGATGGGGAGAAAGAGGAAGGGGGGAAGAGAGAGAGAGGGCACCCTGATAAAGAAAGGGGAGAGGGCCAAGAGAGGCCAAGAGAAGGGGAGCAAGAGAGAAGGGACCAAAAGAGGAAAGACCAAGAGAGGGCAAGAAAGACCAAGAGAGGGACCACATGGCCTGCTGGTCCTTTTAAGGGGGAAGGTAACCACGGCTTCCAGGTGTGGCCACCTGGCCAGCGACATGATAACATCATAAGTTGCTAGGCAAACCGGGAGCAGATTTAGTTCCAAAATCCTAACAGTGACAAGACACATATTGCAGGGGCCTTTTAGGATAAAACCATAAGGCCACAATATTTTCCCATGTGACTATATTATTTTTTAAGAACTTCAACTCCCAACATTCCAGGAAGTTACTCCGAACATTCCAGGGACTTACAGGTTAACTCTGGGTCTTACAGATAGTGGGAAGGTTTACGTTTTATGAGATCAGTTTTAAACATGGGTTCATTTTGTCCTTTAATCCAGTTAGTCTTTGCTAGGATTTTTTCCAGTGTGGAAGGAGGCAAGAGTAAAATAAATAGACATTCTGGCCATATTAAGTGAGGATATATAACCAAACAAGAGTCCTGTGTGGGTGAGAGTCTTAACTTGAAGGGACCTAGTGTTAGTATTTAGGCACCTGCTTCTGGGTTGCCTAGCAACCATGATGTCATCATGTGTCACCTGCCAGGTGGCCACACCTGGAAGGCATGGTTACCTTGCTCCTTAAAGCAACCAACTCTCCACATTGTGTCTCTCTTGCCTTCTCTTGCCCTCTCCCCTTCTTCTGTCAGGGCACCTGCTCTCTTTTTCCCCCATCATGTCCTGCGCTCCTTTCTCTCTCTCTCTCTCTTCATCTCCATCTAATAAACCTCTTTCATATAAAATCTGTTTTTGCAGCTGATCATTATTCATTAGTTGGTCCTAATACCTAGTCCAGATGAGATGGTCCATTTCCTGTTCTGGTTTGGAAAAGGCTTGACATGGGAATGATGGACCCAGGTGTGGATCCTGCCAGCCTTGACTACAGCCTTGACTATCAGGATGATGGTGTTAGCCTCATTCCTGGCATGTGCCAGTTTTTCTGTATGAAACTTCTTAATATGTGCTTAGTTCCCAGGTTGGATTGAATGGTCTGGATGGGCATCTTTAACAATACAATAGACTGGAGAGATTGGAGATACTTTAAAAAAGTCTTACTAATAATCTGCTCAACAACAGGGATGGCCTTTTATACATAATCTCATAGGGAGTGAATCCTGCTTTGTAAGGGGTAGTACATCTTGTCCGTGCAAGGGCCAGGAGTAAAAGATAGGACCAATTTTCAACAGCTTCCAATCTTCGAGGGTGGATTAATTGCCCAGTTTGTGGGTTTGACCTGTCCAGCGCTCTGCAGTCAGTAGGTGCAGTGGGCCTTCCAGGCTACATTTAAGGCCTGACTGACCATTTGAGCTATGGACAAAGGAAAGACAGGTCTATTATTTGATCCAATTGACAGCCCAAACACCGAGGGACAATCTCATGTAAAAGAGCAGATCTTGTCAGAGCAGAGAAGTCTCGCTCCAGCTAGCTAAGGCTTCTACCCATTCAGAGAAGGTGTCTGCAAACACTAACATTTGCTAATACCCAGTGTGAGGTGGTTTAAGTTTTGGGACTTCCTATTTCTCCCTGGGGGCCAGCCTCACTCAGAGGAACAGTAGGGTTTCCTTTTGTTCCTTGCTTTGGAGCATGTGTGCAGGAGAGACATTAAGGGGCAGCCTGGACAGCCATCTCTCAGACACGCAAAATCTGGTACCTGGACTATAATGCAGTCAGTCTGAAGGCATCCAGCTAGGTAGTCACGTACACTTGATGCACCAAAGGCATGCAAAGGTCTGAATGAGTCTGGTAAGATCCACCATCCGGCTGGATCCTGTTTTGGCATCCTGTGAGCAGCCCTTTTCCTCTTCTTCCTGGGAGTTGATGGTTTGGGGAGGGAGCTGTGGTTCAGAAAAAGCAATGGGCAAGACAGAAAGGGGTTCCACAGGCGTCACTGTTAGTTTGTCAGACTTCCCGATCTGCCTCCAATTTCCCTGGGTTTCCAGTGTCAAACTACCAAGTTTGACACACCCTGCAATGAAAAGCAGCCATCTTCTTGGGAAGCCAGATCACTTCAAGGAGAGCAGGAATTTCCTCTTTGTTTTGACATTTTTTTTCTTCAGCAGTTAATAGGCCCCTGTCTTCATACATCATGGCAGGACAGGAATGGTAACACAAACATGCCTGCTGTCTATGTACTGTTCACTCCTTTGTTCTTTCCCCAGTTTAGGGCTTGAGTGAGAGCAATCAGCTCTGCCTTTTGTATCAATGTGCCCTGTGATGAGGCTTGTGTCAATACAGCAGCCCATTGAGTGGTTACTGCTGTTCCAGCTATCTTGATTATTGATGACCAGGCTGAGTCCATTGGTAAACAGACCAGAGGAGTGTCCTGGAGGTTGGGTGACTGGCCTGAGACATGTCTTCACGGTGATGGAGACGAACCTCAGGGTAATGAACAGGCAACAATGTTACAGGGTTGAGACTGTACAGCTGCAAAAGTAAGACAGGGCTAATCAAGAACTAGAAGGTGATGTTAACTGATGTGAGTATTTGATGCACATCTGGATGCACCAGTCATTTGGCCTTTTTGGGAGGATTTCCACAGCATGGAGAACTGTTAATGTCAGATTCTTCCCAGGGTGAGCTTGTCAGTATCATTTACTAACATAGTGGTTGTGGCTATGGCATGCAAACAGGATGGCCAACTGGAGGCCACCAGGCCCAAACTCATGGACAGATATGCTACAAGATCCAGTATAGTTCTAGGGTCTAGAGTCAACAAATGCCCTTTACAATGCCCAAGTCTTGTGGATGGAAAGGTGAAATGGCTTAGTGACATCTAGTAGCTAAATCTGAGTCTTGGGTTAAAGTCTGCCCTAGTTATCATAAAGCTTGTTTTTTTGTTTTGTTTTGTTTTGTTTTTCAGTCCACTTTAGAGACTGGTCTTGCACAGTGGGCTGGGCTGCTTCATCAAACTCAGAAATACAGAGCCTATACTATTACAGTGCCCCCAGGAATGGCAGCACTACCTTGACTACCAAGGTAGTTTTCCTGCCATGACTAAGCTTGTGTCTCAGAGACTTCTGTCTGGCAGAACTGAGCTTTTTTCATGTGGTATTATTTTCAGACATAATATCACAAAGTCTGGAGCAGCTGGAATAAGTCTTTCATGTCTTTCAAACAGGTGATGGTATCAGCTGCTGCCGATAAAAGGTGGTTTACATACTGGATCATAGTTAAATTAGGGTGTGACACACTGAATCCTGCTAAGTTTTTTTTTGTACTGCCTCCCCAAAGAGTTTTTGAACCCTTGGATAGTCATGTCCAGTGTAGATGGTTAGCCTCATTGGATAATGGATCAATCCGTTAGAAGTCAAATATGGACTGGCTCACTGCCACCAGAGGAATGCAGAAGGAATCATCCTTCAGCTTCAGAACTGCAAAGACCTGGAGGTCTGGTGAAAGGAGACTGAGCAAAGTGTACAGATTTGAAACAGTAGGATGAATGATTTCAGTCTATTTTCTTACCTTCTGGAGATCCTTTATTGGATGATAAGCTGAGGTTCCTGGTTTATAGACACACAGGAAATACATATTCCAAGCTGACCTACATGGGGAAAGGATGCTAGCATCTAACAGCTTCTTGATATGGGGTGCAATCCCCAGTCTAGCATTTGGTTCATGTGATATTGCTGGACCTTTATCAGTGTGGCTGTAACTAAGAGACTTACCATAACTGGTGAGTGGTGTGCTGCCAAGCACAGAGGGCTTTTCTCAGCCTATACCTTAGTAAACTGTCATTTCAATTCTCGAGCAGGGTTCCTAGGTCTGGAATTGTTTCTGTTGGGTCTGGAAGAGCTAGAAGATAGTCTTCTGACAGAGGGTAGTCAAGCCAAGTTGGTAGGTAGGTGCAGAATAAAAAGGATGGTGGTGCCTAATTTTTGAAGAATATTTCTACCTAGAAGAAGTAAAGGCAATCGGGAACACCACAAAGGTAGTGGAGCTTTCTCCACCTCTCCACCTTTTTTATTTTTATTTTTTGTGACTCTCTTCCTTGGACAGTAGAGTAGGGGACTTAGACTGAGTTGACTGGAAAGCAGGCAACATAATCCTTGCCTATCTGCAGATGGCTTAATCAGTCAATCAGCAGCCAAGGCAGCTTGCCTCTGCCTTTCAGTGTCTTGGTTACTATAAACTTTGGGGACCATTTTGATGTGCTGAGGAATATTTTCCTGCAAAGCCCTCTAGCTTTCTTTTCTTCTTTTTTTGTGTATTTCTGGATCTTATTGAGTGACAAAAGCCAGTTTTAATGCCCTAGCATTTTCCAGACACAGTGCATCAAAAGGGGTATAAATTCTGAAAGCATGTAGAAACCATGCTAGGACTGCCTCATGACACTCTTCTGGGCTCTGAAGAACTTCAATAACTTAGACAAATTAGTGGGTTTTCAAGGTTCACCTGATTCTAGTCAGAAAGTATTGGTGAAAAGTGCCTGGGACTTGTAAAGATACTGGGATCCCACTAGGGGCGATTCAATGCAAAGGCTGTTTTAAAAGACAGTAGCTTCTCAGCATCCATACCAGTGGCTGAGGCCAAAAAGTCTTTCTTGCCTCTGCTGTTAATCCTGAAATTCTCGTGAGAAAAGCTAGTTCTGCAATTTTGAGCCAAATTTGAAGCAAGGTTTAATTAAGTTTTAACAAGAAAAGTGAACCCATGTCCATCCCTGGGTTCTCAGAGAGTGACAATGAGACATGTGTTATGGGGACATTTTAAGGACAAAACTATATGGCCACCATATTTCCTTTGTGGCCTTGTTGTTTTTCAAGAAGTACAACTTGCAGCATTCCAGAAAGTTCCCTTGCCCTTGGGTAGGTGGGGCTCACAGATTAATTTTGGCTCTTACATTTCCCTCTTGAATTGTATCCTGAGTTAAATCTTTGACTCTGTGACCTATATATATTGGGATCTAATAACGATCAGCTTCATGGTACTCAGATAGGAATTATCATCTAGTTGAGGCATCAGTGATACAAGAGCCAACAGTAATTAGCAGAATCAGAAGGGCCTGTGATGGCTGACATCAGAGTTACCATCTAGGAGGAGCCTGGAAATGGATGGATACCACTTATAGTCATTTCATCTCAGGTCCTCTTTTTGTGTTTTTGTTTGTTTTGTTTTGTATAGATAGATTATAATCTCAAATTGTATAGAAAAAATATTTTTCTTTAAAGCCATATAATACCTTTTTGCTCTGTATAAAATAGGCCAAGTACCCTATCCTACTGTAGAACAATTTCAGTTAATGAATGAACATGTTGATAAATCTGGACCCATTTTCCTGGTATCCAATTAGGCAATATAGGTAGCTATTTTGTCTCCTATGACAAAACTTTTTCTTTTGACGTAGCATTTCAGCCTGTTAGGGGATAAGGGATGTCATATTCTCTTCTCTAACTACTTCCAGCTGAAACTAGGACATCATTGTCAGGGCCCAGGAAGGCTGACAGGCAAGTCAAAGGTTGGGCAGTTGGACATTTGTTAGAAGCATCTGATTAGCTGATGCAGCTGAAGAGACTGGGAGAAATCACATAGGCTGGACTGGTTTACATCGGCTCAGCAGTGATCCCTCGGCAGTGTCTGTTAGCCAAGCAGAAATCTGCTGAGACAATATAGACTAGGGACAGAAGTTAATTAGGAACTTAAAGACAAATCTTACACTTGGAACTTTCAGGCCCATATTCCTAATAACTGGGGAACCACAGGAGTCTCAAGACCAGGATAGCAGTGATGCTATTCTTAGGAATAGACAGGTGGAGAACCTTAGGCTGTACTTATCTGGAGTCCATTTGACCTTTGACGAGTGGATCCAAGTCCTATGATTTCTTTGACTCCCTGAAGTTTACATGCATTTTTAGCTTACAAAAAGAGGTAAAGGTATTAAATGTATTAACATTAATCTGTACTGAAATCCACCTTGTAAAAATAGCTTGAATCCTAGGGGAAAAAAAACTATAGTTTTGGGTTAAAAGCATGAGTGTATTTTCCTCTGTTCTGAGAGCCAGATACATATTTTTAGCTCAGTGAGATGTATCTTTAAGTCTAATTTAGAAGACAACCAAAGGAAATAAAAATTTTTGAGTTTGTGACTGAATACTAAGAACTTCATTGATCAATGTTAAAACTCAGAACCTTTGAAATCTTTTTGCAGAAGGGGGGAGAAATCTAAACGTTTTTCATTTTTATATATCTTACATCATTTTATTCTACCATCAGAACTTACTTAAGTTTTCATATCTTCAGACCTTTATATATCTTAGAGCACTTTTTTGGATCATCAGAGTTTTCATGGACTTGGAACCTTTTTCTTTCCATCTAATTATTTACCAGAGACACAAGTAGTTATTATTGAGAAAAAGTCATTGCAAAGCATGTTGTTTGTTTTTTTTTTTTTTTTTAGTGAAAAATTACACCAAACCCCTGCTTTTCCTTTAGTATGAGTCTTGGTAGCAAGGCAAATCTGTCTGCCTTTTCTTAACAAGAGACCTAGTAGTTTTAGAAGAACTAACAAGGTGGCTGCAGGTTAGGGGAGGGAGCTGCTTACCTGCTGCTACCAACCTGGCAAACTATTTAGCCTAGTTAAGGCCATCAGAAATCTGAAAAGGTTAATTACAGCAGGAAGTATAATGCAAATGGCCTATGGCTCAATTAACATGATAGAGACAGTCCTTTACCTCGACGATCATCCCAGGCTTCTGGAGTCTCCAGGGCTTCATTTTGGGGGCAGAGGTATCAGGGCAGCATCATTCCTTCACCCCCAGGCCCAGGAGAGAGGCTTTCCCACGGAGGAGGAACATGGGGGAACTGACTTTATTTTATCTAGGCAAAGTGGGACAATCAGCTCTCCATTGTCCTGATTATCCAGTTTGGGCTGAGTTCTGGCAGCAGGCAAGACAGTGGGACAGTCCTGCCCAGTGGTTAGCATTACTACAATCCAGGTGGAGTCATGACTAAGAGCTGGTCTGCCTGTCATAGTAAGCGTTGTCTTGGTAAGCTCTGTCATGGTAAGCTTAAAACTCTTAAATGCCATATTCAGCAGATCTCTGAAAAGATATATTAAGCATCTGAGCTAAACAACTCTTGTTTTTTTTTTTTGTTTTTGTTTTTTTTTTTGTTTGTTTGTTTGTTTTTTTTTTAGTTACTTGCTTTAGGCTATACCTTGAAAACAGGAGGCCAAATAAAGCTTTTTCCACTAATTACATCAGTATTTACCATAACTACAAGAATAGTTCTGAACATTTTAAAGCTTATTCACCTTTAATAGTTTATAATAAAAAATTAACAATTTCCAAATTGAAGCTCTTTTCACGAATACAGTCCATTGGGAGATTGGCAACGTTATTCTCCTGGTCCACACATAGTGCACCATTATAGAATATAACAGTCTCTTGTATGATAGTTCACCAAAATAGCTACAGCTTAACAACATTAGCAAAGACAAGGAGGTTAGACACACATTCTTAAATCATTCTTTGGTATTTAATGTTTTGTGCTCATAGCTATGGCCCTAATTTTGAGCATTTTATATATCTATTTGTCAAGATCAAATATTAATAAAAACATTATAATAAAATATCTTACAAATTTAAAATGTCCCTTAGCCTTATAAACTTAAATACTTTTAAAACCTGTTTCTTTAAAATGATTTTTTCTCATTTTCTGTAAAACTCCAAAATTTTCCTGTAAAAAAGTTTAAAATCTCTCAACTGTGTGCTCCTGAAATATCAAAATAGAGTACTTTTTTTTTTTGAGAATGGGTTTCATTCTCAAATGATATGGTAACAGAGCTCTCTGACTGTCCTGAACTTAATTTATAGACCAGGCTGGCCTCTGCTTCCAGAGTGCTGGGATTAAAGGGTGTGCTCCACCATGCCTGGCTTTTCATTTTAAATTTCAAGAAGATATAGGGTACAACCATAATCTCCACAGGGCAAATAATCTGCTCAAAGCTCCAACAGGGCAAGCAGTTCAATGTCTCTACAGCTAATATCACCTGGATGACTCTTATGTTACAAAGTTTGGCAACTAGTAGCATACATTGGTGAATACATACCGGTGCAACTTTAATAGCTCATTAAACAAGCATTGTTCTCAAATCCCATCTTTCATAAACCTTGTGTTCAAGACAGGACAGGAATTGTCATACAAGAATCAACCCCAATTCAAAGTATCTTGGAGTCCTGTTATTGTCTCCTTGGTTGGCCATACCATGTAGTTGCCCTTAATCAAGATGGTGAAGCCATAGGACATCTTTCCTCTGAAACCCTGGAAAAGATGACTGTCAGCCACATGGCTGCCTAAGGATGGCGGCGGGCCATGTGTTGCTTATATCCCCTATTGGGATTATGCCGCATGGTTCCTTTAAGATTATCTATGCATAGAATTTTAACTATCAACCCTGTGTTGTAAGTTAACTTTTCTGTTACAGATA
This sequence comes from Psammomys obesus, assembly GCF_907164565.1. Lineage (NCBI taxonomy): Eukaryota > Metazoa > Chordata > Mammalia > Rodentia > Muridae > Psammomys > Psammomys obesus. The sequence continues at coordinate 2,106,478 of NW_026592403.1, read as the reverse complement.
TTACGGGTTTTTAACCATACCTAATGAATTTACAAGCAATAATTTAGCTGTTTTGCTTTGTTCTCTTCTCTCCCTGTCTCATCTCTTGATTCCAGACATAGAGACTTTAAAAGCATTCCTGGGACTGGGAAAAGGAGAACCATAACCTAATTTCAGAGCCAGTTTTTCAATAAAGTAGAACAGCATTAAACAATTGTAGTATTATCTGTACCCAAATGATGTTAGAATCCCTATTACCTTAGATCCAGCGGCCCGAAAGCCCAGAGATAGATTCTGAGTCTGGATGGCTGGTAGCAGCAGAAACAGTACAGTAAACTCACACATTCAAGAAACAAACATGCAGTGGCCACATTCAGGTATTCAAAGCAGACAAACAAAACTTTTCTTGCCTTTTCCAGTGCTGAAATTTTAGGGGTGGGGGTGCCTTGGTAGCTGCTACTGCTGGGCTACCACAGTGAGTAGCTGTAGGGCATGACACTGGAGTTAGAGATCCACAAGAGACAAACCAGTTCCACAATTTTGAGTCAAATTTAGGTAAGCTTTAACTAAGTACTAATCAGAAAAATAGACTCTGGTCAGGTCTACCCCTGGGTTCCCAGAGAGTGGTGATGAGAGACGTGTTATAGCAGCTTTCTAAGGATAAATCCATAAGGTCACCATATTTCCCATGTGTCTTTGTTATTTTCCAAGAACTACAACTCCCAGCATTCCAGGAATTTATTAATTTATCCTTGGGCAGATGGGGCTTACAGACTAATTTTAGCCCTTACACTGCCCCAAGACATTTGCTTTGCTCTGAAATAAGCAGGTCAGAAGGAATTGCTGTCAGTCATCCCCAGACAGGTGAAGGGTGTGAAGGAGACAGATTTCACTCAGGGCAGCTACAGCTTGGGGCTTATCAGGAAATAAAGGGTGGGTGTCCAGGTCTTCCAATTATACAGATTTGAAGTATAAAGCAGAACATATCAGAAAATGGTGGGCCTTCATTATGTCACTGCCCTTTGTACCGGGGGGGGGGGGGAAGTGATACCTCTGTCAATGGAAAGACTGAGGGTGGGGCCCGAGTCGGTCAGAACTCGGTGGACTCTCCAGTGGGAAGTCAAGGGCAGCAAAGGAAGTACAGGAGGTTGGGGAGACCAGATATCTCCATCAGGATAGCCATGGGAGGAGGGGGCGTCACAGGGTGTTTAGTTCCAGAAGGAGAAGTAGTGAGGTGAATAGGGTGCAGAGGTGGACAGAGCGGGTTGGATCGGATTGAGGGTCCTGAGGTTGGGAGGAAGAGGATGAATCTGCAGTAGGTAAGTTGTAGGCAGGGGAAGGGAGCTCAATAGAGGGTCCTCAGCCTCTGAAGGGGTCAAGACAGACAGTGGGAGGCCAGTGACAGGGAGCTTTTTAGAGAATAATCTCTAGAAGTACAACACTTAAGCCAAAGGGTTTTGTTTTGAACGAGGGTAAACCGTTGATCACTGTAAAGGAACTGATCAGAATGCCTTGGGATCCCTGTGACCTTGGGCCAAATTGCCTTTACAATAGTTGGGTCTAGGGAACCAGTTGGTGGCTATCTCACTTCATAAAAGGGCCAGCCAATCTCTCACAGAAAGTGCACTGCCTTCCTTTGAGCACATATTCCCATAATACTCTCCAAACAAACCCTCAGGAGAAATTTTTGAGCATACACTAAATAAGTCAGAGTTGGTGATTCCCACATTAATAGAACATTTAGATGTCTCAAAGACGTAGAAGATTAACATTACCAAACCAGCAGCACTGGCAATGAAGAGAAAAGAGAAGATGGACTCCATGAAAGAAATGCCACATCTCCCCTGTTGTGGGAGTTAGTGAGAATCCAAGGCTGGGGGTGAGGTGGGGGTTAGAGGAATGACTCCAGTTGCGATGACTGGAAATTTCCCATCTTGTATAGGAAAGGAGATGTTTTTGCAAACAAAAAGATGAATCTAACAACAGAGGATGCCACTCAGTAATCAGACAAAAACAAAGACAACACTTCAGAGTAAACAATGGCATACAGAGGGTTCCATCTTGTAGGAAAAAAAAAGAGGGGGGAGAGAAATCTCAGTCAATTAGCCAATAAAAGTCAACTCTGGTTTGGACTAAATGAAACAAAATGAACACCAGGGACAAAATCATAAAATCAAATAAAGGGCTGGAGAGATAGTTCAGTGTTTAAGAGCACTGGCGCTCTTCTAGAAGACCTGGGTTCAAGTCCCAGTACCCACATGGCAGCTTACAACTGTCTGTAACTCTAGTTACAAGGCATCTGACACCCTTACACCAATGTACATAAACTAAAATAAAATAAAATAACTCCCCGAGCCAAACTTTCTCTTTATTCATTTAATCATTCATTCAAACAAAACTGAAACCATATCTGTTATGAGTGGCAGAATCAGGATACTGTATCCTTCACTATTGGTGTCCTAACTTAGTGTGGAGGACTATGGAAGAATTTCCCGTCAGAATTTTTTTCTTCTCAACCAGGAAGTGGGCTCACCCCCAAAAGGATCTCTCTAATCTCAAGGAGACTTCCTTGGGCCTCTCCTTCTTGGGCCTAACCAGAATCAGAACTGAATTTCATATAGAGACTTATCTTCTAGGGGTGTCAAAGTTGGGGGTGGAAAACTGAGAAGTGACCGGCCAGGCACAAAATAAACTCAGGACAGTATGACATTACCTTAATCATGTCACAAAGAGATGCTCAGTTCTATTTTCTTGTTTGGAAAAATGGCTGCACTTCTAGACCTCTCTGGGCTAACTGAAATGAAGAGCACCCAGAACATTTGTTAGGGAGTACCTAACAGGAAAACCAGAAGTTAGTCCCATGGATGGCAATGATCTTGCTGGGCCTCCAGATGAAATGATTCTATGCTAGATAGTTACTGACAACCATGCTGATTAAGCCAATTAAAAATGTTGAGTCCTTTATTAGTGAACAGAACAGGGCTTGCACCTATGGAAAGTCTCTTGGTGCCCAACCTCAGGAGTACAGAGTTTTAAAAGACAAAACCATAATTATATTAGTGCTTGAGGTATGTGTTTGTTGGCTACATTAATGAGGGATTTAGAATTGCCTACTAACATATACTGTCCTTGCTTCTTTGTTTCTCTTTTTAAGTTTTTTTTTTTTTTTTAGAGACCAGGGTTTCTGTCTGTAGCCTTGGCTGTATTAGACTCGTTTTGTATATGGCCTCGAACTCACATAGATCTGCATGCCTGTCTCCCTCGCCACCCCCATGCTGGGACTACAGGCGTGCACAACTGTGCCTGGCAATATCTACTTTCTTTTGATATCTTCCAGGTACTACAAAATAGGTTTGAAACATGTTCAAGGTCATGGACAGTCCCAGAAGCGGTACCAAGTTTAAAGTTGGGGGTGGAAAACTGAGAAATGACCAGCCAGGCACAAAATAAACTCAGGACAAGATGTCGTTACCTTAGTCATTTCACAAAGAGATGCTAAACACTGCACATGTCCATCGGAGTCTCACGGAAGAATTTCAGGAGCATAGTATCACAGTGTGGGACATCTGGAAGTTATAGATTCTGACTAGGTCTAAGTCAGACAGCTTAACTGTCCCACTGCTTGTCACCAGTCACCAGAATGTTCTCCAGCTTTAAGGTCTTGGTAAGCAATTCAATTACTATGAAGGAAGTTCAGGCCTCTTAGAAACTGATGCATCAGATCATGGATGGCCTCAACTGGTAAGCTTGTGGGAATGCCTTGTCCATATAAGTCTTTAGGTCCTGGTGTCTAGGCTCAAGTACCAGGGTCAGCTCAATCTCTTGGTCCTTTTAGGAAGTAGCACAAACACTCATCACTAGCCCAACAACTTTGGTATACTCAAAGGATTCCCATCTCCCCAGTAAGGGTGCTTTACTAACAGTGCTGATTGGAAAGGCCCCTTCTTTTCTTCCACTGTGGACTTTGACACTCTGGAGGGTCACAAAGTGGCCACTATGGAGATCATGGGCCTTATACACTGTCCCACAGGCACTGACACCAATATCGATGTGAGCCAGTCGAGAGGTAGACATTGTTGGATCAGGTGATACTGGAGTTACTCTCATGCCTGGCCAAGAGCTGGGTGGGGGAAATATCAGAGCCTGGGAAAGTGGATTCCTGCAGTGCCATGCACTGGGGTTAGGACCAGGGCACTTGGTGTTGGGAGGAACCTGGGGCTCAAACTCAGGTCTTTGTGTGTGTGAGGTACTTTATCAACAGTCATTCTTTCATCTCTCTCCATTTTGATATTATGGAAACTACTGTAACTCTAGTCGCCTTCTCTTTGCTTTACTCCCTAGCCAGATGAGTTAGGATTTGGAAAACACGAACACGGCAATGTCAAACAGATGTCTTGCACGAGTGTCATTGTGCCTGCTATACTGAGAAGGCAAAACCCTGGCCTAACTAATTTGGGCTTTATTAAGTTTTGCAGCGTCTCTCTGATAAGCTGCAAGCCTTTGGGACATTTCAGAGCCCCTGAATTTTTCACCACTGGATGTCTCCCACGGTGCCTCAGAGGTGACAAGGCTAGAGTTTTTCACTGTGTCTATGCACGCTATACAGCATTAACTTATTGTTTAGATTTAGTCCAAAAATATTAAAACCCACCCTTTTGAATTTTGCTTTCTCTTTACTGCCTTCTTTTACTGCAACTTAGAGCATGTTTTGTGGTCTGAAGTCAGCAGTCCCAGGTTGGTGTTGAGCAGAACGTAACTCCAGGCCTTCTTCAAACACGCTTCCGTGAGCAATTCTCATGTGTAGTAACACTTGAGAAGCACTCCGTCTTTCTGTATGGCTGGTGCTTTGTCTTTAGGTAAGTGCACTCAGTGACTGTCTAAAGCCTGTCTTTTTCCTAACAGGCTCAGAAGCGTCTGGCACTAGTATTCTTCCATACGACCACACGATGGCCCCAGACTCCTGCTGAATGTGAAACAGGCATGACGCTTCAAGCAGCTCCTTAAAAACACGGCTGTGTCTCTGATCAAAAGATCCGAAGAGCGTGAATGAGGAGCAGATGTAGATAATTCTCCCCCCGAAACATGATTTCCGACACCTGCATGTGTTTATAGCTCTCGGTAAGCAATTTGACATTTATTTCAATACAATGTGTTTTTCCACATACAGGATGAGCTGAAAAGAAGTTGTAACTAACTTATTACCATAACAAATTGTCACCTAAACTGGGGAGGCCGCTCAGTGGCAGAGTGCCTGTGTTCAATAGCCAACACAGAAAAACAAGAAAATCAAAACAAAAATGTATTTTTTTTTTGGGTTGTTGACTCTTTTTTAATATTTTTATATTATTACAGTTTATTTACTTTGTATCCCAGCTGTAGCCCCCTCTTTCATTCCCTCCCAATCCCACCCTCCCTCCCTCATCTCCTCCCTGCCCCACTCTAAGTCCACTGATAGGGGAGGTCCTCCTTCCCTTCCATCTGACCCTAGCTTATCAGGTCTCATCAGGACTGGCTGCAATGTCCTGCTCTGTGGTCTAGCAAGGCTGCTCCTCCTTCAGGGTGTGTATGTGTGTGTGTGGGGGAAGGTCAAAGATCCAGCCACTGAGTTCATGTCAGAGACAGTTCCTGCTCCCCACTTGGATACTGAGCTGCCATGGGCTACAATGGGCTGCTATGGGCAGAGGTTCTAAAAAGCAACAAATCAAGTAATCCAATTTAAAAAATGGGGTACGGAGCTAAACAGAGAATTCTCTGTAGAGGAATACAGGATGGCAGAGAAACACTTAAAGAAATGCTCAATGTCCTCAGCCATTAGGGAGATGCAAATCAAAAAGACCCTGAGATTTCACCTTACACCCATCAGAATGGCTAAGATCAAAAAAGTGACAAAAACATGCTGGAGAGGTTGTGGAGAAAGGGAACCCTCCTCCATTGCTGGTGGGAATGTAAACTTGTACAACCATGTTGGAAATCAATCTGGTGCTTCTCAGATAATTAGGAGTAGTTCTTCCTCAAGATCCAGCTATACCACTCCTAGGCATATATCCAAAATATGCTCAAGTATACAACAAGGACATTTGCTCAACCATGTATGTAGTAGCTTTATTTGTAATAGCCAGAACCTGGAAACAACCCAGATGTCCCTCAATGGAGGAATGGATACAGAAATTGTGGTACTTTTACACAACAGAATACTACTCAACAAAAATGTATTTTATTTTGTATTATTTGTTTAATTTTTTTGAGTCAGGGTCTCGTGTAGCCCGGGCTTACCCTCAAGCTTGCTATGTATCCCTGCGTTTACTGCTTCAGCTTCCCCAGTGTAGGGATTACAATGCATATGCTACCACAATAGGTGCCTTCAATGTTGGAGATGCATGAAGGGCTTCATGAATTCCAGGCAAGCACTCTACTGAGGAGCAACATTCCCAGTTCCTGGACTCAGCATTTTAGAGTAAATCTATTTTTGAAATCTAAAAAGTAGTCCTGCATGTTTTGAAGCCCAAAATAAGACAGTTTACTTTTTTTGTTCTTAGTATTCTTTATCCCACCCCCATCTCTGTGTATAGCTTTATGGAGGTATCAAAATGCATAATAAAATGGCTTAGGTTTATAACTTACCAACTGAACTCTGATATAATCACACAAAATGAGATTTAAACCACAATAAGAGACAAACTTATTGTCTGAAAGTGTTTCCTGGGCACCTGTGTTGTTTCTCAGCAGAAAAGTCTGCCTCCTGCCTGCATTGATTTGTTTGCATTTTCTAGAATCTTGTAATGAAGAACAACATGCTGTGCACTTTTTTTTTCTGTTAGTAGCTTTTCTTACTCAGCATTAAGGTTCTAAGATTTACCCCTTTAGAATATACCAGTAGCCCATACCTTCTAACCACTGAACTGATATATCATAATGAGTTTATTCATTTGTTGATAGACACTTAGGTGTTCTTCACTGTTAGTTGTAAATAAAGCTGTAATGAATGCCTGTTTGCACAATTTTGTATAGGATGATGGTATGATTTCTTTTGAAGAAATACCCATGAGGGGAATGGTAGGGCTATAAAGAATATGTTTAATTTTCAGAGGAAGGTAAAAAAGACTAAAAAAAAAATACTTGTACTACTGTACATTTCTGAAAAAAATTTATGAGAATTCAATTGGTGACACACATTTACTAACTGGCCTCAAACTGTACCTCTTTCCTTACGGTGATGTTGGCAACAGCTGGGAAGAAGGGGCATCAATAGAGGAATTGTCTCCATCAGATTAGCCTGTGGGGCATTTTCTTATCGTTCATTAATGTAGGAGGGCCCAGCCCACTGTGGCCATTACCATACCTAGGCAGGGAGGTCTAGACAGTATGAGGAAGGTAGCTGAAAGTGAGCATGAGAACAGCCAGGAAACAGCATTTGTTGGTGATTTCTGTTGTAAGCTCCTGACTTGAGCTCCCATCTTGGTTCTTGATGATGAACAACAACCTGAGAGAGGTAATAAAGGCTTTCCTTCACAAATTGTTTTTGGTCACAGAGTTTAATACAGCAATAGAAAGTAAACCAGGACATGGACTCATGATATTCAGCTTTCCGTGTACTTATTTGTTATTTGTGAAGATGGGTATGGTGCCAGATATGTGTGATCCCAACCCCCGACACACTGAGGCAGGAAGATCTGGAGTACAAAAGTAACATGAATTACTTAGAGAGGCCCTGTCTCTGAAACAAACAAACCAAACCAAACCTAACCAAACCAAACCAAAACCCAAACAAACAAAATCAAGGAAGTAAGCAAATAGATATTTATTTGGCACCTGCCTCTCACTTTTAGTGAAAGTATGAAAGTGTATTCACATAATTGTCCTGGAGCTCACCCTCTAGGTAAGGTAGGCTGCCCAGAGAGCCCCAGAAATTTGCCTGTCTCTGTCTCTTTCAGTGTTGGGATTATAACCAACCTTCCTTCCTTCCTTCCTTCCTTCCTTCCTTCCTTCCTTCCTTCCTTCCTCCCTCCCTCCCTCCCTCCCTCTCTTCCTTCCTTCTTTCTTTCTTTGGTTTTTTGAGATAGGGTTTCTCTGTGTAGTCCTGGCTGTCCTAGATTCACTTTGTAGACCAAGCTGGCCTCGAACTCACAGAGATCCACCTGCCTCTGCCTCCCGAAGTACTGGGATTACAGGCATGCGCCACCACGTCCGGCTCAATGCCCAGATTTCAGGTGGGTTTTGGGGATTAAACTCAGGTCTTCACATTTATGAATAGCTGAGCCACTTCTCCCACGTTGAGCCATTTTTTTCTGCTTGTTTTAATATTTTTGCATTTTAGTACCTGTATTTAGTGATAAAGTTATTTTTACAAGCATGTACACACACACAAACACACACATTTATAGTCTAGGTATGTAGTAAGCTATATGATATGTTTGTTTAACTATACACCATGATGACAGTATAATGAAGAAATTAATTAGCAAATCATTTCTGTGAAGGTTTCTCTGTCATTGGCAAATGGTTGGATATTCATACAAAACACTTTCCATCTGTAGAAGTAACATATACAACCTTGACTGCTTTATTACACTGAATGCATTGCTTCATTATAAATGGAAACATTTTTCTCCAGAATATCAAACTTCTAATTTGCTGAAAACTAACGACAGTTCTGAAGTGGATCATTATCTGGCACAGATGGTGCTGTACCGTTGAAGGAAGTGTGGTCATCTATCATGGTGTAGGTTGATGCTGTCTTTTATAATGCTAGCAATAATGTTACTGAATGGTCCCATTATACATCTGGCCAGCCAATATATAAAGATAATCATGAACTCTTAGATGTTTTATAATCATGATTAACCCACATGACATTGAGTTTGGGGTGATTAAATATCGATGTTCATGAGGACTATTGGTATAAATGTATGTGCATGAAGGTGTGTGTGTGTGTGTGTGTGTGTGTGTGTGTGTGTGTGTGTGTGTGAAGGGGGGGAGGAGGGAGGAAAGGGGGAGGGAGAAAGAAAGAGAGAAGGCTAATGTCACAAAAACATGTATGTCATAGACCTTATCAAATCCAGATGCATTCCATTTTTAGTTTCTCTTCTAAGTAGGAAGTGACTTTTTGTAAGAATGAGCCTTATATCCTGCCTTCTTTTTCAAAGGCAGGGTTTGAAAACAAACCCCCCAAGGGAACACACAAGCAGAATTCATATAAACAAGACTACAATTTCCTAAAACATACAGAAGAGGACCACAGTTCACCATAAACATTCAAACACAGAGATTTTACTTGAACAAGTTTCTAAGAACAGTATAAGCTGAGGAACAAAAACCTTGAGAAGAGAAACAGGCACTTCAGAGCAGATATGGATTCATCTGGAACACACACACACACACACACACACACATACACACACACAAAGTTGCACAGTATTGAACAGCTAGGGAGTAATATCAGAACCAGGTGTCACTCATAATTTATTGAGGAGTGAGTACACAGAATTCACATTTAGTCAATGCTTTCATGGCTTCAAAAATCTACTGAGTATTTAGTCATTGTTCCACTGAAATTTCTGTTTCTTTGTTTTCTTGAAGCTCCACTTAATGACTTGCTTTCTTTGTGTTAACTTAGCATTACCTCATGCTGATTAATCTGATATCAAAGAATATAGTGCCAGCTTAAAAGTTCCTTTAACATGAAAGAAGTGGGAAACAGTAAGATCTGGAGAGGACAGGAACTCCACAAGGAGAGCAACAGAACCAAAAAAATCTGAGCACAGGGGTCTTTCCTGAGACTGATACTCCAACCAAGGACCATGAGTGGAGATAACCTAAGACCCCTGCACAGATGTAGCCCATGGCAGATCAGTATCCAAGTGGGTTCCACAGTAATAGGAACAGGGACTGCCTCTGACATGAACTGATTGGCCTGCTCTTTAATTACCTCCCCCTGAGGGGGGAGCAGCATTACCAGGCCACAGAGGAAGACAATGCAGCCACTTCTGATGAAACCTAATTGCCTAGGATCAGAAGGAAGGAAAATAAGACCTCCCCTATCAGTGGACTTGGGGAGGGGCATGTGTGTAGAAGGGGGAGGAAGGGAGGAATTGGGACGGGAGGAGGGAGGGGTTCGGACGGGAGGGGGAGGGAACCACAGCGGGGATACAAAGTGAATAAAGTGTAATTAATAAGGAATTTTTAAAAAAGTTCATTTAACAATCAAGCTCTTAAGTAAGATGTCCAAGTTAGTTCCAGATGCCAGCTTGATAATCTAGAGTCACTGAAGGAGTGCTGCCAGAGAGATTGTCCAGATCAGATTGGCCAGTGGCCCTGTCTATGAGGAATTGTCTGCCTTGTGACTGATGTGGGAGGGTTCAGCCCACTGTGGGCAGCAAATCACTAAATAGATGGTTTTTGGCTACTTGAGACAGCTAGCTGAGTGAGCCAGTAAGCAGTATCCCTCCATGGTTTACTGCTCCAGGTTCCTGCCTTCAGTTCCTGCTTTGACTGCCCTCAGTGATGGATCGTGACTTGGAAGAGTAAGATAAGTGAGCCCATTCTTAACTAAGTTGCTCTGGTTGAAGCATTTTAACACAACAGAAAAGCAAAATAGAACAGAAGATAATTTCTGATCAATGGTGTGGTAGTATGTCATACTATTATTTTCATAATCATTATTAGGCCAAAGTGTTCCTCTTGATGTAATGAATACAGTGTTTGCTTTGGAGAGATAGGAACTAATTATTACTCTAAGCCCTTTGAGCAAACTCCTTAAGAACACACAGGAATTGCGATGAATATCTTTTGGTGCCAAGTACTCCCTCTGGCTATGAAGCCTCTGTGTTTGTAAACAACTTAGCCCATTAATTACTAAGGGAGAGGCAAAGGAAAGACATTTGAAGATTTATTGGAAGACTCACCTGATTAAAAATTTTAATAGAAAAGCCTTAAGTCTTATAAAAAGCTACTAAAGGCATGGCCTTTAGTACTAAAGACTGTCCTTCAGTGGTACTGATAAGAACGCTGGGAAAATTTCTTTTTATTAATTGTGAGTCATTTTATTTCTTTTTTTTATTCTTTAAAAAGAGAAGTTAAGAACATCAATATTTAGTGCTTTAATGCTCACGTTATCAGTGGTAGCTAATAATGTATTAGCTACTTGTATTTATACTTGTATATGTGGGTGATATCACTTGGAGCCTCTGCTCGACCCTGCACAAGTTAAGAAACCTTGTCTGCCCTTTTTCCCTGAAAACCCTCCTGCACTAAAAAAACACAAACAAAAGAATGACACCAAAAATTCAGTTCTGTATTTCTGGCAGCTGATGCAACTCAACGTTTTGATACGATCAGCTCCACCCAACTGTCCATCCAGGTGCCCAGGTTCTGACAATACTTCTGACCAGCTCCTGGCTCACAGCCATCACATCTTGTCTGGGAACTAAAAAACCTCCTGGCCTTAGCTCAGGCACATGACTTCATTCTTTGGGACTGGTAAACCGGCCAGAGAGTTGAACCAATTAAACCTGAATGTATTAACTTTTAATATGGTCTGAACTCTGGACTTGGTATGAAAAAAAAAATACATCCTTCAAGTCTATTTTCACAGGTGATCCACAGATACAGTAAACAACATGAGCTTTATATACTAAGGATGAAGTCAAGTTTATGAGCATCATTTTTGATTCTGTGTTATCTGTGTTTACAAACTGTGTTCACTAAATACTATACGATCCCTGAAGGGAACATTTCAGAATAATTTCATTCAGTTTGGTGACCTTATATAAAGAAGCCTTGTATTGCTGTTGTGTAGATATTCCTCCAAGATAAAACATTCCCTCTGCAGGGAAGCTCATTAAGACTCTGGATATTCTAAGAAAAGCTCCTGAAAACTCAGGAGGCAAACAACTCAATAGCTTCAGGAAGTCCCTGAAACTCAACTGATTTACAGAGCCCTCATTCCCAAAATATAAATATAAATAAGCAATAAGTGCTTCTGAGAGACACTCTCAGACAGGCTGAGCTGCCGAGAAGAGGATTAGGTTAGCTGGGCTTCCCCAAAAGAACAGAAATCAGCCAAGTTGCCTAGAAAAGACTCAGACCAACTGAGATACATGGAGAAGACACTCTCCAACCAGTTGAGCTTCCTGAAAATTGTACAAATTTCCAGCTTTTGTGAGCTGTAAGGCACTTCACATTTTTTTTCTTTAAAGACAGGGTCACATGTAGCCCAGGCTAGCTATAAATTTACTATGTAGTTGATGACCTTGAGCTTCTGATCTTACCTCTTATGTGCTGTAATTCTAAGAGTGAAACACTATGCCGAGTCGATCAGGGCTGGAGACCAAAGCCAGGGTTCCATGCATGCAAGGTAAGCATGCTACCAGCTGAGCTATGGTTCCAGCTTTTGCCAAGTGTTTTTAATTCATAAAACATCCCTAATAGCCTTCTAGGGCCTTCTGCATGCTTGGCAAGTGCTCTACCACTGAGCCACACCGCCAGCCAGCCTTCTTGGTTGTTTTTTTCTTTTTTTCCCCTCTTTTTCTGCCTTTGCATTTTATTTTGTTTTGTTTTTTGAGAGAAAGCCTTGATGATAACAGTATCTCAGGCTGGCCTGGAAATCACTGTGTAGCCAGACTGGTCTCTGATTTGGGATCCTGTTGCCTCAGCTTCCTGAGTTCTAGGAATACAAGTATGAGTCACCGCACCTGACCAGCAGGATGTCCTTCTTTAGTGAGTTTTATTTTTGTGTTTTCATTTTTTTTCAAAAGTACCTGTTTCATGTTTTTTTTTTTTTTTTTTTTTTTTTTTTTTTTTTTTTTTTTTTTTTTATTTTTTTTTTTTTTTTTTTTTTTTTTTTTTTTTTTTTTTTTTTTTTTTAGTATGGGACAGATTTAAAAAGCCTTAATTATACTTACAGGGTCACAATATATTCCATTATATATCGCGCTTTGGTAGATTGTATAGTCAATGAAGAAACATTTTAAATGTGTATCTCTATATTTTCTAACCTGCACTTGAGTCTGAATTTGTGACTTTTTTCCAGGGAACCTCCTAAACTGTATGTTTACAGATTGTACATCAACATCAAAGCAGAAATACTGTGTTTGTGTGTGCATTACAAATGTTTTGCCCAGAGAAGAGGGAAATGTAGATCACAGGACAAAAATATTTGGGAAAAGTGTTTGTAGGGAAACTGGAAAGAAAATGTAGCATGATGGTTTGGAAGGAAAAGAAGTGTCAGGGAAAAGCCACCATTCAGCTTTCTCAGAGCCAAGGGGGAATTGGCAATGAAATCCAGCACTCCAGGGAAGAAAAGTGCAACACAGCCTTGCTGATTATAACTTGCCGGGAGGGAGAGATGTGCTGAGAGCACAGTGATTCCAGAAAGATAGGAGTCTTGGCAAGTACAGTCTCACGTAACGGCTTCTGCGCCTACAAGTGAATGTTGTGTTTGTAAGGTGAAGTCTTGCATGTCCCCCGGGAAGTCACCTAAGCTCTCCCATGCCTCCATTTTTTTTTTTTTTTCACTTGTCACATTTGGAAAATTGCCTCAGTCTCCTCAGTGGCTTGCTGGAGAAGCTCCCTGCATTTTTCTGGGTGCTTTTAGCAGGCACCTTGCTTTAAGAGTGGGTGTCTGTGCTCTTGGTCCTGTAAACAAGATGTCTCTGATTGTCATCATACTTGGCCGTGACTTAGTTGGACAGTACTGCTAGACTACCATTATGACTGGGCCTAGTGAATGGACAGAATGATAGTTCACACAATGACTTAAACTAGAGGACTCTGGAATTTGTAGTTCACTACATGTTTTTGCTGATAGCATATGTCATGGAACTAACATGTGTTGGGAACAAAGCCCTGGGACCCTTCCTAAGGGCCTGACCTGCCGGATAAGCACCGGACACCAGCAGGCTATAGTTTCTTAAGACCCATTGTTCCCAAAACTGTTTGCTTTGGGACACATTCGTGACCACCGATGTTATCTTCGGGCCTTGTAACTCTTTAACCCACCTTCTTAGCCTTGGGGACTTCCCACCAAGGGTCTTGGTATTTTTCCACTACTACTACCCTTTTCTCGCCCCTCTCCCCTGCCCTGCCAGAACCATGTTTTAAAAGAAACACCAAAGTTCAATAAAGCTGACACTTGACCGGCAACCGTCTGCTTGTGTCCTTTCTCTCTCTCCCCCATCTTTTTCAGGATTGACCCCCTTCGCCCCCACGAATAACTGAGTCCCGTGGGGCGGGACAAACATGCAACATTACATCCAGATTTTTTGTTACCATTTAGGTAGAAAGAAAATAGGGGCCAGTGAGAAGGCTCAGCTGATAAAGCTGCTTTCTGCTAAGCCTGATCACTTGAACTTGATTCCTGGAATCCATAGGGTGAAAGGAGAGAACCAACTCCTACAATTTGTCTTGTCTCTTTCACATTCATGCTGTTGCACACACATGTATATGTACATGTTACACACACACACACACACACACACACACACAAACACACAATAAGTGTTAAAAAAATCAACGTGCTGTATCTGAGTCCTCATTTTAGCCTCATGCCTTTATGGTCTGCAACTGTGTTAAGAGACCTTTTTTGTGCTTGTGATTGTGTTTATAGTTTCAGTGTGAGGTGGGGTCAGTAGGAGAATCAGCCAACAGATAGACGCCCGACTCATGGCCAATCCATGATCGGGGTTTGTGTACTTCAGCTAGTACACTGGGTAGAATGAGTGGAAAAGGGGGAGGTTGTCCACCTATTGCAGGGATCGTGCAAAGTGAATCTATGAGGTTCCAGGAAGTCAGAGAATCATGAGTCATTCTCCACCGGACCAAAGAAATGCACATGCAGTAGCACAGCCAGTGCTCTTCCCATGGGAGAATGATATTTCCAAGGCAAACCCTTGACAACTCAGGGGAAAACTAAGTCTGGTGGTCCTGACCTCGAGATGAAAAGAGAACAGGTGCCAACCAGAGTGTGGAGGTTGCCTGTGAAAGAACAACCCTGGAAATGGACCAAAAAGGCCAGAGTACATGGCTGCCCCCTTACCCCCCTCTGCTGGGGGCAGGGAGTTGGATATAATCTGAGAATTTCATCAAGTTTGTTATGACTGTGATAAATCTAATAATCATTCTCATGTCAAAGAAAATGTAAGCAGAGAAAAGCACTCAGACATGGATGTGTGAACCAAGTTGTGCTTTGTGTTCATCCTTATGTCAGGAACCGGAACATGGCCACTGTGTTGGAGAAGCCACGTCCACCTGCTGCCCATGCTCAGAGCGTCATTCTTTCCTTCTGTGAGTGTCTGTCCTGACTCATGGAGAAATAGTTATAACATCTAAATGGAAGTTCTGAGAAAAAGTTCTTTAGGCTTGTCTTCCTCGTCTTACTATCTTTAAAAGTTTTAAAGCATAATTATGACTTTTCTCTCCTTTTTCTCTCTGTAACTCCTCCCATGTCCCCAGCTCTGTTTGGTTATTATATATGTATATATGTGTTTATGACTATTTAAAAACAAACTTCTGAGTCCACTTAGTATTGATGGTATTTATACAATTTCAGAGCAGACCACTTGGCAGTATACAACCAATAAGGCATCTCCTCGCTGGGGAGAGATGAGCACTCTCTACCTCAAAACAGTTGTTGGTTCTGAACTCGGGCCCCCTGCATGCCTGTCAAGTACTGGACTACTGACCCACGTTGCCAGCCGCATGGATATTCTTTGTAACTTTGGGTGCATCTTTAAGTCTCTTCTAATCTATAGCCCCCTCTCTATTCCTTTCTTTTCTTTAAAAATTCTATTTTTTTCTCTTTGAGACAAGGTCTCATTCTGTAGCCTATTCTAGTCTCAAATGCGTGGCAGTCCACCTGCCTCAGCTTCCTAAGTCTGGAGTTGAGGCCAGATCCAGGCCTGACTAAATTATAGAGCCTCTCACAGTCTGAATCATAATGATATCCTCATGGTGAAGTGTGACATACTTTCTCATAAGCTTTGTTTCTGAGAATGGGCAGAGGATCTGGAAACTGGGCTGGATGTATCATTAAGTCACTTAAATGGGCTACAGGTGACATTTTCCTTCTCCAGAAACTATGTAAGACCTGAGTGTCTCATTTTCTGATGTTGGCAGCTGTTGGTTTTCAGTTCCTACTCCTGGATCAATTAATTTACTGGGGCATATAAAATAATGCTATTTTAACTTTGTAATTCAGTTATTTCACCAATGGAAGTATTTAATGAGGTAGTGGCTTCCTGTTCCAGTACCTATTTGATTACACACTGGTACCTCTGATAAGATTAAGTTGTTCATTCATTTCATGTACTAAATAGTTTGCCCCATGGGAAATTAATTTTGTATTTTTTTTTAACTTGGATGTTAAATGTCTCACAAATGCGTGGTTACTGGGTGATGCAGGCAGTGAGAAGTGGTGACATTTTCAGGAGGTGGGTGGGGCTTAGTGGGACAAGTCAAGGGGTATGCCTTTGAAAGCACCCTAGACTCTTCCCTTTTTCCTTTCTCCTTCCTGGTTACTATGACATAACCACAAGAAGTTTTTTCCTGTCACACACTTGGCATTTAATCAGTGCTGATAACTGACCCTGCTCCCAAACACAAGGCACGAATAATGCTTTTCAATTTATAATTTGGCTTGTTAAGTTGTTTTGCTGCAGTCATGGAAAGATAACTAATACATCTATCACCTAAAGAGTACCTGTTAGTTTATAATTAATATCCGTTTGAACTCATAGCCATATTGATGGATCTCACTGAATTACCCTTTCTGAAGTTCAAGTTGTCGCACTGCTGTCCAGTGTCATAATGTTCACATTGAATTTGAGTCACTCTGATTTATACCTGCTAAACTGGTTGATTCCTCAGATTCATGACTGACAGTGTGCTTTGGCTCGCTGTGTCCATGCCCTGTCCCTGATCAGTTCATTTCTCCAAAGTTCTCACTCCAGGTTCTGTCTTTTATTATTATTCTTTGTTGCATGTCCTCATGCCTGCATCCAGATGTGGAGATGCCGGGGGCTGGCTTAAACTTGCTTTCTCTCTTCTACATTGCATGCATGATGGTTACTGGACTGCAGCATTAAGATGGCCACCAGCATGATGATCAAGGGAAGAACAGCATCCTGGTTCTACCATGGTCACATTTGTCACATACCTGTGGCTGGATTTGTTGCACATCTTTCTTGTTTAGAGAGAAATCAGTGAGGGCCCCACGTCTCCAATGCTCTTCACCGAATCTCCTGTTGTTATCAAAGCGCTTTGGGTGAAGCTCAAAATTATATCTGCTTATTGCAATTTGGCTGAAAGGAATAGAAAACCCAATAATAGACAGCTGGAGGCTGACAGTCCAGGACTGCAGCGACTGGCTGCCTTTTCTCTACATTATGCACCATATTCATGCTCTATTCACCTAACCACTTCACAGCCACAAAATGATTGCTGTAGATCCACCCATCACATCTACGTTCTTGCCAACAAGGAAAAAGGCAAAATGCAGCAAACTGTGGGTAGAAGTTCCTTTTTAAATGTATTTTGTTTTGGGCATTACAATTACATCAATTCTTCATCTTCCTTCCCCTCCAAGCCTTCCCACAGGCCCCTCCTTTCTCTTTCTCTTTTTCAAATTTGGGGCTTCATTTTTCACTAATTGCTGTTACATTCCTATATGTATATTTGTTTATGCTCCTAACTATAACCTGCTCACTCTGTGTGTAACCTGCGTGTGTGTTATCAGGCTGGCCACCTGGCACGGGGTGTGTTCTTTCCTGGGGAAGACAGCTTCTCCCACTTTCAGGATTTCTCAGTTCCTGCCGAAGCTCCTTTTAAAGGAAACTTCTGTTACGCTGCTGTTCCCACTTTTGCTCCACTGCCTCAAGTCTCATTGTAACCTGACCCGTAACAGAAAGCTGGACAATGTAGTGCTTCTCCAGGGAAGCCAAATGTTCTGATAGAAGTAATGGGTTCTTTTTATAAGGGTTCAGAGATAAGCAAGTGTATGAAAATAGCCAGAAACCACAGCCAGAGAGCTAAAAACCTTTGGCTGAGATAGAGTAAATGCCAGCAAGAGAATAGAGTGATGGCTCTTTTAGTGAAAGGGGCTAGAGACTCAAGCCACTGTTTTAAGTTTGTTTTTTTTTTTTTTTGTTTTGTTTTGTTTTGTTTTGTTTTTGTCTCTCTTTTGTGATAATTGCAGCTAGGAACTATTTGGGGCCTTCAAGATAAAGGATGTTTTTTGAGCAATGCTCCATCACAAAGAAGAAAGCAAAGCAACAGGTGGGGAAGACCTCAGGGGCCTGGAATTTCAGAAAGCAGCATCTGGCAAGGGCCAAGGCTTCTTGTGTCTGACCTTTGCTGCTGGAGGTCTTGATAGAGACACCAGTTTCGTCTATGGGAGGCGCCACGTCCGTAACCTTGTCACCTCCATACATTTGGCTGTTTTCCAGCTTGTGATTTCTAGAGGACATAGGTATTGAGACAGTGTTAGTATTCAAGTTTTTGTTTGTTTGTTTGTTTGTTTTTACTGTAGTGGGTTTGAATGTGGTTACCACTGAGGAATCTCAATGGGTTTGCTGCTGGTCCTGTCTACACGGATGCTTGCTCAAGTGCCCTCCTCACCAGAAGCACCTGGGCCACTTGTTCAAACCCACGTATAAGGTCACCACCAGCATTTTCTTTAATAGATTGGAGCTGGTCCAGAAGTCACAACTCTGTCCTGTTGTTTGCCCTTTGGAAGACACCTTGAAAATAACCACTCTGTGTAATGTTTTCATTCTGATTTTATCTGGAACAAAAGAAAACATTGCTTATCTGCTTACGATTCTCCATTCAAATCCTAAGGCTCAAGCTCAGTGTCTAGATCTGTTCATGCTACTCTGCTTCTTATGCACATACACGCACTCAGCCCTCACACACAGGAGTAGACACAAACAAACACGCACGTAAATAAATGTGAGCAACTTTGAGCTTAAGTATACTCAGTATCTGGAACCTACATGATAAAAGGCAATACCTGCTTAATGAAAAAAAAAAACGCACTTGCAACTTAATTAGAAATTTTACACAGTTCAGAGAAGTGAGCATCATACAACAGGCTTCATTTTAGAAGTATATATGGTTCCCATGTTTTTTCAGTTGTTATTCTGGCGCCTCTGCAGATGCTGATGTACACAGCCCCTGAACTATCAAATCTGATTTGATTTCTGTCTGACAAGAGAAAAAGTCTCATAGACGCACAAGCAGTCCACTGAAGTCTCTGCTACCTGAGTAACAATTGTCTTGAGCTGGGACTTGAATATCGATGTCTTTAAAATCTGTTCCTCCATAATCATAAGCTGAAATGGTCCCAAAGCCATGGAGCTAGAATATGAGACCTTTAGGAGCCAATGTGACCATGAGTGTAAACTTCATGGATAAAACTGGTGCTCTTTACAGGAACTCCACAAGGAGAGCAACAGAACCAAAAAATCTGAGCACAGGGTCTTTCCTGAGACTGATACTCCAACCAAGGCCTATGCATGGAGATAACCTAAGACCCCTGCACAGATGTAGCCCATGGCAGTTCAGTATCCAAGTGGGTTCCATTGTAATAGGAACAGGGACTGCCTCTGACATGAACTGATTGGCCTGCTCTTTAATTACCTCCCCCTGAGGGGGAAGCAGCATTGCCAGGCCACAGAAGAAGACAATGTAGCCACTCCTGATGAGACCTAATTGACTAGGATCAGAAGGAAGGAGAAGTAGACCTCCCCTATCATTGGACTTGGGGAGGGGCATGCACGCAGAGGGTGGAGGAAGGGAGGGATTGGGACGGGAGGAGGGAGGGAACTACAGAGGGATACAAAGTGAATAAAGTGTAATTAATAAAGAATTTTTTAAAAAGTTAAAAAAAAAAAAACTGGTGCTCTTAACAAAGAGGCTTGGAGAGCCTTGCTTCTTCTACATTAGGATACAGTAAAAAAAATAAATAAATAAATAAATAACTTTTTCAAGCCAGCAAGTTGTTAAGACCCCACTATTCAGTGACCCTACTGATATTTTGATTTTGACTTTCCAAACTCTAGAACCATGAGAAATCATTGTCTTTATTTGTAAGCCACCTTGTTAATATATTCATCATAATTATAGTTAGATTTGTGTATCATCCAGAAGCCTGTAAAGGAACAGGGCTGTTAGAATGAACACACACACACTTCATATATATGTATATAAAAGGAGTTTGGCTTGGTCAGACTCTGAGTACTGGTGGTCCTACAATGGGTATTTTATGACAGAAAGGCTGCAAATCCAGTACTTGTTCAGCATATGAGGCTGGATACCTGGAGTCCTGGAAATTTCCTGCAGAGCTACTGATTGTCGATTTACTTTGGAAACCCAAAGAAGTTGGTTCCAGGGTCTCAGCAATGCCTCAGCAACAGGATGGATGAACTTTCAAGAGGGAGGGCAAGCAGACAAAAACCAAAATCTTGTTTCTTCCATGTTCTTTTACGTGGGCAGCCACCAGAAGGTGCGGCCCACATTTCGGCTGAGTCTTCCTGCTTTAGGTAATCTGACTTGGAACACTCTCACAAGAGTGCCCAACTGCTTGGGTTTCGGATGATTCCTGATGTAGTCACGTTGACAACCAAGATTAGACATCTCAATCCTGTAAAGAAAAATAAAACCAGCATTATTTATTCTCCATTACTTTGGATTATCCACCTTGCCTGCCTTACTTCTGCATGCTTCCTTTCACCTCTTCAGAGGGTCATGCAGAGGCCCTGTGCTTGAATTCAGTCACTGCTTTTTGCAGAATTTACTAAACAGAAATGGTACGGTAGCGATAGAGAGCCATAGCAGGATACACCTCATATGGAGCCCCGAGGGGAGTTAATGAGCGACAGAGGCAAGGGTTGAAGACAGAATGTGAATTTGTTATAGCCAGTGATAGCCCTGGCAAAGCCAGGGGTATGTGGCTCAGAATGTATCTCCATATGTACATATCTACATGTACATAACTTACAGTTAAAACCTGGTTGATTTGATCCATGTCCATCTATAAAAAGCCTTGAAATAACACAAACCCTGTCTTCCACAGCAGACATATTATATTTAATTTTTAGGTGTGTGTGTGTGCCTGTGTGTAATGGGTGTTCACATGAGTTCAATTGCTGCAGAAATAAAAGCAGGGTATCAGATGCCCTGGATCTTGAGTTACTGGTATTTGTGAGCTGTCTTGTGTGGGTGCCGAGGAACCAATACAGGCTCTCTGAAGGAGCAGCAGACACTATTGTTAAGCCATTTTTCCAGCCACCTGTGGTAGACATATACAAATAGAAGAAACAGTGACTCCTTAAAATCATTTTCTTTTAAGTCACTTCATTAGTAAGTGCCACAAAGGAGACCATGATTTGCTATACTGAATTTCTTCTTTGTCTTGAGTGTTGATTTATTAATTACTTAGCTCAGATTTTGTTTTCTTTAAATTACCTTATTACCTCCTTAAGGCCACTAGAGGGAGGCCAATGCTAGTCAATCGGCAATAGCTATCTCCCTTAGATTATTCCTTCTGGTTCTTAGCAGGATGGGCACAGGCCCTCTCTTTGACCTTTGAATCCCCAAGCTGTGCTTAGTGCGAAGGGTTAATAACGAAAAATGCAAATGATGAATTATAGATGAGCTGGCTTTTCACATCCTGTGGGATTGCTGGAGGCTGATACATGACAGCAACACAGATGCTGCTGGACAAATAGCAGTTTATTTCGCCATAAGTGAGCTATACAAATGTGACCTTTTGTGTTTGGTGCAAAGGCCTCAGAATTATGATTTCAGTTAAAATAATTTTTAGCCAATGGCCACTGGCATATTGCTACTCATGCTTTGCCAGGCTTTTGGGGGAGAATGGCAGAATAGCAGAACTTTCTGGCTTCTTGCATTGAAACACACACAGTTATCCTCACTATAGAAGAACTGAACTACCTAAGACCTTTCTATCACTTCCCACTACCTATCTTCAGCCAGACTAAGGCAGACTGTTATTCTTCTATGACTCAAATCATTCACCTTCTTACCCTTCACTGAGCCAATTTCTCTAAACACAGCACACTTTCTGCCTGCACGGTACTGTAGAGGCAGTCTGCAACAGGGATTCATGGTCATTGTCATCAATTGATAGCCACTTAACAGTTCTCACTAATTGGCAGACACCAGGATGGTGTGCCTGGCTGCTTGTAAGGCACTTAGCACAAATTTCACCCAACCTCACAAAACTGCTTGATTCTTATTCTGAATTCTTTTTTTTTGCAGATGAGAAGTCCAGGGGAAGTTGAATGTAATATTTTCTATCACACAGAACTTAAATAAAACATGACATCTACTAACCTGGGGATTGCTGGTAAGCTAGCCTAGCCAAATTAGACACCAAAGCCAAAACCATGTATAGATTGGTGAGATGGCTTGCTAGTGGGTGATGGTGCTTGCTATTCAAGATTGGTGACTGGAGTTCAAGTCCCAGATCCCACATAAAGGTGACAAAGTTGTACTCTGACTGCCATATGTACATCACAGAATACATCATCCTTTTGGAAATAATAAATAAAATTAAATCAAACATTATAAAAGCAAGGTGCTTAGGTGCCTGAGGAATGACAGCAAAAGTTGAACTCCGGCCTCTGTATGTGCACACACACACACACACACACACACACACACACACACACACCACACACATAAACACACGAGCATGTGTGCTTGTACAGGTATACATGCTCAGATACACAAAGTAATGACATAATCATTATGTATCTGTATGTTGCTTCTGCCTGTGTAATTTTTATGGATTATTAAGCTGTTTATTGTCATTATTTAAAAACTTCCTTTGGTACTAGTCTGTGAGTTGAGGTTATTTGTCTGGATTCTTCATGCACCAGATACTCAGGGATGAATATTTCTTTCCTCACAGTTCTTACTTATCTTTCCTCAGAAAGCCTTCTCTTCTCTACCAGTGACAATCCATGTGGAAACCTCAGGACTAGCTTCAGTTCACCCATGCAGATCATGTGTATCACGGTTCAAGCCCCAGTGCAAGCTGATCCAGAACAAACAGGGCTGTTGGAGGTATCTGCCTGCCACTGAGCAATGAGCTTTTCCCACTAATGGCATTGGGGTTTTGTTCTATGTATCCTAAAGACATGCTTGATGCCTCAATAATGCATACTACCCCAGTGCAGGCTTATAATCAGAGCTGTCTTACAAAAGCTTCCTCTGCTTCTATCTGAGCCATCGCCACAGCAGAAATGGTAAACTATTGACAGGAAGGGGCCTCTATTTTGCACCTCCTTGCTACTGGATAATATACATCTTTTTCTTTTGCTAGAAAGAAGGCAGATTCCTTCTCCCTAGAAGCAGAAATGTGTGGTGGATTTTCCACAAGTCTCCCAGTATAGTGAGAAGGATCTGTGCCAACAGTCAGGGGATATGAGATCTAGAGTAGCCTCATTTATTTGTGGTGTCACTGTGGGCCTTTTTCTTATTGAGTGCCTCTGTACCTTCATCTATAAAATGCCAACAATAATGGCTGCTCTATTTTATCTCAGAGTTGTGATATTATCTGAAGTAGCATACGATAAAGCACTCTGGAAAGGACGATGGGTATATCCCAGGAGGTGTGCAAGCCACATTGGAATCTCACTGTGGCTTCTTGGAGACAGATAATTCTTCTCACCTTAAGGATGGGTAAGCATCCCTGTAGAAAGCTACCAGGGCAGCACTTGGAAGAGAGAAACAGACCCAGGTCCCTTTGACTGACGGAGTGACTGAGGTTCCTAGTTACCGATATGCTTTGTTCATTTACCAGTGACAGATACAGGTGAGTTCCACAAGACTGAGAGAAAAACAAATGACTTTTGTGAACAAGGTGAATATGGTGAAATTTTTTCCCATATACATTTTATATTTTTTCTAGAATTTCATGTATGAGCACTCATTTTCACCCCCCCAGGACTCCCCTGTCTGTCCCCTCAATTCTCTCTCAAATTTATAATTTCTTCTTTAACTGTCATTGTTTACACACACACACACACACACACACACACACACACACACACACACACACCCTGCTAAGTCTCCTTAGTGTTGCTTCTATATACAAGTGTGCATATGTGCTTAGGGTTGACAACTCTGGACTAGATAACCCCTCAGGAGACTTCCTCCTAGAGCAGACTGATTCCCCCTCTCTTAGCAGTCATTAATTTCCTATGGCTCTTCACCTAGGGGGGAGGCCTTTGGGAATTTCCTCCATCCACTGACATACCATCTTGTTTTGCAATTGTGCAGGATTTATTTAGGTGACTATATTGTTGAGATTTCATGGATGTAACTTCCCATCATGTATACAAGACATACTGGTTTTACAATCTTTCTGCCTTCCTATTCTATGACCTTTCCTGAGCCTTAGGCAGTTGTTGTGTTGCAGATGTTTTGACCAGGGCTGGGCATCCCACAGGTCAGCTTTTCTCTATGTTTTGACTAGTTGCAAATTTCCATAATGATCTCTGAACATGCAAAAAGATGCTTCTTTGATGAGAGGTGGGGTTTACATGTATCTGTAAGTATAAAAATAATAAGCATTTAGAATGCTGTTGGGGATTATACTGGTTTAGGAAAGTGGCAGGAGAAGGTTTTCCTTTAGGCTCCATGACCTCACATCATACCATTTTCTATTTCCTCACTTACTCATATGAACACAGTCATATCCTTGTATATATTCACCAACAAAGAGGCATTCTAAAACATTTGGCTGCACTTACATGTTGGCAGCTGACCAACAGACTTGTCTAATGATACATTGTTAGACTAGTTAATACACTTGAGGAAGGTAAGAGAATGCTTACCCTTGTTCCTGTTCATTACTGCCTTGAGCAATTTGGGCGTGTTATGGAGCCCTGTAGATCATCAATATACAGTAGTTTTCTCATTGCAAGAATCAGGAAGGCTCTCAGGCACTGGAACAAACACAGTGAGTGGGTGATTATGCTGTTACATTGATTATTATATAGTGTGCAATTAGAGCATCCAAGGCCAAAGAATGTCCAGTGCATGCATCAGACACTTCAGTGTGTCCTACAGAAGGAGTGCATCCTTCAGAGTCCATTAATCTTCTAGGTTTTTTTTTTTTAAGTTTGGTGAAGTGGACTGAATATGAATGAGGAGTTTGCAGTATAAGAAAATCAGGAATAATGAGAGATTCAAAGGAAGAAAGAATGTAGATTTTTTAGAAGCTAATGCAAGAAAGAGTAAAAGTTCCACCAGTCACAAAGCTGTGGATATAGCAACAGCTTCAGTATGTAATTTTTTCATTATTTAAATTTTCATTTACTTATTTAATTTTATTTTTTACAATTTATTCATTTTATATCTAGATTGTAGGTGCTCCCCCATCTCCTCCAGATCCCACCCTCCCTCCTTCCCCCTATACCTTTCCCCTAGTCCACTGAAAAGGGGACACCTCCTCTCGTGACATTTGACCCTAGCTTATCAAGTGTCATCAGGATTTTTCTCTGTGTTTTGACAGCTGCACCACCAGGGCTAAATGATCAAAGAGCAGACAACTGAGATCATGTCAAGGGCAGTCCCTGCTCCCTTTACTTGGGAGCCCATATGGAGACTGAGCTACCTATGGGCTACATCTGAGCAGGGGTCTAGGTCCTCTCCATGCATGGTCCTTGGTTGGCACATCAGTCTCTGCAAAGCACCCTGGGCCTAGATTTTTTTTTGGCTTTGTTGGTCTCCTTGTAGAGCTCCTGTCCTCTCTGGTCCTTCTATCTACCACTTCTTCTTTAAGACTCCCTGCACTCTGCTCAAAGTTTGGCTGTGATTTTCTGCATCTGCTTCAATCCCCTGTTGGGTGGAGCCTTTCAGTGGACATCTATGGTAAGGTCCTGTCCTGTTTCCTCTCTTGCACTGCTTCTGGTCTATCCTGTTTACCATTTCGAATGAGAATTAAGCATCTTACCTAGGGTCCTCCTTGTATTTTAGCTTCCTTAGGCTTGTAGATTTTAATATAGTTATCCTATATTATATGGCTAATATTTGTATGTGCCACAATTTCTGTATTCATTTTTCTGTTGAGGGATACTAGGTTATTTCTACTAGGTTATATCACTTGCTTGGTTAGAGTTACACCAAGATTATGGCTATTACAAATAAAGCTATTATAAAAACAGTTGAGCAAATGTCTTTGTTGAATGGTGGAACATCTTTCGGGTATATGCCCAGGAGTGATACAGCTGGATCTTGAGGTAGCGCTATTTCCAATTTTTTGAGAAAGCACCAGATTGATTTCCAATGTGGTTGTACAGGTGTGCAGGTGTACAGGTTGTACAGGTTGTACAGTTGTACAGCAGTGGAGGAGGGTTCCCCATTTCTCCACATCCTCTACAGCATGTGTTGTCACTTGAGTTTTGGATCTTAGTCATTCTGATGGGTATAATACGGAATCTCAGAGTCGATTTGGTTTGCATTTCCCTGATGACTAAGGATGTTGAGCATTTCTTTAAGAGTTTCTCCACCGACCTGGAAAGGATCATCCTGAGTGAGCTGTCCCAGAAGCAGAAAGACACACACGGTATATACTCACTCATAGAGACTTATAGGATAAATCTAAAATCTGTCCATCTAAAGAAACTAATCAAGAGAGAGGACTCTGACTAAAACGCTCAATCCCCATCCCGAAAGGCAAAGAGGATGGACATCAGAAGAAGAAGAAAGCAGGAAACAACCTAGGGACCTGACACAGAGGGCCTCTGAAAGGATCTGCTCTACAGATTATCAAAGACGCTGAGACTTTATGACCAACTGTTGGGCAGGGTGCATGGAATCTTATATAAGAAGTGGGAAATAGTAGGTTATGGAGAGGACAGGAACCCCACAAGGAGAGCAACAGAACTAGAAGATTTGAACACAGGGATCTTCCCAGAGACCCATATTCTAACCAAGTACCAGACATGGAGATAACCTAGAACCCCTGCACAGATGTAGTCCATGGCAGTTTAGTGTCCAAGTGGGTTCCATAGTAATGGGAAGAGGGACTGCCTCTGACACAGTCTGATAGGCCTGCTCTTTGATCACCTCCCCCTGAGGGGAGAGCAGTCTTACCAGGCCACAGAAGATGACAATGCAGCCACTCCTGATGTGATCTGAAAGACTAAGATCAGATGGAAGGAGAGGAGGACCTCCCCTATCAGTGGACTTGGGGAGGGGCATGCATGAAAAAGGGGAAGGGAGGGTGGGACCAGGAGGGGAGGAGGGAGGGGCTTATGGGGGGATACAAAGTGAATAAAGTGTAAAATAATAATAATAATAATAATAATAATAATAATAATAATAATAAAGAAAAAAGAAAAACAAAGAGTTTCTCCACCATTCAATTGTGCAGGACTTGTTTAGATGAGTATATTGTTGAGATTTCATGGATGTAACTTCCCATTATATATACAAGACATATTGGTTTTACAATCTTTCTGCCTTCCTATTCTACGACCTCAATAGTCCTCTGTTGAGAATTCTGGTTTGCTTTGTACCCCATTTTTAAAATTGGATTATTTGGTTTGTTGCTGTTTAATTTCTTGAGTTCTTTATATATTGTGGATGTTATCCCTCTGTTGGATGTAAGATTGGTGAATGTCTTTTCCCAGTCTGGTTTTGTTTTGTTAACTTTTTTATTTTTTTTGCTTTACAGAAGTTTTTCAGTTTCATGAGGTCACATTTATTAATTGTTGATTTTAGAGCCTGTCTTTGGAGCCAATGAGTTCAAGGCTTCTCCCTTCTTTTTCTTCCAACAGATTTAATGTGTCTGGTTTTATGTTGAGGTCTCTCATCCACTTGGACTTTAATTTTGTGCAGGGTGATAGATATGGGTCTATTTGAATTTTTCTACATATGGACATCAAGTTAGACCAGCACCATTTGTTGAAGATGCTATCTTTTTTTTTTTTTCCATTGTATGGTTTTGGCTTCTTTGTAAAAAATCAGGTGTCCATAGGTGTGTGGGGTTATTTCTGCGCCTTCAGTTTGATTTCATTGATCCACCAGTCAGTTTCTATGCCAGTACCATGCAGTTTTTATTACTGTTGCTCTATAGTACAGCTTGATATCAGGATGGTGATACCTCCAGAAGATCTTTTACTGTACAGGACTGCCTATTCTGGTTTTTTTTTTTTGTTTTGTTTTGTTTTGTTTTGTTTTACTACATGAAGTTGAGAATTGCTCTTTCAAGGTCTATGAAGAATTATGTTGGTATTTTGATGGGAATTGTATTGAACCTGTAGATTGCTTTTGGTTGGATGGCCATTTTCATTATGTTAATCCTATTGATCCATAAGCATGTGAGATCTTTCCATCTTCTGATATCTTTTTAAATTTCTTTCTTCAGAGACTTGAAGTATTTTTCGTATAAGTCTTTCACTTGCTTGGTTAGAGTTACACCAAGATACTTTTTGTTTTTCTGTGAAGGGTGTTATTTTCCTAATTTCTCTTAGCCATTTGTCTTTTGTATACAGGAGGCTACTTTTTTTTTTGAGTTAATTTTGTGTCCAGCTGCTTTGCTGAAGGTGTTTATCAGCTGTAGGAGTTCTCTAGTAGAATTTTTTGGGTCGCTCATGTAGACTATCATATCATCTGCAAATAGTGATACTTTGACTTCTTCCTTTATGATTTGTATCCACTTGATCTCCCTTAGCTGTGTTATTGCTTCAGCTAGGACTTCAAGTACTATATTGAAGAGATATGGAGAGAGTGAGCAGCCTTGCATTGTCCCCAATTTCCACAGAACTTAAAAGTTTCTCTCCATTTAGTTTGATGTTGGCTATAGACTTACTGTATATTGCCTTTAGTATGTTTAGGTATGTGCCTTGTATCCCTGATCTCTCCAAGACTTTAAATATGAATGGGTGTTGAATTTTGTCAAATGCTTTTTCGGCATCTAAGTAGATGATCATGTGTGTGTGTGTTTTTTTTCTTTCAGTTTTTTTTTTAATATGGTGGATTACATTGATGGATTTTTGTATATTGAACCAACCCTGCATGCCTGGGATGAAGCCTACTTGGTTGGAGTGGATGATATCTTTAATGTGTTCTTTGATTTGGTTTGTGAGCAGTTTATTGAGCATTTTTGCATCAATGTTCATAAGCGAGATTGGTCTGAAGTTCTCTTTCTTTGTTGGGTCTTTGTGCGGTTTCGGTGTAAAACCTTATAGAATGAGTTTGTTAATGTTCCTTCTGTCTCTATTTTATGGAATCATTTAAAAAGTGTTGATATTAGCTTTTCTTTGAAGACCTGTTAGAATTCTGAGCTGAAACCATCTGGCCCTGGGCAGTTTTTGGATGGTAGACTTTTGATGACTGCTTCTATTTCCTTAGGAGATATAGAACTATATAATTCATTTCCTTGTCTTTATTCAGCTTTGGTAAGTGGAATCTAGTAAGATTCCACTTCATTTAGATTTTCAAATTTTTTGGCATATAGGTTTTTGAAGTAAGACATAATGATTATTTGGATTTCCTCTTGTCTGTTATTATGTTCCCCTTTCATTTCTGATTTTGTTGATTTGGATAGTGTCTCTCAGCCTTTTGGTTAGTTTGGGTAAGGGTTTGTTCATCTTGTTCATTTTCTCAAAGAACCAAGTCTTGGTTTTGTTGATTCTTTGAATTGTTTTCTTTGTTTCTATTTCATTGATTTCAGCCCTGAGTTTGTTTATTTTCAGCTGTCTACTCCTCTTGAGTGTGCCTGCTTGTTCCCCACCCCCAAGGGTTTTCAGGTGTGCCATTAAGATGGTTGCATGAGATGTTTTGAATTTCTTTATGAATGCACTTAGTGCTTATGGGACACTACTTTCATTGTGTCCCATAAGTTTGGGTATGTTGAGCTTTCATTTTCATTGAATTCTAAGAAGTCTTTAATATTTCTTTCCTGACCCAGCTATTGTTCAGTAGAGAGTTGTTCAGTTTCCATATGTGTGTAGGCTTTTTGCTGTTTCTGTTGTTGTTGAGGTCTAGCATTATTCCATGGTGGTCTGGGATTTCATCTTACACCTCTCAGAATGGCTAAGATAAAAACTCAAGGGACAGCTCATGCTGGTAAGAACGTGGAGTAATGGGAACAGTCCTTCACTGCTGGTGGGAGTGCAAACTTGTTCAACCACTTTGGAAGTCAATTTGGTGGTTTCCCGGAAAATTGGGAGTAGTTCTACCCTCAACACCCAGCTATACCACTCCTTGGCATATAACTAAAAGATGCTTGACTATACCACAAGAATATTTGCCCAACTATGTTCATAGCAGGTTT
Source organism: Psammomys obesus (assembly GCF_907164565.1). Classification (NCBI taxonomy): domain Eukaryota; kingdom Metazoa; phylum Chordata; class Mammalia; order Rodentia; family Muridae; genus Psammomys; species Psammomys obesus. Next base: position 2,076,189 of record NW_026592403.1, on the reverse strand, counting down.
AATTGTAATAGCCAGAAACTGGGAACAACCTAGATGTCTCTCAACTGAAAAAAAAAAAAAGGATAAAGAAGTATGATACGTTTACACAGTGGAATTTTACTCAGCTATTAAAAACAATGACATCATGAAATTTGAAGGCAAATGGATGGGACCAGAAAAGATCATCCTGAGTGAGGTATCCCAGACTCAGAAAGTCTAACATGATGTGTACTTGCTTATAAGTGGATATTTGCCATAAAATATAGGATAACCATGCTGCATCCCACAGACTCAATGAAGGGAAGTAGCAAGTAGGGCACTAGGGAGGATGCTTGAATCACACTGAGAAAGGGAACTAAAATAGACATCTGGGCTGGAAGGAGGGACCTGGGTGCTAGAAAGGGGGGTAGAGGAACACACAGGTGGGTCCAAGTGTGGAGAGGATGGTGGGAGAGAGAAGTGGGACAGAGAAATGGGATTAGTAGGGAGTTATCTCTGGGCAAGCTAGAAATTTAGTACAATGGAAACTCCTAGGAATCTGTGAGTGTGTTCCTAGCTAATTCTCCTAGGGGATATGGAACATGAAACGGTCACCTCCTATAACCAGATATGACTTCCAATGGAGGGATTGGGATACCACTCCAGACACAAAACCTTTGACTCATGAATTTTCCTGCCTATGAGAGGTGTGGTTGTAAAGAGGTGCAGAAAGTGAGGGAAGGGTCAACCAATGACTGGCCTAACTTGAGCGCCATGCCATGAGAGAGCCCATCCCTGATTCTATTAATAATATCCTGCTATACTTGCAGACACGAGCCTAACACAGCTGTTTTATGAGAGGCTTCACCCAGAAGCTGATGAAAACAGATGAAGAACTCCCAGCCAAACATTAGGCAGAGCTCGGGAAATCTTGTGGAAGAGTGGAAGGATTGATAGAGCCAGAAAGTCAAGGACACCACAAGAAAACCTACAGAATCAACAAACCTGAGCCCATAGGTGCTCACAGAGACTGAACCACCAACCAGAGAGCACGCATGGGACAGACTTAGCTGCCCCCCCCCCCGCCCAACATGTAACAGATGTGCAGCTTGGTCCTCATGTGGGACTGCTAACATTGGGAGCAGTGTCTGTCTCTGACTCTGTTGCCTGTTTTGAATCCCTTTTCCCTAACTGGATGGCCTTGTCTAGCCTCAATAGAAGAAGATACACCCAGTCCTACTACAACTTGATATGCCAAGATGGGTTGATATCCATGGGAGGTCTCCCCTTCTCTGAGGAGAAAGGAAGGGGGTAAAAGGGAAGAAAAGGAGCGAGGGAAAGACTGGGAAAGACCACTCTGGGTGTAAAGTAAATAAAGAAATTAAAATAAATAGACAATTAAGGCTAAAGGAGAGAGTGGTTACTTTAATTTTGATGACAAGGGGGAGTGGTGGCAAGAGGAGCTGAAGGAAGGGGCTGCAGATGGGGTCCGTGGGTAGAAGAGCACATTTTTATTTGGGCAAGAAGTTGTCCTATGACTGTTCAGGCCTGAGAAAGTATAAATCGTACAAATTAGAAAGAAAGTGAATGGAATGTGAACTAGAAATACTATCAGAAAATTTAAAAAAAAATATGTCTGGGATGAGAAGAATCAATCCATCTGACCCATAGGGTGACCTCGGAGAAGGTGGCTGCATGCACGGGCTAAGTGATGGTCAGAGGTCAATCATTTTCTTATTCAGTCTTAAACACCACCATCAGAAAGGCTGGGAGCTTTCCCAGAGATGTCTAAATGGTTTAATGCACACTTGAGGCTCAGGTTCAATAGGTTGATATTAGACTGCATATTTGACCACTTAGGAAAATAAGATTATGTTGTTATAAACCTATCGTATCTTAAAAAGGCTAATTAGCCAACAATACAAGTGAAGATTAGCTTCACTTGCCTCTTACGGGGCTACAGTCAGGTAAAATCATGGAACACAAAGCTTACTATATAGTAAGAGTTTAGGTGTGGTTCGGTCTGGTGAGATGACTCTAGGTAAAGGCACTTGCTACCAAACCTGACCAGCATAGTTAAATCATCAAAGGCCTACATGGTGGAAGGAAAAATGGACTCTGTATGTGAATACTGGCACTTCCTCCACCCCCAGTAAATAAGTAACTGACTAAAACATACTGAGCAAAACACATCCTGGAACTTTTGGCTGTTTTCCTTCATAGTCCCAAGAATTCTACGAAGACATCATGCTGCCTATAGTAGTGTAGGAAAGGATTACAATTCAAAATAGTGTGTGTGTGTGTGTGTGTGTGTGTGTGTGTGTGCGCGCGCGCGCGTGTGTGTCTTAGGGCTAGGGGATAAACGGGTAAAGTGCATTTTGCACAAGCATGAACACCCAAGTTCACATTCCTGGCACCCATATAAATTCTGTTTACTTGGTGGCTTCTCTGTAAGCCTAGCACTCAGGAGGTCTTTAGGCAACCTTGTTAGCTATCCTAGCTGAATTGTTGAGCTCTGGGTTCAACTAAGAGACCTGTGTCAATATATAAGGTGAAGAGTAATCATGTACAAACACAACATATACATATCCAGTCACACCAGGCACACACACACACACACACACACACACACACACACACACACACAGAAGGGAGGGAAGAAAAGGGAGAGATAGATAAAATATAGGTTCCCTTGAATGCATGCCATTCTTGTACCATCATAAAATAAACAAAAATAAAAACATTAGCTAAACAATTGTAATTGGGGGAATAGCTGCACCTTTTCTTTTCTGTCTAATAGTCTTTCTATGTGTTAGATAGGTACTGATTGCTGAGCCTGGAGGGAAATGCTGCATTTTGGAGACCACTCCTAGAAAATTGCTCTAACTGTGCAGGCACTTGTTTCTCCAGAACAGGATGGGGACTGCAATTCCTATGAGCACGTATTTCAGCTGTGAGAACGTAGCTGATGAACAAAGAAAAGAAATGCAGACAATGACTGTGCTCTTGCTGATCCTAAGTTCTGCCCCCTGAGCAAAGGATAGAGAGACAAGGGTGGTTAGTTCATAAACTAATGGAAGATGAACCAGAAATTAACTTCACAGTCTGTGCTTTTCTTTCAGATGAGTGCAGGATAGTTTTCTCATGTGAAAAAGCAGTTTAAAATAATCCCTGCCTCTGAGGGTTATTGTGGGGGATTAAAGGAGTTTATGTTGGTAGAGAACCTTATAGCAGTGCCTGCCACACAGGAACACAAGGCAAATGGTAAATTGATGTGTAAAGGTGAACAGTTCATATGTAGACAGTCCTACAGAATCTGCTGAAATGTATTAGAATTAATAAATGAGCTAAGCCATTTATGCAAAACCAGTACATAAAATTTCTATACATTGGCAATGAATCTGAAAAAATAAAAATAATTCCAATCAAATAGCATTAAAAATAGATATCCATTATACAAAAGAAATAGAAACTTACATGAAAGAAGGGTGACAATTTATAGAAAGATGAGGACCAACAGGGAAGAGAGAACAAGAGATGGTCACAGGGAGGATACAAACAATGGATGATGTTTAAGATGACAATGGTAAATATGTATGGAGGATGTCATTATTGATACACTAACAAAAACTTAATAATGTTTAAAAGAAAGAAAAAAGGCAAAGGATCTGAATAGTCATTTTTCCAAGAAAATATAGATATGATAAATAGCAGATCTCAACTTTATTAGCTACCACAGCATTAAAAATTCAAGCCTGGTGACCTATACCCTTAGTTCCTTAGTGTAGCCATAAACAGAAATAGCATCTTGCATTGAGGAGAATGTGGCAAACCTAGAGACCTCAGATTTTCCTCATAGTAACATAAAATGGTGCAGCAATTTTGGAAATGACAATAAAGTTATGTGACTCAGTAGTTATGGAGTGTATATAATGAGTATAGGCTCATTGGCATATACCCAGGAGAACTGAGAAATATCTCTACACAGGAACAAGGTCTCACTGGACTCATAACAGCCATGCTCACTGGAGCTGAACTATGGAAATAAGCCAAAGTCTATCTAAAGATGAATGGGTAAACAAAATGTGGTCCATCCATATGAAGAGTGGGGTTGAGTTATTAATATACTTTGGATGTATCTAAAAAAAAATTAGCCTGCTTAGCAAATGACATCAGCTACAAAAGACAAGGAATTTACTAATGCTGTGATAATATTATGCAATACACTGTGTATACACAAATGTCCTCAGATGTCTCCAGTGTGCTTTTATAACTCCGAGTTTTTAGAAACCTAGGATAAAATTAATCATCTATCATTGCACTGTCACACCCCCGTAAGACTCCTATAAGCTAGAGGAAACGATCTCCTTTTTTTCCTGAATTTTGTGCATGGCATTAATACTTAGAAAGCTTCATTCTGGCGCGCGCGCGCGCGTGTGTGTGTGTGTGTAGAATGATCTCCATTTTGGATTTGTTTGGTTTTCATTGTCATGTTTAAATCCACAGTGAGCGTGCTTCTGTGAATCCTCAGCACATGTGTGGACATTTTTACTTATGTCAAGAAGTATAAAATTCCTGTGCTTTCTCATTGGTGGCATCTCCAGTCTTCCTTGAGACAGTGTCACAGTAGATGTCTCCTATACACATTTTTTTTTCTTTTGGAAGTAACAAGTACTTTGTAGGGTAATATCTGAGATGTAAAAATTAGGGCTGCAATGATTTTTGCATCTACTGAGTTTAAGATTCATTCCTGTTTTATTGACACAATCACATCATTTTTCTCCAGAGCTGGTGTGTGTGTGTGTGTTAAATTCTAATTTTTGTTGAGTGCGTCCTCCATTCTGTGCTATTCAGTGACAATTTGAGCTGATATTAATCTACTGTAATTGACAAGCATTGAACGTCTATAGCAATCTGTGTTACATTTGTTCCTTCCAGTAGCCTTACAAGAGGGCACAGTGTTGCCTTCGTATTGCAGATGAGTAAGGCACTGCCCAGAGGTAAACTGAGGCAGTGAATTCCTAATGTGGCAGCAGTGGTGCTGGGCAGCAACCGGCACAGGCGGGCCCTACACTGACTTCTCTAGGTCCGGAGAAACCCTGGTGATGAAGTAGGTACTATCCTAAACAGACACACCCTTCCAAAAATGAAAAGGAGGTGGGAAAAACAAATTTTGATTTGGAGCAAAGAAAGGGAGGGGTCTCTGCTTTACAAACCAATAGTAGCCAGCATCTGAGAAAACTGGAAGAGGATTGATAACCTCTCTTCTGCACAAGTTGCTTTACAAAGCAAAAACCACTTCCCAAGTTTCCCCTCACTCAGTTCCTTTACTCGGCTTTCTCCATTGTGGTTCATAGGTAAGCAGCCATTAGGGTGACATGTGCACATAGGACGCAAGTTCAATCCCTGTAAAGGAGTGTTACTCAGGTGTTCCTGGAGGGCTGTGGTGGGGAGATATCATGAGACACAACAGAGTTTTAAAACAGGTAGCGCTAGTGGGAGGGAAGAGTAAAAGCGTAATACATTAACTCCGCAAAAAGAAAAGGAACAATGGCTCAGACCTGGGGCTACTCACATATCTGTTAAGTGGTCATTCTTCAGAGTAATCACATTGCAGTGGCAAATGAAATGGTCATTGGAGAACATTCCAGAAACAAATACTCTGGGAAGAGCTTTTTTCCCTTAGGAATTCTCCTTGGCTGGGGATGTCTTCTGATTATTGATGAGCTGATGAACTAGTGTGTTATCTAGAGCAGATTGGATAGGGTAAGCATAAAAAAGGCTTTTGCTTTGGCTCAATATTGTGACAGTTCTTAACTTTATCTTGCACATCTTTTCATTTTTTGTATAGTGAAATTCAGTCTTTTTTAGATATTTGCATTTGTAGGACAAGTTGCCAACACATAGGAGAGATGCATGGTGTTAATGCATCCGTAGCTCTGAGCTATCAGCAAACAGGATGACTTTGAACTTAGAGAGCTAAAAAGTGGAACTTTGAACTCACATACATATGAAATATAAGCTTGTAAAAATATTCCATACCACTATTATTACTTTGGGAGTGTAGACGACACGGTGATAATACACAAAAGATTAATAAAATAACAAAACTCCTGACATAAAAGGGAGAATATGTTTAGCAAAGGATAAAATACTGACTCCACCAGAATAACGTCTAAAGAGGTTCAAATGACAGTACACTCCAGGAGTGAGAAACTTGTTTCATTTTGTAGCAGATGTGTTATGCACTCCTAGAGTCATAACAATACAATGTGTCTTTAGTCATTCTGGGAGCTGCAGGAGGAAGCAGGAAGAATTTCATGCACAAAGGGAGAATTTATGAAGGTCCCTTCTATTCTCTCAGGCAAGCTCATATGACATATGAAGTAATCCTTTATGATGTCACATGGCAGCTCCCTTGAATCAGAAGCTGCTTAGATTGAAGAAAGCACCCACATGCATACTTCATACAGGAATGGCTTGCCCTGGCAGGTAGAAGATGGGAGACCCCACATAAACCTTAGTGTTTTCTTAAATGCAATTTTCTAGTATGAGATTACACTCTGCACGTTGCTTCTGATTTCTTCTGGGAAATCAGCAAGCTGGCAGAAAGGGAAAAACTGACCGTATTCTTTTAGACAGAGGAAAGGTAAGAAGAGATTTTCTTCTGGGCAGAGATCTGTTTTGGCTAGCTTGCATAGTGCTGTATAGATCAGGAAAATGTGGATAATCTAGTCACTTTTATTGTTCATATGATTATTCAGTGTATTTTCCTTGTGATAGTTATGTTCCATGTATGTAACACAGTAATTAGCATAAGATACAACATGGGGCTGGAGAGATGGCTCATCAATTAAGAGCTTCTGCTGCTCTTGCAGAGGACAAGGGTCCCATTCCATCCACCTCAGGCCACTCACAAACCCGAAACCCCACTTGCAGGGGGCATGAAGCCCTCTTCTGGCCTCCTTGGGTATCTGCGGAAATGTGGTGCGCATCCGCACACCCAGGTATACACATAGACACATAAAATGACTTCATTTCATTTTATAGAGATTTACATCTAACTGCTAGTCATTCTAGTATGATTATCAATTCCAACAGTAGACATTTAAAGGAATTAAGTTAAGAAATCTTTAAAAAAACATCATGTTTAGAAATTTTAAGAATGACTTGAAATTGCATAGTTTTTGAAATGAAGCATAATACATAATCAGTTTGTTGGGTGTATGCTTGGAATGAACTAGCATATTGACTGCGTAGAGATATTGAAAATATTTTACATGCATAGGCTAAATGATATATGTTGAAGTTTTCATATGTTCCTTTTTTTTTAATTTAGGTAAGAACTTTTCAGCAGGGCATGCATATACTCTAGCACTTAGAAGGGACAGTCTGGAGGATCAATTGTTCAAAGGGAGCCTCGGGTACACAGTGAGTTGGGACCAACCTGGACTGCATAAAAGCCTGTTTCGAAAACATCCCCCAACAAAACCCAGTTATCGAGTTAATTACATGCATAAGTGATTTTTTATTATATGAAACATGACACAGACTGTTACCCTCAGAACTGCATTGTGTTTGACCCTCAACATTAAGGAAGGTGTCAGGAAGCCCAACGGAAGCTTGGGTGCTTTTATTGATTAGTAATCATTGTGCCTGTTAAAGGTTGAAAAACATAATATAAACTAGAACAAAACATTTTGTTGCCCTTTTTTTTTTTTTTTTGGCCTGTATAATTGGGAGGACTGGAATGACCCTGCCAGAATCTTGGCTGTCCCCTGGCTCAGCGTGTGGCTGAAGCTCTGGCCCCCTTTCCAGTGGCTGGGCTTTGCTCTGCTCTGCCTGTTGCAGCATGCTGACATAGGGTACTTTATTGGGAAAATAGGAAAAGCCATACCAAATTGCAGTCCAAAAGAGAGGCATTCATTCTTATCCTTTTTATCCCAAATGTCATTCCTGAAATACTTGTCCCATTTGCCTTGTGCTGAGCTAGTCAGTTTGCCCAGAGTACAGGGTGAAACTACCAGCTGAACACACATCTTCATCTACCTGTGTTTCTCAAGCAGTCAGGAATGGGGTATTTTGGAACAGGCCCCTTACAAAACTCATGAGGGAAAAAGGTTTCATTAGTAAAAGAAGGAAGGATAGAAAGCCAGGAACTTCATGGTTCTGTCACAAACCTGAGCTACCCTTCTGGAAGCCGATCTTCTGAATCAATATAGAGTAAGCTGCAAATAGTTCATCAGTTAGGGTTTCATAGAACAGTGTATCATGGGCGCTTGCTACTCTACAGTCATGCGGCTCAGTCCTTCTGATACATGCAAAGTGGTGTCTGGCAGCTCTGATGTGATGAGCCTCAGGTGTGATTAGGAGGATTTACAAGGGTGTTTTATAGAAGCAGAATCAGCATTAAGTCATTAGGAATCATCAGTAGGAGGCAGTTTATGTTTTTAGTGGAGGAAATGCCATACATATTAAATATTAAGAGACACATAACACAATGTTTGAGTGTGTGAGCATTTTTTCCGATTTTGCTCCTTTGGGTTTTTCAAGTCCTTGATTCCAAATTTTGAACATCATTTGGCATTTGCAGCATACACCTTTCACTGTTCCCTTTCCCATTTGGTTTTCTTTCCTTAGCATATTTTGAAGAGCATATTATGACCTCGGACTCTGGTGAGAACACCTAAGGGACAGAGCTGATGATAGGCTTCATTTTAAGCACATGTCTTGTATTCACAACATCCATGTTTATCTCTCAAAGCCTCTCCTGATGGCCCAAGCTGGAAAAAACTCTATTGTGGGTTGCATGTGAAATGTCCTTCTTGGGTTGACGTGTTTGAACACTTGCTCTCCAGTTGTTAGTACTTTTAGGAGGTTGTGGTACTTTGATGAAACAAGGGTGTTCCTAGTGATTGTAGGCCACTGTGGGCAAGTGTTGAACCAGGCCATCTTCCTGGCCTCTCCAGCTGTGAACAAGCTTCTGTTGCTATGGAAGGGGCATTCCTAGCTTCCATGCCTTCCTGCCATTGTGAACTGATATTATCTGAAGCCAGAAGGCAAACTAAAGCCTTCTTCCCTGAAGGGGCTTCTGTCAAGTATTCTGTCACACTGATGAGAAAATTATCTAACTTCAGTTTGGGGCAAAATTTGAAATTTGGGATATTGTACAATCCTGTTCTTAGCCAAATTAAGAAGGAGCCTTATCCTAGACACTGAACTTTTGAAAGCCCTAGTAACACATAGACCCAGACCCAGGTCCAGACGAAGACGCACTCACACAGACACACAGAAGGACAAACACATACACACAAGCACACAGATACGCAAACACAGACACACACATACTCTACGTCCAGATGTATGTACATACTCAGGCACCCACACATTAAGTCCAGGTCTTTTATCACTCAAGTCTAGTCTGGTCATCATAACCTGGAAATGTAAATTTTCACTCCCTGGTACTAAGGAGATACAATCATTTTGTTCGCAGATTCTGTATTTGCAAATTTTCATGAAGACTTACACACTTGCTAAAACAATTTTGCATCCATACTTGTGGTACCTCTGCAGTCATTCTCAAGCATGCACAGATAAATGGAAAATCAGATGTTCTGTATGCAGTTTCTCCAACGGTGTCATAAGGTCATGCTGTGTGGCTGACCTTATAATAGTTGTGCTTTGTGTGATGTAGTTAGAACATTTAAGGAGTCATTTGTGTGTGTGTGTGTGTGTGTGTGTGTGTGTGTGTGTGTGTGTGTGAAGTGATTATTTCATTACTTAAAGTGGCCTTCAGACACAGGGTTGAAATTCTAGCTTGAGTTCCTCAGTATAAGAGGCTTAGAGTACGTCCCGAGCCTCAGGGAGAAAATTTGTATGTTGGGCAAGCTTTGTTCACATGTGCATTACTGAACTATTCATCATGAATTCAGTGTTAATGAGTCACATGCATTTGAAGACGTGTTTTAAAACAGAAGCACATATAAAACAAGGTTATACATTGTTCAAAACTTTGTGACTTCTAGCTCACAAGAAATTAACCTTGAGTTTCCCTTAGGAGCAAGGGTATAACATTTGCTGATTTGATTCTGTGCTCACAGTGGCTTTGTAGATTACGTCATGTTTGAATAATGAGAACTAACTGTTCATGTTTAACTGTGCTTTTGCTGGGTGTTCCTTGGCCTTTTTAATGGTTTTGGTTAATGAGCCAGGGCGGCATCCAACATTCATTTAGAGGAATGGGCTAATTTCACATACCATATTTCTAACTTAAAAAAAAAAAAAACCTCAACTACCTCCCTTCTGACTATATCTCACTTTCATCTAAGCAATGACATGCCAAACAGCTCTATTTCTCCATACCAATCCAAATTCGCCATCTTGTTCTTCTGTTTGTCAAAGGAAGATGTAAAAGTGGCTTCAAGAGGAAATGTGTACCAGGCTGAAACATTGCAGGAATTCCTGTTTGCATGAGGACAGCTTACTAAAAGGCTAATCTCCTTGAATTTCAGGTACCTCAGGCCTCCGTTCAGAAGTAGACAGCCCATGTATTAATTTCTTTGTTCCTGGGCTAAAATATCTGTCTGACACACGCAGTAGAGGGGAAGAGTGATTTGCTTTAGCTCACGCTCACATGTTCATGGGAGGGTATGCCATGAACCACAGCTCACCGTAGAACCTGTTTAACATTTTGTGGATCAAGACACTTGAGAGCTCAAGTTGGAATCAGCTCTAGCCTCACCTCTATGGGCCTACATCTGTCAGCCAGGTCCCCTGTCCAAACTGTTCCACAGCCACCTCAGTCAGCAGCACGGCCTGAGAGATAACCCTCCCTCCCCCAAGCACCTGTCCCACACATGAACCTGAGAGGGAATACTTTCACATTCCACTCATAACAACCTGTGAATTACTTCTCCCACGTTAGGGCTTGTGCAAATGTCCATTGACAATTCTTCATTTCAAAGAACCTTTATGATTAAAAGGCAGTCAATTAAAATAAATCCCTTCATTTCAAACCGAGGTGCCACGACATAGGCACTTGCGTTCTGACATTATGAGAAGCTGGGAAATCGCACAGCAATAAATAGTAAAGTCCCAGGATTAAAATCTCTCATCACTATTCCAAAATTGATTTTAAAAATAATGAGGGCTATTATTTATATAATGATTCCGCAAAACTTAAAAATTCATTAAATGTCTTTCAAGTCTTTGATTTATGTTTTCCTCAACTGAATTTTCAAATATTTAGATTTGGTCTCATTATCAAAATGTGTAGATGTAGGGACTATATTTAAACTAAATGGATTGCTTAAAAATGTGAGGACTTCTTCCTAGAACTTCATGGAACTAAGAATTCCTACCAGTATGTGTCTATAGCTGGTATGGGTTATATTATACACTTCTGCCTTCTGATATTCAGAATAAATATTGCTAACATTTATCCTGTGCATCGAGGTTCAACTTTAATATTTCCTGAATCCCCTTGATGCCTGGCAAATTCGGTGGACATAAGATGCATTAATATTTTTTTGTGTGAATGTACATGTGAAGGTGAGCAAGCATCTATGTGAAGGCCAGAGAAAAACTTGCTCCTCAGGTATCATCCATCTTTTTCATTGAGACAGGGTCTCTCACTGGCTTGAAACTTTCCAAGTAGGCTAATCTGGGACACTAGGGAGCCCCAAGGAACCTCTTGTTTCTCTTTCTCCAGCACTGAGATGACCAGTTCATGCCGCCCTGACCAGATTTTTTTTTTTTTAAATATGCCTTTTAAGGCTCGAACTCATGTCCTTTACTTACAAGGCAAGTACTTTTCTATGTGAGCTCTCTAATTAACCAATTTCTTGAGTAATAACCCTCTTTCTATCCTCAGAGAGACTCCATTTGATGTTTATTTCACTGAACAGTAATTTTGATCAGGGTTATTGATAATATTTATTCACCAGTGATTTCCTGAACACCCATTATGTGTAAAGATACGGGAAAGAGAAAAGCAAAACAATCTGTAATATTCAGACTCCTGTTGTACTTTGAAAACTCTTTACACAGTTAGAAGGATAAGGTGTGTGCTCATGTCCCCAGTGAGTAGACTTTTTTAGTTAATGGACTACATTTACCAAATCATGGCATTCCCTCTCACGGCTGAACATGGCTCTCAGTGCCATGCCTGACAGTCACGTGCTCTCCACACTTGCCTCAGCCAGCTGAGTAGACTGATCCCTGGAGGGTGGCTTGCTCTCAAAACCATGCCTTCTGTCTCTTTTTTTTTTTCTGTGAGATTTTATAAGTTGAGTAAATATCAGATAAGCCCACGAAATCAAGATCGAAAACACAAAGGTGTTCTATCTACGTGACCTTAACAGAAAACTCTAAATAAAAACTAGCAAGTAAACAGTGTTAGTGAACAATTACAAATGACTGAGAAGCAAGATTAAAAAAGCCACGTAGACATTATGCCAATTTCGGTTTGTGTCTGCGTGCATGTTTGTGTGCCTCCGTGTTTGCATGTGTGGAGGCACACATCAATTCGTGTATTTGCACAGGTGTGCTTGGAGAGGCCAGCGGATAACCTTTGGTGTTGTTCCTTGGGCCTGCTCCACCTTGTTTTTTGAGACAGGATCGCTTGCTGGCCTGGAATTTATCAAGTATGATAAGCCACCTTATCATACCAGAGATCCTCCTGTCTCTGCACGCCTTAGCACTGGAATCACAAGCCACCACACCCAACTTATTTCTATGGGATGCCAAATTCAACTCCTTGTAAAACATGCAGTTTACTGAGTGAACCACCTCCGCAGCCCCAACAGAACCTGCTAAATAGCAGTGCTGAGGTTTGAAGCACTATTGAACATAGTACGTAGACATTTCTCACGAACCTCTTTATTCTACCCTACAGCCTCTTTCACTGCCCATCCCTACCTTGCTGAGGTACCTAAATCACTTACACCTCCAAAACCACCCCGAGTCCACTTCCTATTAGGGTTCAGCCCTTTTGACAGGATGAAACTCGATCTGGTTTTAATGTTACGGATATTAAGCTGGGAAGTTTTCTTAATCAATTTAAAACTTAAGCAATGTCCTGCATGTGCAGCACTCACTAGTCAAGACATTGACACGGGAGGCATTAAAAAGGGAGTCTGGAGTGCTGAGGTTCAGAGATGAAGCGATGATATGTAATGGTAGAATTAAATACATTTCTGGATGAGCGTAACTGAACAGACTGGAGGCCATACGGTAGGATGCCATGAACTCTGCTTGCCCAAGCAGACCCGCAAAATTGGTAGTGATGGCTACAAAGGTACAGCTCTGGGGGTTACCCTCTTTTCAGTTTTGCACGCAGCATAAGCAACTTATTTGCATTTAGTTGAGATTGACAGGGTTGATTCTGTCAAGATCTAGGACATAGTGAGTGAGTCATGGAGGCCCAGGACTTTTCTCAATCCCCTTTCTTAGAGGTTTCTGTTGCCATTGGTTCCACCACAGTGGTCATCAATAAGAGCAATTCCTGAGTTATCAAACACTCATACAGAATTTACCCATATATAGCGGGTAGCAAGGAAGTAGCTCTTTATTTCTCCACTTGAATGCTCTTGATCAATTCTTTTAAGTATGCAAACTACTAGCTGAGACCTTTCATTTATGGCCAGTCTTGTCATCTTCTGATCTATACACTAATTTAAAGAGAAAAGTCTGGTCATTACTCCATTTGTAACAGAGGATTTCACAATGACAAACTCATGATTCAAACCAAACCACGGGACTGTGAGAACCAGCAAGATTTCCTTTTAATGTCATCATAAGTATATTGGTGGAGGTGGTAACTATTCCTTTAAATAAGAACAATGAAATCATCAAAAGCAAGTTATATTTTTCTCTAGGTAACTGTTTTTTGCAGGTTTGGTTTTAGTTCTTCTAAGAAGGCCTTGTCACAGTTGGGAATCCAATCAAAGCCTTTGTATGTCTATCTTCAAGTTCTCCTTCCAAGGTGAAGATCCTCACAGAACAGGTAGCCATGTTTGGTGTAAAGACGAGATGAGATTTAAGCATACTCCCTAAGGTCCTCCTTAGTGTTAATCTTTTTTAGGTCTGTGGGTTTTAGTAAGGCTATCCTATATTATATGGCCAATATCTGCTTATGAGTGTATACCATGCCTGCCTTAAGGGTGAAGAGGGAGGGAGGTTGGGACCAGAAGGAGTTGAGGGAACAGGCTTCAATTGGGATATATAATGAATAAATTGTGAAAAAAATTAAAAAAACATCCATACTCATAATAATAAATAATAAATAAATACAATTTAAAAAAATAAATGAGAAGCAGCTCATGATGTCAAGCAATGCCTAGTTGGCTCTGCTAAACTTGAGTGTGTTGGCTTTCTTGTGGGAGATGGAAGATGAATCTTGATTGACATTAGCCCATTGTCTTGCTCTTATAGGAGATTTCTCACAATCCAAAGGACACACAAAAACAATTTCTAGCATTTTAATACTAGGAAGAAATATACGAAATGTTTGGACAATGCAGTTACTTCAGGGAAGTTGTGTCCTATTTCTGCTACAACCCAGTAAGTGAGGTCTGTGATCATAAGGGCCAAGTGTGGATAAGAGAGCCTTCATTTAACCATAATTTAGGAAGCAGAAAGATGTGAAGTGCTTGTCAAGAGCTAGGACCTGAGTCCGGATTCTGTGTACCCCTGTAACACAATGGGTTTTGTAGCACATCCCTGTAACCCCAGCACTGAGGAGAAAGAGACAGGAGCATTGCAGGGACTCTCTGGCTGTTACTCTCTGGAGTGAGTCTACTAGAACTAGTGAGCTCCAGCTCTAGTGACAAAACTTGTCTCCAAAAATAAGGTGCAGAGCTGTTGAGGAAGACACTGCATGTCAACCTCTGGTCTCTACAAATATGTGCACGTATATGTTCATGTACCTGCTGGCATGTACATACAGTAATACAGTAAAAGATGTGCGTGTGTGTGTGTGTGTGCGCGCACACACACACACACACACACACACACACACAGACAAGAATGAAGGTTGATCAAGAACAAATGCAGGTTTGGAATCAGGCCCCTACCTCCTTGGTCCTCAGCTTAGCTTCTCTGTTGAGGTGCTGCCACTACTTGAGTCTCCTGCTGACCCCTCAATGTACAATTCCACAATTATTTTCTCCTTCTTGGCATATGTCACCAAGCCACTGATTGTGGTGGATTTGTTTACTAATATACATAGGCTAAAATCTGAATGTACTTCTGTGTTGACATATAGAAATGCCTGAGGCAATCTTATATGTACTGTGCTGTACAATTTTCAATGTGAATTTGTATTTTTAATTACTCTATAGACAGCAATATCCAAGGTTGTTCAATGATGAACCAAGATAAGAATTCTAGATAAACTTGTAAAAATGAAGCAAATGAATAAAGCAAAGCCTACACTGATCCCTTAACAAGATCAGTCAGCCAAACAACTGGTCAAATAAAAACAGCAAGTTTCATGCTGAAAATTTTCAACAGTTATAGAAATATCTCAGAGTAGATGGTGAAAGTGGGCTTGTTTTTGTGAAGATAGATTGTTCATCCAGCTACCCAAGAACACTAGAGCTTAAAACACACTGAAAGAAGCTAAAATAGCCCACAATCTGTGATATAATGTGAATAATTAGGTCACTTTTGTTAGTAGTTCTTTTTGAAATTAGAATTTGTTGGGTTCTGGGGTTGTAACAGGATCAGATTTATTTAGTTTCAGAGTCTAAATCCATATTCAGTATTTCTGACACTAGAGGGAAGCACCAAACAGATAAAATTCAGAAAGAGACAGACACACACAGAGACAGATAGAGAGACAGAGACAGAGACAGGGAGAGAGACAGAGAGAGACAGAGATGACACACAGAGACAGAGAGATGAGAGGAAGAAGGAGTGAGAGAGACAGATGGAGAGAGGTAGGCAGAGAAAGAGACAGACAGACAGAGGAGACAGAGACAGAGAAAGAGAGAGAGGGAGAGAGAGAGGGAGAGAGAGAGGCATAGACATAGACATATACACAGAGATGCACAGTGAGATACTATTCAAATGAGTCTCTGTGATAATCTCTTTACTGCTTGGCTTTTACTGCCCAAACTTCTCTTTGTCCCACCAGCCCTCTTTCTTTTTCCTTTTCAACATGGCAAATTGGAAATTCAAAATCAGAGATGGGTCTCATGGTGTGAAGTTCCACACACTCAGGAAGTTGAGGCAAAAAGTATCTTAACTTCAGTTTTACCCTAGATTTAGTGCACCTGCTATCTGAGACCCAGTAAGAACAGATGTTAGTAGTCTTACACCATGTAGTAAGGCAACCTCTGGTTCTGTGTGTCCGCTGAACCCTTAGAATGCAGCTTGTCCAAATGAAGATGAATGCTTAGTGGCAAATGCACGCTGCATTTTAAGCCTCAACATGGCAAAAATGTACAAATCACCTTGATATTTTCTGTATTAATCACAAACTGAAATAATGTTTCAGACACATTATAATTAAAACTATATTAAAATGCTTTCATCTTTTACTTTTAACTGCTTAATGCGTTTAAAAAAATTGGAACCACACATGTGCCTCATGGTACCTTTTTAATTTTGTAGCATGAGAAAATTTAGTGTCATTGTCTGCATTCTATTATTTTAAAAAGTAAAACACGCTTATAGAGAAAAACACCAGGTATTTAATAGACATCAGTGAGCAATCCTTCAAGCATGCTTTTTCGTGTGTTTTTGCTGTCGGTTTGTGACCCTTGAGTCATTTGTCGTTGCTGAAATGAGACTAGGAGAGCTTTGCCTTTTTTTCTCCTTGTGGTTTGGGAAAGCCTGTGTCTGAATGTGAATTATCAGTAAATCCATCAAACTTGGACAGAGGAGCACAGGGGTGGGGGCAGATTCTGTCCATAAGATTCCCTTGGATCTGATTTCATGGCATAGTTCCCGTCAGGATATGATTACCGGCTCCTGTTAAGGACACCCAGCGGCTTCTTCATATTTATGGTCTGCTTTCTCCATCGTTAGCAAGTTCCATCTCCTTGAAAAATTCAGGCATTTACTCCATAAATATATACATCACATTACATGCTGAAGAATTTCACAGCATAGGTTTGTTCCCCTTCAAACATCATAAGGTGTACATAATTTAAAACAATCCTTGTCATGCCCCTAAAGCATTCCCTCGTTCTCCGGGAGACAAATCAGAGATGATTAAACACATTGGGTTATTTTTATTACCTCCACATATGTTAATTTGGGCTATTGCTATTCTTTTTTTTAGATTTTTAAAGTTTATCTGACACCATAAATTCAGGAGTCCAGCTGCTTTTCCACAGTGACCCACAACCTCAAATCTAGATGTCCACAGGTTCTTGCAAGTCTCTCGCTCATTATTGCCCTGACATGCTGGATTCTCTAAGATTCTAGAGGGAATTATGCAATATACAGGGCAGGAATGGCATCATTTATAAAACATAGTTTCTTGTCTTTTATTTATAAGCCATTTTGCTTTTAAGTGCTCAGCACTCAACTCTTTTGAAACAGACCCCATGCCTTTTCTTTGTTTGTCTTCTATATGATTACAACATTTTCCTAATTAAAAAAAATTTTTGCAGTTAGTCTGCACAGCTCAGAAATGCATTCTCAATTTTTATTCTTTTTGATTGTGTTTACACATATATGTGTGTTTCTGTGTATGGGTATAAGCATGTGAGTGAGTTGCTCAAGGGCATGAGATCTCTGTAGCTGAGTTAAAAGTGAGTGCTGGGGATGGAAATCCAGTCCTCTGCAGAAGCAATGCATGCTCTTGCTGAGCCATCTCTTTAGCCCCTCAATTTTGATTTTTTTTTATAATGTCAGTTGTAACATGGTAAGTTAATTTTGGGACTCAATTAAGTGCTGGTCATTTTGTCTAGATTCAAGTGGTCATGACAGTGGCTACAGTAATTGATTGATTGTATAATATTAGGAGTTCTTTAGTTCTTTAGATGCATGATTTGCATCTAAGAAGTTAAATAATTTTTTTCTAGACAACAAGAGTTACTGGGTCTGATGACTGTCCCTAGAATAAAATAAAGTGGCTCTGGGGTACTAGATAATGTAGGAGGGAGACCTTGGTTTAACCCCAAATTTCTAGCACTCTCATATTCTAATATGGCATTAGAATTTTTTTTATTCACTTAATTTCCTTTGTGTATAAAATAAAGATAAGGATATGCTTAAGGGTAGGATGATTGTACAAACTACAATGGCATTATAGAACACTGCCTTGTAATCAACATAACAGTGAGCCATACATTTGTTATTTACACGTGTTGTCTAGCTATCACCTCTGAATTAAAGTCTCCCTTCTAGAGGGAGGAAGAGGCACATGAGACTCAGGAAGCTATTGAGACTTACAAAGCTCAGGAAACCCATGAAAGCAGCAAGATTCATAAGGTCACTTTTCAAGGTCAGATAAATGGTAAGTATTCCCAGGGCAAGGCTACTTGTTACTGGTGGAGAGGGGGCCTGTAGGTGGGGCAGGAGCTCTTCGGATGCAGTTCTGTGCCCAGGCTGGTCTAGAACTCATAGAGATCCACTGCCTCTGCCTCCTTGAGTGTTGCGATTACAGGTGTGCCCCACTGCTCGCGCTCATCCAAGTGACCTCAGTAAGATCATTGGCTTGCCAAGCTACACTTGAGTGGAATCACTTCCTAGTTCCCCTATAGATGTTCTCTTTGGGATGAGTAAATGTTTGTTCCTTGTGCTCTTAGGGAAAGTCACATAACATCATGGTCTTTACAAATAATTAAGATCTTAAACCTAACCATCCTCCCATGACACTTTGTCAGGAAAACTTTTAACAAATAAGAGAGAATTTTCACAAGTAAATGGAGAAACCGTAATGACAGTTCTAACAGAATTCAATGCCATGTGTGTGTTGGTTGTCTTGTAGATTATTTTGTGCTGTCTTTCCCACAAATGGGGTTTGATTGCCCTAGAGGGCTCTGGAACCATCAAAGGACATGACTGTGTGGTGTCTGGCTAGCTGTGAGAAGCATCCAGAGGGGGATCCTATAGGTGCTGGATAACTTTTCAGGGGAGCAAGGGAGCTGATCTCGATGTCTGTCAGTAGCTGGGAGTGCAGAACAGAGGCCTTCACCTCAGAATGCTCATCTTCTTATTTCCTCCTTGGACCAACAAGTGCAAGTTGCTAGCTTGTAAAAACTAATCCACTCTAGTTTGCTTGTCAGAGGAATTTGAGACCATCCATTAATAACTTGCAGTGTTTATTTGCTTAATTAAGTAGATCTATTTCTTTTTTGTGCATGCAGTGTGAATGTGTGTGCATGTATGTGTGCAGGTGCACAATGATATGGAACCACCATCATCATCTCAAACAGAGTATTGTCTGTGTCTTGAAAGTTCTCCCTTCTCTGCTGATTCATTTCTCAATTGTTCGCAGTTTTTTTTTATGCCACCCAAAATTGATATCTATGTTTGACAATTTTCTCACTGAATTCTCAAGGTGATTCTATCACAGTGATTTTACTCTGAAAATTGCCATCAGCAAATGAATTAAAACTCTGCAATTAAAATTTAAACACCGTATTTGAACGCAGCCATCTTTGAGGAAGTCAACAGTGTACTAGTGGAATAAATACATCCTGGTAGACCCTTTCATGTAGGGCTTGTGGTTACTGTTAGTTAAGCTGCTGCAGTTTAAGTAGTTTTGAAGATTACTGTGCAAGGAGCAACATAACTAGATTTCGTATGAAATTTTACTTTCTTGAAATAAAAAGAAACATTGACAACCACACACGGCAGTTAGAGTTACTAAAGCAATTGGCTATGTGAAAATCACCTCCAGGGATTTTCCTGCCCTGCCCAGGGATTGAAGGGCCTCCAGCCCATAATCCTATGGGGATACTGGATGCTACACCCAAAAGTAGCACTTTAAGAGCTTATGGGATGGCATGCTGCACTAGCATGAGGATCATCTCTAGAGCCTACATAAAGCTTGGTGTGTGAGTAGGCACCCGTAATCCCTGTGCGTCTACGGCAAGATGAGGCCAGAAGAGAATCTTGGAAGTTCTTGGGCCAGCTAGCCTGGCATTGCATAGTGCTGATCAAGTGACCTGTCTCAAAAACAAGGCATTAAGATAAGGTTTACACTTGAAATTATTCTCTGACATTCACAGGCACCCAAACACTCACATACACATATACATCATGTATACACACGTAAATTTTAAAAATAGTATCACCTTAAATTGTGGTTTTGTTCTAGTAGTTTAGATTTGAAAGAAAATACTGCATAAGCAATCACCATTTAGATTGTATAGGCAATTATTTCTGGTTGGCTTTGATTAAATCCTCCCCCCCCCCCCCCCAGTACACAAGTGCCCTGTTGGACATCGTTCAAGATTATTCCGTTATCCTGGAGCTCCCCTTCTTCCTCAGTCTGTCTTCAAATGAATTAAAAATTCTGATTTATTTCCAAGGTCTTTATAAAAAGCTCCCCGAAAAGCACATACTATTTGTAGTGGTGACAGGCAATTAGCAAAGCATTTAGATTTATTATAAGGCTCCAGTGGAAGCAATGTTTTATTTTTTCTTCTACAGGAGTTTAAAAACTTCACTTAAAGATAATGGGACGGGGTCGTTCTTTCCCAAGGACCAGTCCTTGGTCCGAGGGGTGAGATAATATATTACAAAGTTTCCCCACTTCCAGATGCTCTTCTAATAAATTCACACTTTAAATTTCTCACATTGACCTCATTTGCTCAGCTTTTTCTCTCCCTTAAGAGATAAAATTAATTTCTAATAATAGTTGATACATTGAATCCCAGTGCAGTAGCAGGTGCTGCTGTAGCTGTTTGTTTCCTACTCATCAAAGTTTGGGGAGGAAGACAATCTGACCTTCCCTCTGCAGATAGACAGGCCTGGGCTCAAGGTAAAAGCCATGGTGGTGAAAGGCATTGTGGGAGACTGAGTCCTAGAGCTGCTTTGCCTGGAGGAGGGGCCACGCCCTCACCAAGGGTAGTCATGTGCCTCTCATTCTTGAGCTGGCTGATTTCCTCGCGCTGTAACTGACTTCTGATTTCCCTCGCATCTAGTCTTCTGGCTCCTAGATCGTACTTCTCTAAAACATCACTTACAGTACCTAAGTCTCCCACCCTTTAGGATTAAAAGAATCTCACTCTGTATTTCCTGCATTTGTTTATTTGTTGTCGTTTGGTCAGCATTAATATGAAATTTACAGATTCTCTTCTGAAGTAATCATCTCCCTTGTAGTCTTTTACAGCTAGTGTTACTCTAAGAGTTTAATTTATACACACTTAGACAAGCATATTCATACATATATCCCGTACATACATACTCATAGGCACAAATACATTTGAAAATATACAATCAAGTCTTTAGAATGCAAATACCATTTTCCTCTGCTCAACAATAAGAGCAAAACTATTGATAATACTAGTAACTGCCTATTAAATACTATAGTGTATTGATAATTTCTTTAATACCATCTATAGCATATTAAATAATATATCAATATCTATAATACAGTTCTTTCCAGGTATCTTTATGGGATTTGGCTCTAGGAGTGCTCTTGGATGATAAAGCCCATGGATGTTCAAAGCTCATATATAAAATGGTAAAATTTTGTATAGAAAATGCACACATCCTCCCATATACTTTAAACCACTTTTAGGTTACTTAATGCAATCATTGTCACATTGTACTGTTCATAAAATAATGACAAAAATATATCAATGTAAGTTTAGTTCTGATAAAATTTTCTTTGTTTTTCTTTTTAATATTTATTTTGAGATTGATCAAATCTTCATATCATGATCCATGGATATGGAGGGCTGGTTGTATATCCATAACAAGCGTCTTTAATAATATTCTTAAAGTAATTATCCTATTAATAGTGATCACATCAAGAAGAGTTACAGTATAGCAGTAACTGCAGAATCTTCGAGTGTGTTATATATACAATATGTTGATAATCATGGTTTTAACGACAGCAAGTTATTGAGAACTTTTCTGCACATAGCACTGGATAGACCACCATATGTCTTATCTCTGCAGCTTCAGACTCTCTTTTTGAGGTTAACAGAAACACCCTTAGCAGGTAAGGACTTTGAGTATCGAATACAGACGTAGACACAAAACAAGGGTGATGGAGATGGGCAAGTCCTACATCCTATTATTTGACACGTACAACAGCATCAACCTTCCTGTATGGAATGACCACATTGTTCTGTGATGTAATTAGAATATTAAGTGTCCTTCAAAGATTCACCAGGGTGGAGCTGTTGGGGACTGGTTGAATCTTTGGAGGTGGGGACTGGTGGTAGGGAGTTAGGACATTGGGAATGCATCCCTACAGAGGCTATCGGGACCATTAAACCTTCTTTTCTGCCTTTGTTTCCTGGATGCTCTAAGTGAATAATCTACTCTGCTATACACTACATCACGGTGTTCTGCTTCAACACAGGACCAAAAGTGATGGCATAAACTGACCATGGAATGAAATGGTCTGAGATCATGAGCTCGAATAAAACTTTCTTCTTTCTGTCTTGTCTATTTCAGATGTTTTGTTCCAATGGCACAAAGCTAAGAGCCACATAGTCAGAAAGTCTGAGAATTATTCTAGGGCCTCTCATATGACCTCAGTGGCACACATGGTGTTTTTCCTCCTTTCCCCCTAGAAGACCCATTTACCTTTGTGGATGCAATGACAGTGAAAGTGAAATGAAACTGGCTCAGCAAAACCACTGCCTGTGTGTTATGTTAAAATGATCAGAAGTTTCTTAGCACTCAGGGCATTTTTACTGCTGTGCATGGTCTTGCCTTCCTCAAGTGAAACTGAAACAACACTAGAAGCCAAAACAAGGTCCAGTGTTCTGGTATCTGATCACCAGCTTCTGCGATGCCTCTCACTATAAGAGACAAAACACAGACTTTTAATTAATACGTATTTTTGTCATTTTAGTCACACAAAATGTATAGAATTGTTTCTTAGAGTTTTGGCACTGGAGAAGGAAAATTGAAAGTATAATTAATTGTTAAAGGGTGGCACTGTAATTATATGTTGCATTGTGGATAAGTATAGGTTTATAGGGTTTTAAAAGGAATTTTCTAGAGTCTTTAGTAGCACTAGAAATTGCAAAGTCTGTGAAATTAAGGAAAGAGGAGGATGTTCAACTTATAAGCAGCACAATCTTGAATATATAAGAATATACATGCACACTTAAAAATTAAAATCAGGCTGGAAGATCACAAAA
Organism: Psammomys obesus; assembly: GCF_907164565.1. Lineage (NCBI taxonomy): Eukaryota > Metazoa > Chordata > Mammalia > Rodentia > Muridae > Psammomys > Psammomys obesus. The sequence continues at coordinate 2,052,940 of NW_026592403.1, read as the reverse complement.
TGCTGATATTCGCTTAACTATTGTCTGCATCTTGGAATTTTGAAAGAGTATTATATTATTTTTCTTATAAATTTGTGCATTTTAAAATATTTTTTACAATAAAAAAGGGGTTCCTCTTCTTATAGTTAAAAGTCCTGTTTTCTATGCAACAAAGATGACTAAGGTGATTAAGTAAAGTCTCACCACACATGTCTTATCAGTAGGTACGTTCAGGAAGGCACTGTGGCCCCAATTAAAGCCCCTTTTTATATTGGTTTGAGCTTACTGCCTTGCAAGCCTTCTTTCAGGGAATCTGTGGCAACAATGGCTGCAGCTTTATCAGGAATCTTTGCTGTCTATCTCAGTGAAGAAGAAAGCCGTTGTTAAGGAAAATGCTCGCTAGGCTCCTCTCTTTTGGAGGTATTTTTTCATGGCTGTTAACTTCCCAGTTGCTTCAGTTTCTCATTTGATTTTTGGAATATCTGATTTTTAGTGTCCTCTGGGGAGGCCTGCGGGTGCTGGGTCTGAAAATCCTAGCATCTCTCCCCTCTAGCCTCTTATTTAAATTTAGATTATGATCACATGAAAAATTTGTTGGGAAAAGTCATCAATAGGGCCATATGTTAGAGTTTCAGAAGTCCCCCTAATTTCCATTTAACTCACATCATAAAAACCACCCTCCCATTCAATCAGACTATTATAAGGTGTTTTAGATGAGTGATGAGTGAACGCCCGTGAGAGGGGAGCTAATCAGAAGGCCTTGATATTCCCGAGAGCGATTAATCTTTTGTCTTTTCACGTGTGCTCCCCCTCCCCACACTTACGCGTGCTGCTGAGAGCAAAACCATAAAAAAGAAAGCTCCTTAGAGTCCATAAAAATGTGAGTGAGACTTTACATTTTATTTTTATTTACTAGAAATTTATGGAACAGGCATGGAGGCATGGTTGTGATTCATAGCCTGTGTCCCATTTCCGCGTCCTGTCTTGCCCAGGGCTATGTCAACTTCACATTCTGTAAGGTCCACCCCATGCAGAACGGAGGAGAGCTCCCACGGAAAGCAGGCAGCTTTGGTTCAGGCCTCTGAGGACCACCTGAATCTTTCATTCAGAATGTTTCCTGTCATTATATTTAACAACTCTTTATATGACCCTCCCAGGTCAGCTAAAGGATGGATGGCTCTTTCCTAGTTAGATAATGATGAGGTGAAATGTACTTAATGTGCCCAATGATTCATGTTGAATGTTAATAAAGTAGGCAGCTTTGAATGACCTTTGTGGGGCATTGTGGTACTTTGGGAAGGGTAGCTCACTGCACGACAGGAATGTGACTCCATGGAAACCTCATCAGCAGGATTGTGGACAATGTGGCTACTTTTCATCATCTTGGCCAGAAGAGAATGTCAGGTCCCTGGAAGCGGAGGTTACAGTAGTTATGGGCTAACTGATGTGGATGCTGGAAACCGAGCTCTGGTCCTCTGCCAGAGCAGCGGATGCTATCAGATTCTGAGGTCTCTTTCTATCTCCAACATAGGAATCTGGCACTGGAAGAGTATGCTATCCTTGACTTCTGTTGACGTGTTCATAAGATAGTTTATTTATAACATTTGACATTTAAGGTTTAAAGAAAGAAAGAAAAATATAACTTGTTCATTGCTGGAGACAATGGGTTGGGCAAAATATTTTATGTTAATTCAACAACTTTTTGCAGTTTGGTATCAAACATTTAGCCACTTATTCAAACCAACTTGATGAAAAACAGTAAAAAAAGTAAAAATCTATTTACTGGAAGAATATAACCACAAGGCAAAGTTTTTTTTTTTTTTTTTTTTTTTTTTTCTTATGCTGCTTTTGGTTTTCTGAGACAGAGTCTTGTGTAGTCTAAGCTGGCCTAGACCTTGCTCTGTAGATAAGAATGACCTTGAACTCCTTTTTTGGTCTCTACTTTCCAAATGCTGGATTACAGTCCTGAACCACTGTTATGTGGGGGCTTGGTAATTGTTCTACTAATGAACTTTCTTTTTTTTTCCTTCCTTCCTTCCTTCCTTCCTTTCTTCCTTTTTCTTTTCTTTCTTGAGACAGGTTTCTCTGTGTAGATTGACTTATTGAGTCCTAGAACTCAATCTGTAGCTTAAGCTGACCTTGAACTCAGAGATTGCCTTTGTCTCTGGAATTCAAACTTTGGAGAGAGAGAGAGAGAGAGGGAGGAGAGAGAGGAGATAGAGAGAGAGAGAGAGAGAGGAGAGAGAGAGAGGAGAGAGAGAATATGTCAGGTCAATATTGGGTATCCCTCGCAAATTGTCCACCTAGATTTCTGACATAGATTCTCTAACTGGAAAATGGGACTTACTCAGTTAGGCTAGAATGGCTGGCCAGTGAGTGCTAAAGATCTCATGTTACCATTTTTCTAGTGCTGGAATTACAAACATATGTCATCATACCTACCTTTTAGTGTGGGTGCTGTGGATTGAACTCAGGTCCTTTTGCTTGTGTGGCAAGCGCTTTACCAAGTGATCCACTTTCTCAGTCAAACTGTAAGATGATTATTATAACAATTTTACATCTGTTTATATTTGTTAGAATAACTGAAAAGGGATAAGCCAGGGTCAGACATGGCTATAGATGAGGGATTAGCCTAATTCCAAGACATTGGGAGGAAAGGGTCCCTATTTTAAAAGATCTTTGAGTCTTAAATATTTAAATTATAGTATTTTGTATGTGAATTATTAGACAGGATTAGATGAATTATTAATTCCTTTCCAGTTCATTTAGGCCCAGACATATGGGCATAAAAATTACATTGTAAAACTGGTCTTTCTATGCAACTGAGATCTATCTATCATCTATCTATCTATCTATCTATCTATCTATCTATCTATCTATCTATCTATTATCTATCATCTATCTTCTATCTATTATCTATCTACTACCTATTTATCTATCAATCTATCATCTGTCAATTATTTATAGTTCATCAATTATTTGCCTACCTATTATTTATTTATCACCTATTTATCTATATCTATCAAGTATTTATAATTTATAATTTATAATATCTACCTATCTATCTATCATCTACCAATCATGTATTTATCTATTATCTATTTATCCAACATCTATCTATCTACCTGCTCATCTGTCATTTATTTCAGGAGAAACTTACTGAATTTTAATATAAAGTGTATTATTCAGCAAAAAAGTTTCATTTTAAACAAAGAGAAACTTTTTCACTTCTCTTTCAGTTTCATTAGAAAACATTTAGAAATCTACACATAAGTTAGAATGTGTGGGAAACCTGTATGTCCTTTATTACAAACTTTCTTGTGTGTATGCTGTTTGGAAACATGAAAATATGTTACATGGGAGGAGGAGATGGTTCCCTGGGTAAAAGCATTAGCTGTGCAAGGTGATAGGCTGAGTTCAGAGCTTCCAAAGCCACATAAAAAGCTGGTGCAGTAGTCAAGTCTGTGTAACCCCTACAGGGCATGGAAGGAGAGACAGGCAAATCTCCTAATGCTCCTCACCAGCCATGCTTAGGACACACTGAAGGGACCCTGTTTCAAACAAGGTAGAAGGTGAGGACTGGCTACCAATGACTGTCTGCTGGTCTCCAAATGCTGGCTTTTCACATGTGTGCTTATACTCACACACACATATATGCATAGACTCACACACACATACAAAAAAAGGAACAATAAATAAAAAAGTATTACATAGGGGCTTACGCGATGCCTCAGATGTTAAGAATGTATACTGTTCATGCAGAGAACCAGGTTGGATGCTTGTACCCAGACTGGGTGGTTCATAATGGCTTGTAACTCCAGCTCCAGGGGTTCTGACACCTCTGGCCTCCAGAGGCCCCTGCACTCACATGCACAGAACCTACATGTGCTTGTCCACACACACACACACACACACACACACACACACACACACACACACACA
>NW_026592403.1:2041555-2049009 GCF_907164565.1 Psammomys obesus | reverse complement strand
ACACACACACACACACACACACACACACACACACACACACACACACAATTAGGAATAAAAAATAAATATTAAAAAGAGCATCACATGAATGTTCTTCCACCACGCATTTGCTACATTCACAGCTCTATGCACAACCTTGAAATAGTTATTTTCCCTTTAAGATTTGCCAAAATAATAGTGAACTCAGGGACAGTGTGAAGAATCCTGGAATTTACATGCTATGGCTGTCTGTCTTTGAGTTCTGGATAAAATACAAAGTAAGATAAAAATAGTACTAGAATATCTTTCCACCATGCTCTCCAGTTGTGTACAAGCCTACCATTAACACACTTTCAAAAACCCTCGCATGCATTTCCCTGCCACCTGATGTTTTGCTAATATTTAGAAATACTTGCACAGCAGGGATTTGCAAATGTTCTCCCTAGAACTTGGGTAAACTAAATTAACATAATTCCAAATCCGATTGCTTTTATGTGGTGAGGGAGAGGAAGCAGTTTCACTATTTCGCAGTCATGAATTTGAGAAGGGGGAAAGAACAGTGAGAAAACCCATGAAGATATTTTAAACATTGTGATAGATTTGCAGGTAAATATATTCTCAGCATGGGACACTACAGCCACAATTTATACTATGTCTGCACAATGTCCAAATAGCTTTACAAATTATCTAAAACAGAGAGGAGTTTAATATACCATCTTTTAAACAAACACCAACTTCTGATGTTCCCTTCATTTTTGTTTGGAATTAATTAGATGCAGTTCTCGTTAAAAAGTCATTTCTCACGTAACTGTGCATCTTTAAATAATAAGGTTTTTTTTTCCCACTATGTTAGCATTGTATGTGTTTTCACGTGTGTACAGGCACACATGTGCATGTGGAGGTGAGCGGTTAACTGCAAGGATCGTTCTTCAACTATGGTACACCTTTTTAAAACTTTTAATTTTAAGATAGGGTTTCTTTCTGGCCTGGAACTCTGTAAGTGGGTGTGGCTGGCCGGCTGGTCAGCAAGCCTCAGGGATTCACCTCCTCATTGCTGGGAGTACAAGCATACACCATCATGGTAGGCTGCTTTACTTATTTATCTTAACACAGGTTTTGAGGGATCAAACTCTAGGTTTTATGGTTGCCCTGCAAGCACTTTACCAACTGAGCTATCTCTCCATCCCTCTCCTTTGATATTAACTAACATCCTTTCCTCTGTCACATTTTCTTAATTATTTGATGATATATTTTTGTAGCTCATTAAAAAAAATGTTGGTAAGTAATTCACCTCTTTTAGGAATTCTGTATGTCTCTTGAGTCCCTTTCTGTCTCCTGCCATCTTTCCTGTCACTGCCTTGAAGAATAGCTCAAGTGATGGCTAATCTTGTGTGTCAACTTGGCTGGGGCCATGGTCACCAGATATTTGGTCAAACTTTAATTTAGATATTCTTTGAGTTTTTGTTGTTTGTTTTTGTTTATTTGTTAAATCTAAGCTTATGGATTTGAGGAATGCAAAATGCCTTCCATATGTGGGCCGGTCCCATCTAAGCCATTGAAAGCCAGAGAAAAAGAAATATTCTGTCCTGAGCAGGAAGCAATCCTATCAGCAGGTGACCCATGAACTTCTCCTGGAGTGAGGCTCCCATTCCTGACTCTAGTCTGCTGTTCCACACTGCAGAGTCTATCAGTGTGTGAGCTAATTTCCTATCATAATCCTCTTCATATGTACACACAGACATTTGTTTTTTATTCCTCCAGAGAACACTCATGTTCACCACAATTTGGAGAAAAGAGAGGGCATGAATATAATCAAAGTACAGGATATAGTTACATGAAAATGTTTCTATGAAATGCATCATGTGTGCAATGAATATATGCCAATTAAAAACTTCATTTGTGACCCTGAGATTTCACCTTACACCCATCAGAATGGCCAAGATGGAAAACTCAAGTGACAACACATGCTGGAGAGGTTGTGGAGAAAGGGGAACCCTCCTCCACTGCTGGTGGGAATGTAAACTTGTACAACCACTCTGGAAATCAATCTGGCACTTTCTCAGAAAACTAGGAATAGCGCTTCCTCAAGATCCAGCCATACCACTCCTAGGGATATATCCAAAAGAGGCTCAAGTACACAATAAGGACATTTGCTCAACCATGTTTGTAGCAGCTTTATTTGTAATAGCCAGAAGCTGGAAACAGCCCAGATGTCCCTCAACTGAAGAATGGATGCAGAAACTGTGGTACATCTACACAATGGAGTATCACTCTGCAATGAAAAATAAGGAAATCATGAAATTTGCAGGTAAATGGTGGGACCTGGAAAGGATCATTCTGAGTGAGCTGTCCCAGAAGCAAAAAGACACACACGGTATATACTCACTCATATAGACATATAACATAAGATAAACCTACTAAAATCTATACATCTAAAGAAACTAAGAGAGAAGACCCTGACTAAAATGCTCAGTCCCCATCCTGAAAGGCAAAGAGGATGGACATCAGAAGAAGAAAACAGGAAACAACCTAGGGACCTGCCACAGAGGGCCTCTGAAAGGCTCTGCTCTGCAGACTATCAAAGCAGACACTGAGACGTATGGCCAACTATTGGGCAGGATGCATGGAATCTTATGTAAGAAGTGGGAAATAGTAAGATCTGGAGAGGACAGGAACCCCACAAGGAGAACAACAGAACCAGAAAATTTGAACACAGGGATCTTCCCAGAGACTCATACTCCAACCAAGTACCAGGCATGGAGATAACCTAGAACCCCTGAACAGATGTAGCCCAGGACAGTTTAGTGTCCAAGTGGGTTCCATAGTAATGGGAAGAGGGACTGCCCCTGACATAATATGATTGGCCTGCTCTTAAATCACCTCCCCCTGAGGGGGGAGCAGCCTTACCAGGCCACAGAAGATGACAATGCAGCCACTCCTGATGTGACCTGATAGACTAAGATCAGAAGGAAGGAGGATCTCCCTCATCCGTGGACTTGGGGAGGGGCATGCATGAAGAAGGGGGAGGGAGGGTGGGACCAGGAGGGGAGGAGGGAGGGGCTGAGGGAGGGGCTTATGGGGGGGATACAAAGTGAATAAAGTGTACTTAATAAAATAAAATAAAATTAAAAAAAACTTCATTTGTCTCAGGCACTTTCTTATTTCCTAAATACCATAATACAATGACCGATTTAATAAAATTTACATCATATTAGTGTCTTAGTTAGGGCTTTGTTTCGGCGAAGAGACACCATGGCCATGGTAACTCTTATAAAGAAAAGCATTTGACTGAGGCTGCCTTATAGTTCAGAGGTTTATCTAATCTCATCATGGTGAGAAGCATAGTGTCTTGCAGATAGGGTGTTGGAGAAGGAGCCAAGAGTTCTACTTCTGGAACCACAGGTGTGACAGAGAGGAAAAGAGGGATTGAGAGAGAGATAAAGAGAGAAAGAAGAGGGAGTGAGAGGGGGAGAGAGAGAGAAAAAAAGAGAGAGGGAGAGGGGAGAGAGAGACATAGGGAGAGAGAGAGGGGGAGAGAGAGACATAGGGAGGGGGAGAGGGCAAGAAATAGAGAAACAGAAAGAGAGGGAGATGGAAAGGGGAAGAGAGAGAGAGAGAGAGAGAGAATCTGGCTTGAGCTTTGAAACCTCTGAAAGCAGGCTCTCATGACACACTTTCTCCAACAAGGCCACACCTGCTCCAATACGGCTCCATATTCTTTCAAATAACGCCACTCCTTGTGAGCTTCTGAGGACCCTTTCCATTCAAATCCCCACAATTAGGTACTGTAAGGCAGTGGTGAGTTCAAGCATATGGGAGGATATACATAGATTATATAGAAACACCGGGTCATTGTTTAATAAGAAATTGACCGTGCATTTATTTGTTTTATTTCATTTTATTTTATTTATTTTTTTTTTCATCTGTGGCGGTCCTGGCCAATACCCTTCAGTTATGGAAGAACAGCCACACTATTATATATTTTCAATGGTTACTTTTTTTTTTCTCAGAACATTAAAGACAAAAAATCAAATATTGCAAATTAAAAAGCAAGTCTATAAAGTCTGAAACATAATTTTGAATGGAAATATCTTATTTTCATGCCCAAATCAGAATTTATTATGATTTATCTTATAGGCTCTAAGGAAGGCAGAGCCATGAGTCACTTCCCCCAAATTGGCTTCATTTCTTTACCTTGTTTTCAATTGAGCCTTGTGAATTAGACCAAATGAGAGAAGGTAACTTTGAAATCATGTTGGATGCATTTAAAACATTAGCAAGCTGCATGAATATTCCTCATGAATTTTAAAATTGAATGAAGAAGAAATGTGAAGAAGTTGAAAGTGTATGAATCACTAGAAGAGAATATCAACTATTATGGGAGCAGTAGATAGCAACTAGATATTTAGGAAGTTACAAATGCCCCAATCCAACATTTGAAATGGAAAAAATAAATAAATTAAACAAACTGTATTAAGATTTTGAATTTTTAACTTCAAACTGTTATTCTGTATGAATGCATCTGATTTTCAAAAAGCAGTTTTGAGGTTTCCCTTTCAAACATGCTGACTTAAGTTCTGAACAAACATCTGACATAGTATGCTTTAAGCAGCCAGCAATGTCAATACTGCAATGCATAATCAACAAATTTGCATCTCCGAAAAGTCATTTAGGAGTTTTGGTTAGCGCCTTTTACCCCAATTTTGGCCTTATTATTATTTTTTTTTAATCATAAGAATCACAATAGTATTGTGTTGGCTAGTCTTATGTCAACTTGACACAAGCTAAACGATCCAGCTACAGGCAAGCCAGAAAGAAAATTTCTTAATTAGTGATCGATAGGGGGAGGGCCCAGACCATTGTGTGTGGGGCCACCTCCTGGCTGGTGTTCTTGGTTTCTTGAAGAAAGTAGTCTGAGTAAGTCCTGGGAAGCAAGCCAGTAGTCAGGACTCCTCCATGGCCTCTGCATCAGCTCCTGCCTCTAGGTTTCTGCCCTGCTCGAATTCCTGCCCTCACTGCTTTTGATGATGAGCGGTTATATGGAACTGTAAGTTAAATAAACCATTTCCTCTTCAAGTTTCTTTGGTCATGGTGTTTCATCAAAGCAATAATGACCTTAGTAAGATGAATATCTTGTAGGAGTTTCAGTAAATTTACCTGGCCTTAGTGTCACACAGCTATGATCCTTAGCACGCAGGAGGTTGAGGCAAAAGGGTCATATCCTCAGGGGCTAGCCTAGATTATGAAGTAAGACTAAAAGAAAAAGAGGTGTTGATTGCTAAATGTAATAGCCTGATCATGATGATGAATAAATGTGTCTTGAAAAACAATCTTTAGCTAGGCATGGTGGTACAGGCTTGTAATTCCAGCAATTGGGAAGGCAGAAGCAGGCAAATCTCTGTTTCAGGCCAGCCTGGTCTGCAAAGTGAGTCCAGGACGGCCAAGGCTACACAGAAAAACCCTGTCTTGAAAAAACAAAACAAACAAAACTAAACTAAAAAAAAACCCCACAATCACTTACAGAATTCAAAATATCTTCATTTATAACTTGAAACTTTGGAATTGCTGAAGGAGAACATATGGGAAGAATTCAAGACATGGCCAAAGACAAGGAGTCTTTGAAAATGATTCCAAAGCTCAGGAAGTAAGAGCAAGAATGTGAAAATGGGGCTTAATGAAATTAAAAAAAAAAAAAACAAAAAAAACAAAAAATCTTCTGTCCAGCAAAGGAAACCATCACTTACATGAAGAGAAAGCATTCAGAACTTGAGAAAAATCTTTGCAAACTACACATCCGACAGAGTATTAGTGTCTAGAATGTATAAAAAACTTAAAATACCATACCTCAATAATCCATTAAAATTGGTCAAGTGAAATGAACACATTGTTCTCAAAAGATAAAGTACAAATAGCCAATAAATATATATGAGAGTTCAACATCCTTAGCTATCAGTGAAATGCAAATCAAAGCTGGGGTGTCATTCCATTTCACCTCAGAAAGAATGGATAGCGTTAAGGAAACAAGTAACAGTCGATAAGATGTGAGGAAAGAGGAACCCCACTCATCACTGGTGGGAACATGATGGTACAGACCCCATAGAAACCATGCATGTTTCTCAAAAGCCACAGATCTACCACACAATGGAGCTCTACCTCTCCTGGGAACATAGTAAAGGACTCTAAGACAGCATACTCCAAAGACACCAGGTTATACTTGTTTAATGTTATCTTATTCACAGTAACGTGAATAAGATTTGATTTTTTAAACCTATTTTATTTGGGGTTCCTTTTTTTAAATTTTTATTTTTTTTGAATTTTATTTTTTTCTTATCAGTTACATTTTATTAACTCTGTACCCCAGCCATGTCCCAATCCCTCTTTCCCTGCCAGTCCCTCCCTCCCTCCCTCATCTCCACCGTGCCCCTTTCCAAGTCCACTGATGAGGGGACCTCCTCCCCATTCATCTGATCCTGTTTTATCAGATATCTTCAGGACTGGCTGCAAAGCCCTCCTCTGCTGCTTAACAGGACTGCTCCTCCCTTGGGGGGTGGGGAGGCCAAAGAGCCAGTCATTGAGTTCCTGTTAGAAATAGTCCTTGTTCCCCTCACTTTGGGAAACCAATTGGTTACTGAGCTACCACAGGCTACATCTGAGCGGAGGTTCTAGGTTATATCCATACATGATCCTTGGTTGAATGTCAGTCTCAGAAAAGACCCTGTGCCCAGATATATTTGGTCCTTGTGGAGCTCCTATCCTTTCCCCATCAGTCTAACTCCCCTTCTTTCTTATGATTCCCTGTACTCTGCCAAAGGTTTGGTCATGAGTCTTTGCTTTGAAAACACTGCTAGTTAGAGTCTTTCAGATGCGCTCAGTAGACTCCTGTTATACGTTCAATGCACATCCCATCTGTTTTTCTAAATGAGGATTGATCATCTTACCCCATGTCAACTCTCTTGATTATCTTTTTTAGGTGTATAGATTTCATTATGTTTATCATATCTTATAGGTCTATATAAGTGAATATATACTGTGTTGGTCTTTCTCCTTCTGGGATATTTTACTCAGAATGATCTTTTCTAGATCCCACCATTTGCCTGCAAATTTCATGATTTCCTCCTTTTTGATTGCTGAGTAGTATTCCATTGTGTAAAAATACCACAATTTCTGTACCCATTCCTCCGTTGATGGACACTGGGTTGTTTCCAGGTTCTGGCTATTACAAATAAAGCTGCTATAAACATGGTTGAGCAAATATCCCTTTTGTGTACTTGAGCAAACTTTGGGTATATACCTAGCAGTGGTATAGCTGGGTCTTGAGGAAGCACTATTCCTAATTGTCTTAGAAAGCGCCAGATAGATTTCCAGAGTGGTTGTACCAGTTTACATTCCCACCAGCAGTGGAGGAGGGTTCCCCTTTCTCCACAACCTCTCCAGCATGTGTTGTCCCTTGAGTTTTTCATTTTGGCCATTCTGAT
>NW_026592403.1:2021894-2036555 GCF_907164565.1 Psammomys obesus | reverse complement strand
CTCCAGCATGTGTTGTCCCTTGAGTTTTTCATTTTGGCCATTCTGATGGGTGTAAGGTGATATCTCAGGGTCGTTTTGATTTGCATTTTCCTGATGGCTAATGAGGATGAGCATTTCTTTAAGTGTTTCTCTGCCATTCGATATTCCTCTGTCGAGAATTCTCTCTTTAGCTTTGTTCCCCATTTTTTAATTGGATTACTTGGTTTGCTGCTTTTCAGCTTCTTTAGTTCTTTGTATATACTGGATATTAGTCCTCTGTCAGATAAAGGGTTAGTGAAGATTCTTTCCCAATCTGTAGGCAGGCGTTTTGTTTTGATGACAGTGTCCTTTGCTTTACAGAAGCTGTTCAGTTTCATGAGGTCCCATTTATTGATTGTTGCTCTTAGAGCCTGTTCTGTTGGTGTTCTGTTCTGGAAGTTGTCTCCTGTGCCAAGGAGTTCTAGGCTGTTCCCCACTTTTTCTTCTAACAGATTTAGAGTATCTGGTTTTATGTTGAGGTCTTTGATCCACTTGGACTTTAGTTTTGTGCAGGGTGATAAATGTGGATCTATTTTCATTTTTTTGCATGTGGACATCCAGTTAGACCAGCACCATTTGTTGAAGATGCTATCTTTTTTTCCATTGAATGGTTTTGGCTGCTTTGTCAAAAATCAAGTATTCATAGCTACATGGGTTTATTTCTGGGTCTTCTATTCGGTTCCATTGATCCTCCTTTCTATTTCTATGCCAATACCATGCGGTTTTTATTACTATTGCTCTATAGTATAGCTTGAGATCAGGGATGGTGATACCTCCAGATGAACTGTTGTTGTACAGGGTTGTTTTGGAGATTCTGGGTTTTTTGTTTCTCCATATGAAGCTGAGAATCTTTTTTTCAAGGTCTGTAAAGAATTGAGTTGGTATTTTGATGGGAATTGCATTGAATCTGTAGATTGCTTTTGGCAGGATGGCCATTTTCACAATGTTAATCCTACCAACCCATGAGCATGGGAGATCTTTCCATCTTCTGAGATCTTCTTCAATTTCTTTCTTCAGAGACTTGAAGTTTTTCTCAAACAGGTCTTTCACTTGCTTGGTTAGTGTCACCCCAAGGTATTTTATGTTATTAGTGGCTATTGTGAAGGGTGTTGTTTCCCTAATTTCTTTCTTTTTTTGGAGGGGAGACTGTGAATGACTGCTTCAATTTTCTTGGGGGATATAGGGCTGTTCAGTCTTTCTACCTGATCTTGACTTAATGTTGGAAGATGGAATCTATCAAGAAAATTGTCCATTTCATTTAGGTTTTCAAATTTTGTGGCATATAGGCTTTTGTAGTATGACCTAATGATTGTTTGAATTCCCTCTATGTCTGTAGTTATGTCGCCCTTTTCATCTCTGATTTTGTTGATTTGGATAAATTCTCTCTGCTTTTTAGTTAGTTTGACTAAGGGTTTGTCTATCTTGTTGATTTTCTCAAAGAACCAGCTTTTTGTTTCATTGATTCTTTGAATAGTTTTATTTGTTTCTAATTGATTGATTTCAGCCCTGAGTTTGATTATTTCCAGCCTTCTGCTCCTCTTGGGTGTATCTGCTTCTTTTTTTTCTAGGGTTTTCAGTTGGGCCATTAAGTTGTTTGTATGTGCTGTTACGAATTTCTTCTTGCAGGCACTTAGTGCTATAAATTTTCCCCTGAGCACTGCTTTCAGTGTGTCCCATAAATTTGGGTATGTTGTGCCTTCATTTTCATTGAATTCTAGGAAGTCTTTAATTTCTTTCTTTATTTCTTCCTTAACCCAGCTGTCGTTGAGTAACAGGTTGTTCAGTTTCCATGTACGTGTAGGCAGTTTGTTATTTCTGTTGTTGTTGAGGTCCAGCTTAAGTCCATGGTGGTCAGATAGAATACAAGGGATTATTTCAATCTTTTTGTATCTGTTGAGGCTTTCTTTATGACCAACTATATGGTCTATTTTGGAGAACGTTCCATGTGGTGCTGAAAAGAAGGTATACTCTTTTGAGTTTGGATGAAAAGATCTGTAGACGTCTATTAGGTCCATTTGATTTAGGGTCTCTGTAAGTGTTTTTATTTCCCTATTTGTTTTCTGTTTAGTTGATCTGTCCCTTGGTGAGAGTGGAGTGTTGAAGTCTCCCACTATTAGGGTTTTAGGATCAATGTGTGATTTAAGCTTTAATATTGTTTCATTTACGAATGTAGGTGCTCTTGTATTTGGGGCATAGATATTCAAAATTGTGATGTCCTCTTGGTGGATTTTTCCTTTGATGAGAATATAGTGGCCGTCCTTATCTTTTTTGATTAACTTGGGTTGAAAGTCTATTTTATTAGATATTAGGATGGCTACTCCAGCTTGTTTTCTGGAACCATTTGCTTGAAAGACAGTTTTCCAGCCCTTTACTCTGAGGTAGTGTTTATCTTTGTTGCATAGGTGTGTTTCTTGGATGCAACAGAATGATGGATCCTGTTTCTGCAACCATTCTGTTAGTCTGTGTCTTTTAATTGGGGAGTTGAGTCCGTTGATGTTGATAGAAATTAGTGACCAACAATTGTTACTTATTTTAGATGTGGTGTTGGTGGTGTCACTGAGTTTCATTGCTTGTCTTCTTTTTTTTTGTGTGTGTGTGTGTAGTTATCTATTTCCTCTGTTTACTTCGACGTGGTTGTTTTCTTTGGTTTGGAGTTTCCCTTCTAGCAACTTCTGTAGACCTGGGTTACTATGTAGATATTGTTTAAATTTGGTTTTGTCTTGGAATATCTTGAATTCTCCGTCTATGTTGATTGAAAGTTTTGCTGGGTATAGTAGTCTGGGTTGGAATCTGTGGTCCCTTAAGGACTGTATGATTTCTGTCCAGTCCCTTCTGGCTTTCATAGTTTCTGTTGAGAAATCTGGTGTGATTCTGATAGGTCTACCTTCATATGTTACTTGGCCTTTTTCCCTTGCTGCTTTTAGAATTTTTTCTTGGTTTTGTAGGTTCAGTGTTTTGACTATGATGTGATGTGAAGAATTTCTTTTCTGGTCTAGTCTACTTGGTGTTCTGTAGGCCTCTTGTATGTTTATGGCCATCTCCTTCTTTAAGTTGGGAAAGTTTTCTTCTATAATTTTCTTGAAAATATTTCCGGACCTTTTGAGCCTGATGTCTTCTTTTTCTTCTACTCCTATTATTCTTAGGTTTTGTGTTTTCATGGTGTCCTTGATTTCTTGGATGTTTTGTGTTTGGAACTTTTCTGATTTTATTTTTTCTTTGAGAGACGTGTCAATTTCCGCAAGTGTATCTTCGGCTCCTGAGATTCTTTCTTCCATTTCTTGTATTCTGTTGGTGATGCTTACCTTTGTAGTGCGTGATCTTTTCTCTATGTTCTCCAGCTCCTGGTTTTTCTCTATTTGTGTTTTCTTTATTGATTCTAATTCTGTTTTCATGTCTTGCACCATTTCCTTCATCTGTTTGAATGTGGACTCCTGCTTTTCAATGATAGCTTCTATTTTTTTGTCTGTTTCCTCTCTATGTATCACTAATTGTGCCTCTACTTCTTTGGGTATAATTGCCTGTATTTCTATGAGAGCTTTGTTCATTTCTTCTTTATTTGCCTTCATTTGTGTGGACATTTCTTTGAGAGCTTTGTGCATTTCTTCTCTGTTTGCCTCAATTTTCATGGTCATTTCTCTGAGAGCACGATTTGTTTCCTCTTGGTTAGTCTCGATTTCTTTGGTTATTTCTCTAAGGGCTTTGTTCATTTCATCTCTATGGGCCTCTAGTAGCTGGAGAAACATAGTTTTGAGGTCGTTTTCTTGTATATCTAGTGAATTGAAGTGTCCATTGTTTTGTGGGGTTGCTGGTGAGGTCATTGTGTCCTGATTTTTGTTGGGAGTGTTCTTACGTCTGCCTCTAGCCATCTGGTTATTTATAATCCTCACTGGTTGTTCCTCGAGATTGTAGTTTGGGCTATGATCCTCTCTTTCTGTTTTCTGGACTGTTTTTTCAGGAAGATGAGAGAGGTTCACTGCTTTGGGAGTGTGCACTTTGTTTTCAGTTTTGCCTAAGTAAAGAATGTGACGCTGGCGCTATTCGCGTGCGCTTTTAGCAGGCGCAGTGTGCATGCGCAGATTCTCTGACTATTGCAGTGGCCTGCAAGCCACTATTACGCAGTTCTGACTGAGATCCAGGGATTGTTTGCCTGGATTACCTTGGTGGACCCACAAGGCAGAGGCTTCACTGTTGGGGTCGCTATCCCAAGAATCCCTCTGATGCCCACACTAGGAGTGTGGGTGCCAGGGATCTCGTCTGGTTGCTTTTGTGGAGAGGCCCTGGGTCTGAGGCAATCTCTCCCTAGAAGGCTCACTCACTCTCTTGCAGGACCAGTTGGAATGCACAAAGGTTCCCCTTGCTCACTACTCTCTGTTTTGGTCCTGCTGTGGAAGTGCACGGGTAGGCTATCAGTCAGCTCTGTGACACTGTGGCTGCAGAACTCGGTGTCCACCTTTCCTGTGTGCTGCCTCTTTGTCCTTTCCCTCTGCCAGGAGGGGTTATGTTGACTGGTCCCTGGGTGGTGCGGGAAAGAGTTAGGGTGAGTGTACTCAATCCCAGATCTCGGGCCCAGATCTCTCTGCCAGAAGCAGCCTAGCAGTAGAATCTATGTTTGCCGATCCCAAGAGAGTACCGGGTAGGGTTGAGTGACTTCAGATCCAGAGCTTGGGTTTCTCTGCTAGGGGCCGCTGGGGAGAGGGTGCTGTGTCCTTGGCAGACTGCCTCTCTGTCCTTCCCCTCTGACCTTCTCCTCTGCTAGGTCAAGATTATGGAGGTGCTCTCAGGGGAGTGCCAGCAGGGGTTGGGGCTTCTCAGTCCGATCCTGAGCTGGCGGCGTTTCTCTGCGGGGGGGGGGGAGGGGGGCGCCGGTGATAGAACTTGCTGCTAGACCTTATTGCGCTGGACCCAGGATAATCTCAGGACGTGTAGAATGACCACAGTCCCAGATCCTGAGCTATAGTTTGTTTGCTAGGAGCAGCCAGCAGCACTGGAGTTCCGGCACTGTGAAGCCGCTATGTGCCTCTTTATCCTTCCGCTCCACTGTGGCAGGGTTATGGCGGCATTTGGGGGAGTGCCCGAAAGGATTGGGTTTTCTCAGCCCCGATCTCGGGTTGGGGTACAGACAATGTGGTCTGTGGCAGATTCTGCTGGACGCCTCCTGCCTCCTCCGAAGAGGGAGTAGGGATTTTGAGCTGGGCGCGCAGCTGAGATCCGTGCGCGGCAGGAGCTCAATTGTGATGGCGGCAGGTACCCGCCGAGGTCGGAGAGACCTTCCAGGGAAAGACTGGGTGATCGGTGACCAGTCTGACAACTTTCCTTCCCCGTTGGGTTTTTTTGCGACTGGGACTCCCAGCCTCAGGCACCCATGTGCCCACCAATCAGCTTGGGAAACTGATCAGGACAAGCAAGCTTGCAGCACCAGCCCGGAGACCCAAAGTCAGCGTTAGCCGGGTTCTCTTCCGGGTTCTGGCTGGGCAGCCGAGAGTGGACCCGACCGATTCCCACGCCATGGGAGCCTCCCCTCACCTGGGAAACACGATAGCTGTTGTTTTAGGGGCCAGAGTTCAGTCTCCTGGTCGCTGCTCGGAGTGTGTTGTCCTGCTTCTCAGACACGGTGTTCTCCTGGTGCCGCCATCTTCTAGCTTTGTATTTCTTTGTGGCTGAATAAACTTTCACTGTGTAGGCACTGCACTGATGAGGCGCCGACTTCTGTAGGGTTCTCTTTCCTGTTTCACCTTGAGAAACTGTCTTTCATGCTCACTCTGAGTCAAGAACCATCAATTATTTAGTTAGTCAACAATAACATTACATTTGATGTACACATAGTTTCCTGGGGGAATATGATTTTAATTCAATAGCATTCTGTTGAAAATAATTTTGTATGAGTAAAAACAAAACCTCAACAAAATTGTCTCTGAGCTTGTCTGAGATGACTCAGAGCATAAGCAATTCCCCTAAATTTGAATGTGCTCAGAGCATAGCCTGTGATTTCTGCGTAATTTCACAGTATTCATTCCACTTTGATGTACTTCCCAGAAGGCGCTATTTAAAATATGCGTTAGTGTATATATCCTGTGATGAGTTTCATAAGAGCATTAAATTTCTGTCTTAACTTGTGTGTATTAATTTGTGTGTATGTGTGTATATACATGTACTTGTGTGTGTGTACTTGCATGTACACGCACATGCCCTATCACACATATGGAGATCAGAGGACAGCTTGCAAGAGTCAGTCCTCTCCGTCTGCCAGGTGAGTCCTGGAGATCCAACTCAGGTGTGCAGGTTTGCTGTCGGAGTATCGCGTGCACTTACTCACTGAGCTATCTCCCAGCCTTCACATTAACTCTTTCAGTCAAGCTCAACAAGTACTCATTCCGTGTTCACCCAATACCACTCCTTCAGTGTCCTCTCTTGCTAATTCAGCTCCTCATTCCAGCCACCCATTTTCTCTGTGTGTGCATATGTAAAAGATACGTCTCATGCACGGGAGAAAACATGCTACATTTGTCATTTTGAATCTGCATTATTTTGTTTAACAGTATGAATTCCAGTTCTTATGGTCCAGAGTTGGGTAATGGTCCTGTTCCTCACCTATGATATGGCATCCCTTTTCTGAACTGCTAAAGATGGACTACATGGAATAAGTAGACAGACTTGATATATTCTATTATCAACTCTCAAAAAATACATGTGTTCACACAGATTAAAAACTCCTCAGGAGTTTTTAAGTACGACACCTAGAAACATAAAGACAGCAACATAGCTGAATCCCATTAGAATGCTTAAGTCATGAGCTAGTGAGGTTAGCTGGATTTCCTCATTAGACAGAAACAGCCTGTTAGCTCAATCTGAGTTATGAAACATTCAAAACTGACTCAGTCTACTGTCAACCTATTGAACCCTGTTATTATTGTAATAATTTCAGTAGAAGTCTGACCTCATTTCTCATTGTCTGGTAGGAAACATGGGAAATTTACCAAGGAGAATTCATGCTGTTACCCTAGATTCTTTACAAAAATATGATTTCTCTTTTGCAGACGTTTGGCTTTCTTTTTCTTCTAAAAGAGCACACAAAAATATCAACTAATAAATGATCCTAGCCTAGTGTGTTTTACAGTTCTTACCTTGTACAGCGGTCTGAAATTCTGTCTCTTTTTCTCCTTTATTTAGCTGATGTGTGAACAATTTCTAATGGTTTGTAAAGTCTCTTCACATGTTACATTTTGATTGACCCGTAGACAGAGCCTGTAAAGCACACAAAAGCTACAGTAGCTTCTTTGAAAGATGCTTGGAGGTATTAAATGATACATCAAAGATTATATAGGTAATAAACTGTTATGGTTGAGTGTGTGTCCTTCTTCACTAAATTCATATGATGAAGCTGCTTGCCCTCCTAAATGTTATATTAGCAGGGGAGACATAATTAAGGTTAGTTTCAGGTAATAGGTTGGGGTCCTAGCCTGACAGCATTAGTGTCCATTTGGACAGGGACACCAGAGTGATCTCTGATATCTGTGTAAGATGCAGCAAGCACAGGGCTATCTTCTTGGCCCTGTACTGTATGGTCAGCACTCTGGGCTCTAAATCCTAAGAAGATTGACATCTTCAAACCAAGAAGTTCCTTATCTGAGACTGTCCATGCCATGGCGTCCAGGCACCCTGATCTTGATTTTCTCAGACTCTACAATTTAAACAATTAACTAGGTGAGAGGGCTGGGAGAGGGAAAGGAAATTGACGTGGGGCATCTCTAGGACAAGCTGGAGACACAAGACAGAGTAGACCCCTAGGAAGATATGGGGGTGGTTCTAGCTGAGATTCTTAGCAGCAAGGCATAAAGTGGCTACTTTCTATAGCCAGGCTGGACTTCCAGTGGAGAGTGGGGGACAGCAACCCACCCACAAAATGTTCGACCCAAAATTTGTCCTGCCTACAAGGTGTGTAGGGATAAAGGTGGGGTAGAATTTGAGGGAAGGTCCAAACAATGACTGCCCCAACTTGAGACCCACCCCATGGAAGAGAGCCAACCCCTTACATCATTAAGAATACTCTGCTACGCTTGCAGACAGAAGCTTAGCATAACTGTTCTCTGAGAGGCTCCACCAGGGAGCTGAACAAAGCAGATGAAACAGACACAGAGACCCAGAGTCAAACATTAGAGGGAGTTCAGGGAGTCATGTGGAACAGTTGGGGGAAAGATAGTGGGAGGGTACAATGACTCCACAAGAAGACCAACTGAGTCAACAAACCGAGGTCCATGGGGGCTCACAGAGACTGAACTACCGCCAAACAGCATCCACGGGGACCTAGATGTCACTTATGGGCAGCTCAGTCTTCATGAGGGTCCCCTAGCAATTAGAACAGGTCTGTATCTAACATGGATTCTGTTGCTGGATCACTTTCCCCAAGCTGCACTGCCTTATCAGGCCTCAGGGGAAGAGGGTGCGCTTAGTCCTGATGTGACTTGATGTGTCAGGGCAGGCTGGTAGGGAGGGCTCTTCTTTTCTGAGGAGAAGGGGAGGGCAGAAAAGCAGAAAATGGTGGGAGGTTGGGACTTAGGAGGAGAGGAGGAAGCGGTTTTCAGTAGGGATGTAGAGTGAATAGATAAATAAATTTTTAAATTTTAAATTCTTTTTAGCAACCATAATCACTGTGAGGTTTCCCTTCTTCAGACTCTCCCCTCATTCAAGCCTTTGAAGAAAATGACTATCACTATATGATGCTCCATATATGTCTTATATATGTTAATAATTAATTAATTGATTGATTTTAGTGGTAAGTAGAACAGACTAATATAGATTTTGTTGGGGGCTGCTGTAACAAACGTCTTAAGATTTTGAAATGGCTTTGAAACTAGATAATGGGTGGGTGTCAGAAAGCACTCAGGTGCATGCTAGAATAGGACTAGACTTGTGGCAGCATTGTTGACAGAAATATGGATGTCAAAGGTCAACTTTGTGAGGACTCAGAAAGAAATGAAGAGAGTTGGAGATAAAGCCTCTATCACTTTAGAAAGTTTATGCATTATTCTGAACAGGTTGTTGGAAGAAATATCATCTCAGAAGGCAATGGGGACCAGTTCATTGGAAACTGAATGGCATTCTAGTGGCAAAGAACTTGACCGGATGTTTATGTTTAGAGTTTTGTGAAAGGTAGAACTTGTGATGGAAGAAGATGGATGTTTAGCTGGAGAGATCTTTAATAAATTATGAAAGAAATGGGAGAGACAGTGAGCAAGGCAGAGAGAGACAGAGACAGGGAGACAGAGAATTATGCTGAAAAATATGAGAAAGCTCTAAGGTAAGGCTATTAATTACCTGATAAAGAGATGAACATGGATAAGCCATTTTGATGGAAGCCAGGGTTGGAGGTATGACGTCATACTCTGCCTGCTTGAACTGAATCCCATAGAAAATGGAGGGCAAAGATGGCTGCTAGACTTGTGGGCTTCTATAGGAGAGGACTGATTGTTGTTCCTCTGCAACATGTTTTATCCTTTATGGAAAGAGAAGAATGACTCTGTGACGGTTTGAATGAGAATGCCCCCATAGGCTTATACATTTCCCCTGCATTTGGTGGAACTGTTCAGGAAGGATTAGAAGGTGTGGCCTTGTTGAAGGGAGTGTTTCACTGGGGGGGGGGGTTGATGCTTCAAAAGCCCAGTTTCAGTCTCTTCTTTTCTGCCTCCTGATTGTGAATCAAATGTAATGCTAAAGTGCCATGCCTGCCTGCCTGCTGCCAGGATGATGGTTGTGAACTCTAACCCTCTGAACCTGTAAAGAAGCCCTCAATAAACTCTCTTCTACAGTGTTGTCATGGTCATGGTTTCTCCACAGCAATGAAAAAGTAGCTAAGACAGACTGATCTTTGGGCTGGATTTCATGTGTGTGGCCACTGCCTCCATTTTAAGAGGCGGTCATGGGCTTATTGCTTGCTCCCATATCAGTGATCTAGAGTTTGAAGCTTTAGCCAAAGAAATTAATTGTTTGTCTTTAGGATCTAAAGTTTGCCTTGTTAGGTTTGGGTTTCTCTGGGGACCCATCACTTCTTCTTTTGCTCGTATTTGTTGAGTTAGTCAAAATGATCTTAAGGAACCATTGTTGTATATGTGGTCTGCCATTGACTAAAATGCTATTATGTGACTGTGCTCATTAATGCCATGTCTGAGTAAGCAGAGGATAGAGAATGCTGGCACTCAGCTGGTGTCCCTACACCTCAAATTCTCATCCTTTCTAGAAAATTTCCATGGAGACACTCTCAGGTGTGACTCACCTTCCAATAGATAATGAAGATGAGCTGTCACAACTGGCTTGAGCTTGAGAAATAATACAACAGTTGCTAATGTGGCCTCAGTGAAGTCACCTTCTTAAATTTTTTTTTGTACAGCTATTAAGAGCAATGGTGATAATGATTAACTTCTCAATGTCAAAAATATAGTGACCACTTAACAAACTGCACTGTATACTTGAAATTTGTGTAGAGAGTAGATCAGTAATTTAGCACACAGACAAATATGACAATGTTGAAAATGTATAGAGATGTTAAATAGCCTGACCATGGTAATCATTTATAAAAGTACCAAATTCTTCAAAATATAGCAGTCTCTTTGGGTTGCTATAACAAAATACAACAGACTAGGAAGTGCATAAACCAAACGAAATTATTTTTCAGGATTCTGGAGGCTAAAATATAAG
Source organism: Psammomys obesus (assembly GCF_907164565.1). Classification (NCBI taxonomy): domain Eukaryota; kingdom Metazoa; phylum Chordata; class Mammalia; order Rodentia; family Muridae; genus Psammomys; species Psammomys obesus. The sequence continues at coordinate 2,025,848 of NW_026592403.1, read as the reverse complement.
ATAATGATAGAAACAGATTTGGTTTCTGGAAGGGGAGCTTTCATTTGATTCATAATGGCATCTTCTTGAAATGTATTCAAATGGCACAGGATATGAGGAAACCTTTGGGTGCCTCTTTTACAAAAGCAGTGGTATTAATGATGTGGGCTTATGCTCTAAAAGATGTCATCCCCACCATGGCCACTGCACTGGAGACAGGGTTTTAACATGCATTTGAAGCGGGTGGTAGAGTCACCAGCAATCAGACACAGCACTGATGCTTGCAATTATTAAGTATACTTACTGCATGATGAACAATGCTTTGTTAATACATGGCCATAATCACTTGTGATGAGAGCTATCGTCAGTCCTATATGTAACCTCTAGCACTTACATAGCCTACCTGTAATACTTACCTGTGACCACAAGGGAGAGAAAAATCATGAAGTAGTTGTTGATTATTAATATTTCTTATTGACTTATCTTTGAGTTAAGCAGTGGTTATTCCTAAACTAGCTGTATACCGAAATCACCACACAGAGACTAGGATTTATTTAATTAACCTAGAGTATAATGCTGGGCAATAATCATTTCATTCTAAACCTCCAAGCCTGCATAGTCTCCTACCATTCAAGATTGCTTTTAGTCATATCTTAGATCTGGTTCATCTCTCCTCATGGTTCCAAGTCCTGTCCTGCATATCACTGCTCTCCTCTCCTCCCACTCACTTCCTTATCCTCCCCTCCAGACCAGGATGTCCCACCCTATACTCTCCATTGCACAGCATTGGCTGGTCATTTAATTGAAAATACAGAGAACAAACGGTGGTAAGTTTACACAAACTTGAGACAGGTGACATTTAGAATAAACATCACAATGCAATGTCCGGATTGCAACCAGATAGTGGGTTGGAGAAATCAACATTTGAATAAACAAGGGTAAATTGGATACATTCCACAAGAACATTATACCAATAAAGTAGCTTAAAAATTTTCTGTGTCATATTCTTTTGTATATGATATATTCCTAGTTATAAAGAAATACTAGGGGAAGGGCATAGGGAGAGAAGCGGGAGGGTAGGTGGGACTGCGAGGAGACAAGGGAGGGAGCTGCAGCAGGGATACAAAGTTTATAAATTGTAATAAATAAATATATAAATAAAATAAAATTAAAATATTCTCTTTGCATTTTAACAGTTGTGTGTGTGTTCCAAATATTAAAAAAAAACTTTTTGTTGGTTCTTTGTTAATTTCACATCATGCACCCCAACCCAACCCATCTCCCTGTTTCTTTGTATTGGCCCTCCTTTCTTGAAGCCTGCCCCTCCAAAAGAAAATAAGATAAAGAAAAAAATCTTGTTGTGGAAGCTGTAATGTGTGTCACATAGTGTGCCCTTTTGTCTACACATTTTTACTTGCTTCATGTTCATTTCTATAAGTCATTGGTCTGTTTTTTTATTAATTACACTTTATTCACTTTCTATCCCCCCTGTAGTTCCCTCCTTCCCTCCTCCCCTCCCAATCTCTTCCTTCCTCCCCCTTCTCCACGCATGCCCCTCCCCAAGTCCACTGGTAGGGGAGGTCTTCTTTTCCTTCCTTCTGATCCTAGTCTGTTAGGTCTCATCAGGAGTGGCTGTGTTGTCTTCCTCTGTGGCCTAGTAAGGCTGCTTCCCCCTCAAGGGGTAGGTGATCAAAGAGACAGTCCCTGTTCCCATTACTATGGAACCCACTAGGAGATTGATCTGTCATGGGCTACATCTGTGCAGGGGGTTCTGGGTTATCTCCATGAATGCTACTTGGTTGTACTATCAGTGTCAGGGAAGACACATGTGCCCAGATTTTTTGGATCTGTTACTCTCCTTGTGGAGCTCCTGTCCCCTCCAGGTTTTACTAACTCCCACTTCTTTCATAAAATTCCCTGCAATCTCCTCAAAGCTTGGCCATTAGTCTCAGCCTCTGCTTTTGAAGCCTCTGGCTTCTGCTATACTATCCCCACCAGGATTTCTCTTGGATATCCTCTTGTTGTCTTGTGTCAAGGAGATCTGCAGCTTTGGATCTGCAGGACCAGCCCTTTTGCATACTCCAGCAAACCATAGATGGGATAGATGTTGGGATGAGCCAACACAAAGCCTTGGGTATAGGCCTGGGAGGTGGCTGAGTTGATCAGCTCACTTACACCTGCACCACCATGGTGAGCTCTCCAGCACTGTCCTGGCTAGCTCACCGAACACCACAGCGGGCAAGAGAGCAGGGACGGGTCTTCTGCTTTCACATCCTGGGGCTCACCTGCACCTTTGTTACCAGGGTCATCACTACTCTGCTCCCAAGGCAAAAGACAAGGTGAAGGGCCCACTTTCCTGAGTGCAATGAGGGGCAAGTTCTTTGCTTCTGCTCTTATGACACAGCCCAGCTCACTGTCCTGCTGCAGGCAGACAGGAGCGAAGGAGGTATCTCTTGCTTGCTCACGCCACCCCACAGCAGATGAGAGGAGGAGCCAGCTCTCCCATGCTCACATCCTTAGGCTGGCTCGCCTGCACCCCTGCCACCAGGGTCAGCTCTACTGTGCTAACCAGGGAGGGTGGGGCCAGCTCAGCACAGTGTCTCAGGCGTCAGTCCAACCAGACACATCTGCATGGCCTTTGATGGTAACATGGGCATGGGACATCAACACAGTCTCTGCTGCCATAGAACCACAGACCTACACCTGGTCCCTGGCTCCAGCATGGGACCCAATGTCCCCACAACCTCAGGTTACAGTGCAGCTCAGATCAGCATGTGCCTCCTCAGCAGTACAGCCCTCAGACAGTCACATAGTCTCTGGTGGCATCCCAGAACACAGACATTGGCTTGACCTTCGGGTGTAACTCAGGCCACATACATCAGCGCAGAGCCAAGCAGCAGCATAAGCATGGACCCAGACATGGCCCTTGGTGGCAGCCAGGGCCAGACCTGACCATGGCCTCCTCACATCTGCCTCTTCCTCACTGCCATCAAGTCTCCAGTTCTACCTTTCTCCACAGTGTGTGAAACCCTTGGGGCAGGTGCTTGGGCATTTCCATCTTCCCTGGGGCAGCATGGCCGTGGAGAGGTGCGTGGTGGTCTCTCTTCCCTTAACATATGCATTTAAAAAAGTGAATCTTCTGATTTTTTTCCCACTTTGGTATGAAATAATTGACATTCAACAGAATACCCACATGTGACTTCCTAAAATTAGAAGTCTATGATGGGATGTCTCAGCTTGTTTTACTTAGATTAGATATGGTTTACAGCTTTCTTTTCCCAAATTCTGAGCACAAAAACATAGCTAAACAAAGTTTCAAAGGCGCTTTTTCTCAAAACACAAAAAAATATATTGAAAATGCATTCCTAAAGATGAAAACACAAATGGTACAATATTTTTTTTGAATTTTATTTTTTTCTTATCAGTTACATTTTGTTAACTCTGTATCCCAGCCGTGTCCCGATCCCTCATTCCCTCCCAGTCCCTCCCTCCCTCCCTCATCTCCACCATGCCCCTTGCCAAGTCCACTGATAGGGGGGACCTCCTCCCCATTCATCTGATCCTGTTTTATCAGGTATCTTCAGGACTGGCTGCAAAGCTCCCCTTTGTGGCCTAACAGGAACTCACATAGCAAAAATCCTCAGCATACTCTATGAATATCTATTTCATGGTATCCTTGGGGCAGGCAGAAGTAAGGTAAGGTAAGGTAAGGTAAGGTAAGGTAAGGTAAGGTAAGGTAAGGTAAGGTAAGGTAAGGTAAGGTAAGGTAAGGTAAGGTAAGGTAAGGTAAGGTAACATTTGCCTGGCAGATGCTCACCTCAGTGTAAGTGCCCTTCAGGGACTTCTGGTTGGGTTTATGTTTGTCCACATTGTTGGCTATGAGCAAGGGATTGGATTCCCTCCTTTGAAGATTGCTATTGCCATCTGTTTTCTTTCTTTCTTTCTTTCTTTCTTTCTTTCTTTCTTTCTTTCTTT
>NW_026592403.1:2003212-2021884 GCF_907164565.1 Psammomys obesus | reverse complement strand
TTTCTTTCTTTCTTTCTTTCTTTCTTTCTTTCTTTCTTTCTTTCTTTCTTTCTTTCTCTTTCTTTTCCTACCTTCCTTCCTTCCTTTTCTCCTCCTCCTCCATCTTTGTCTTTTTTTTTTTTTTGAAGGAAGAGAGGAAGGTTTTATTTTGCTTATAGTTTGAGGGCACAGTCCATCATGGTGAGGGAGACAAGGCAGCAGGAGTGTGGGGCAGCTGGTCACACGGCATCTGCACTCAGAAGGCAGACAGAGATGAACTATGGTTGAATGTTGGTTCTTAGCTGGCTTTCTATACCCCCCATTTTTTCTTTTTTCCTCAACATAATATTTTTATTAATTATTTGGGAATTTCATACAATGTACCTTGATCACACTTGCTTTCCATTCCCCCAGGTCCACCCTCGCATACCCCACCTCCACAAAGAAAACACACTAAGTCCAATACTGCCCAGATATTCTTTGGAATGGCTAGCCCCTTAAAGGAAACTAAGTCACCCCGCCATGGCTGCCTCCCCAGCTACAGGCCATCAACTGCGGACGAGCTACTTGTCACAATGTTTCAGGACTCTCTTCAATAGCTTCCTGTCTGGACTGCTTCTTTATTTCCCCCCCTTTGGGGGGGTTGTCACAAAAGCCTTCAATGTCTCTCATCTTAAGTATGCAGTCATTGATACCACTGCAAAGAAAACTTCCTTGCCCATACCAAGCAGCACAGATCATGGACTTCAATATGGCCCTAGGCAATAGCTCAGATCACTGGCAACCATATGGACCTCAGGCATCAGCATGGCCTGGGGTGGCAGCTTGGACCAAGGACACTAGCATGTCCTCCAGCTGTAGTTCACATCTTGGATACCAAGATGGCCTCTGGCATTCAGAAAATTAATCCAGAAAATTAATCGTTATCCATCTTGCACATTCTGTTGCTGCTCAGAGCCAGGATGATTGTGTGGCTGGGCAACGTGTTTGGGGCTAGAGCCTTTATGAACTCCATGGTGCTGCCCAGAACCCTGCCAGCCCTACCTAATGCCCACCTTGTCCACCCTTCTCCACCTCAGCCTTTTCCCACAATTGTCACAGCGTTTGTGTATCTACTATCTACCTCTACCTCTCTCCACCATGCAACGCTGCTTCCTTCATCCTCCCCACCTCTCCCTCGCATATTTGTTCACCAAAGTGGCATTACAAACTGCAGTGTGTCACACAGTATACCTATTTGCCCAAACAGCTTTACATGCAAGTACTTCTTGCAATGAGTCATGGGTCTGGTTCAAGGTTTCTGAAGTATCATGAATACTGGAGTGTCACTGTGACTCCTAGCAGGTTGCTACACACGGCACCTCCCTGCCCACGGCACCAGCTGCCCTGCTGGCTCTCCTGCACAAGCAGCAGTGGATCCAGGCTGTAGACTGGGTCTGTGGCTGAGTGGTGACACTGGCTTAGCAGGCTGTAATGGGATGAGATCACCAGAGTCTCCCAGTGTCCCGAAACAAGCCCTACTTGGCAAAGACGTGCTCCTTTGTCCACTGCCCATGCCTGGCACCACCACTTTTCACCTTCTTGTCACCATGTCACTAGTTCCTCTTCTTGCCTGCTGCTAGATCTGCCATCTTTTTTTTTTACAATTTCATGAAACCACTTTTTAAAAGTATCTTTCTATAAAATCTGCCTTTTTTTGTTTGTTGTTTTTTAGTTTAGTATTGTTGGTTACAATCTCATGTTCATATTTTCATTAGGCTTCTGGGTTATTATTATATATTATGATGATGACAACCTTACTGGTGTCAGTATTTCCCAGTCATTCTGGAGACAGTCAAAGCTGCAGAGTAATGCTAATCATCGGTGAATAGAGGATCCCTTTGGGATTAATGCCACAAAAGGAAGGTGGTGAAAGAAGAACAGAGAGAAGGACCATGATGTTTGAATGAGGTTCAACCCATTCCTTGGGAGTCTTGGCTGATGCTGTTAGAAATCTCTGTGTTTGGTTAGGATGCTTGTCCCCTAGTGTGAGTGGCTGAGGTGTTGGTTTCCTCCTTTTCCTCTTCAAAGGAGAACTGGAATTTATTAAAAAGATATCTTAACATAATTTTGAGCATGAGCACTAAGGAAGTAAGAAATAGGTGCTTTTGGGCTTCGCAGGATGGAACAAGATTAAGTGTTTTACCAGAACCCACATACATGAATACATAACTTTTACATTTGTGGAAGTGACAGCTTGAAGGGTCCGTATGTTAATAAAACTTTTCTGTTGCAGTGATAAAGATAAAACAATGTGACCAAAATCAAATCATGGGCAAAGAAGTATATTTTAGTTTGTGGTTCTAGAGGGAAGAAGTCCATCACAACTGGAGGCATGGCAACAAGGCACAGGAGTGGTGGCAAGGGAGAGGAGAGATCAAGTCTTCAACGAACATGAAGCAGCAGGAGTGAACTTTAAGTGCGGTGAGGTTGTGAGCTCTGGTGTGGGCTTCTTGGATGCATCGGTGCAAACTATTGCTAGAGATTGCCTGGCATCTCCACTCCTCACTGCTGAACTATGAATCTTTTCAGTAAGGCATCAGAAGGCATGTTTCCATGCCAACTTCATGGCAAACAAGGTACATCGCTATTTCCAGAGCAGTTACTTCTGCTCAAAAGAACAGAGTGATAGGACTAGGTTGTTCTGCAGACAAGCTCATTGTGTCTCACAGTGGAGGCCAAAGGTGCTCCTCTCCTTTACTCCTGATGTGATTGACCTTGAATATAGCTAATAAGCATGCTGGGTACCAAGTATGGAAAATGGTGTAGAAGGTAGGAGGAATGAAGGCAAAGACTTGGAGTTTATGCAGTCAAAATTAATTGAAGGTCGGTTTTTTCCCCATCTGGTTATGAGAATCAGAAGTAGATTTACTTTTTAAATATTTTATTCTATATGTTTTTTTTTTGTGTGTGTGCGCATGCGTGTGTGCCTGTGGAGGCCAGATGAGGGTAGTTCCTTGTTCCTCAGGAACTTCAGCTACAAGAGGTTGTGAGCTACTCAACCTGGGTTCTGGTAACTAAACCCTGATCGCTCTTGTCTAATGAGCTGCTCTTTTGCCCCAGAGTTGGTTTGTATGTTGGAAAAGAATAGCAATTGACATAAGTTGAGCATTAATCATTAATATTGGTTCTAGATACCTTATAAAATGCCATTTAATCTAGACTATTCTGATAAGGTGAGATACAGGAAACTTGCTGCAAATCCCCCAGTTAGGATGTGACAGAGCCATAGTTTGACCTCAGTGGATGTTTCACTTTACGCCATATCGATTAACAATTAGGTTGTGTGTAAATGGGCGGCAAGACACATTTCCTTTGATTCTGTTCCCCTTTCATGCTGTATATGTTCAACTATTTGGGCTTTCCACTTTGGTCACAAGTGGGATAGTTTTTTTTTTTTTTTTCTCATAATGTAGAAAGCTTGGTGCTTTGTAATTTTCTTCTTATTCCTTTAACATCTTCAATGACTCGGGGAAGAGGTGTGCAGTGACTAACGATGGTAGGTGCAATCAGTGCCACAATTAGACAGTGATTCACATTATGTAAAAGATTCATCATTCCAATTGATGCAGAATGACACACCATCCCGCCTGGCACTGATTGCCAAATCCTTGAGGCTTAAGAGTTTGGTTATAATCACTTTTAGGCAAATGTCCTTCCAAGGTGTCACTATAGGTAATCTGACATGGTATATATGTCTGTGAGCATGTGTATTAACACACGTTATTGTGACAGAATTTACAACCCAGAATCAACACAGAATCACACTACCTTGATTTGACTGGGGAGTTTTAGCCTGTCTTAATCCACATGTGTGGGATATTTCTGGATGGACATCTGCTCTTAACGGACAGTCCCTTCCCAGTGGGACTATGGACAGGAAGGAAGTGCATTTGTTTGGTTTCACTTTCTTTGTCCTCTGTGGATCGCCCTGCAGCTGCCTGCCATTCTCCTGAGCATGAGGTGGATGAGCTGTCAGTCCTTATCTTAGAGCTACTGTCCTGGGGCTACACTAGTGGCTTTATAAGTTGCTGTTCAAAAATATTCAGGACAAGCCACAGTCCAGTGAGCGTTTAGCTCAGCTACCAGACATCAGCAGTGCAGTTTCTGTAGATTCCGAGTTTGTGCCTCAGGGTTTATGGCCCCCATTCTTTCTTCCTCCTCTCTTCCGGTCCCTTTCACCCTCCCTGCTTTCCATCTTTCTCCAGTCAGGCTGTCCAATCCCCTCTCCCTTCTCCTACCCTCCTTCTCTGTCTCTCTTTCCTCTTTTTCTTTTTTCTTCTTTCTTGCTTTTTCATGTTCTCTCTCCTTTTCCTTCTTCCCTTCCTTTTCTTTGAATTACAGGGTAAATTAACCAATTTTTAGAGGTTAAAGTTCATTTTCTTGAAACTTCAAAGAAAGTAACAGCTAAACTGTTGTATAGAAAATAAAAATTCAACTCCATTATTGAAAAGGAGTTAATTTTCATCAGAGGAAATAAAAATCAAATCTTCACTTTTTTGAGTAGACAATAAACTGTGTGGGTGGAGGGGGTCTCTTTTGAGTCGTATAAACTGAAAAGAATAATGAAGGTGGAAAATGAATTATAAGACAGCAATGTCAGTGAGTATAAGTTAAAGTTTCCTCTGAAATCATATATCATTTTGGAAAAGAAGACAAATATTTATAGCTTTGAATTTTGGAGTATTTAGCCATTCAAAGGCATAGATGGATATTCACTCACGTAAACAATGCATAAAGTTTATATATACCCTAATTACTGAATAAATGAAAGCAAATGAGTAAAACAGATGGTCGATCTCACATTTTTAAAATTTGTAATTATGAACACATTAATTGTACAAATTAATGATATTCACTGTTTTATTTCTACACACACACATATAGTTTGTTTGCTATGTCTGTTTATCCTCTTAAACTTTTAAATTTGATTCAGTGTGTTATATTTAGTTAAAATAAATTTGTGATTTAGGACCAAGTATAATCTTAGGTCCATCTCTCTATAATCTATCTCTCTATTTTTATAGCTATGTATCCATCTATCATCGATCTGTCTGTCATATCTATCTTCATCATCATTATCTATCTATCCCTTATTATTTATTTTGTTTGTCATCTATTTATATCTATCATCTATTATCTACTTATCATCTAGCTCTATCTATCTATCTATCTATCTATCTATCTATCTATCTATCATCCATTTATTCATCTATCATCTATCTATCTATCTATCTATCTATCTATCTATCTATCTACCTATCATATATCATTCAGCTATCTCTCTATTTTTTCCCAATTTTTGCCAATGATTACAACATTTAAGTGGCATCATATACAAACATGTCTAGTTAGGAAGGGTGACTTTTCTTTTTTTAAAAAAGACACTGAGCGTGGATCCCAGTGGCATAGGATTGTTCTGCAGGCAGCAGCTGAGGGCTCATTTTCAAAAGACAAAATGTAGCTTTGCTTTCTCTCCATGAGGTTATTGGTCCCAAGTGATGAGTTAACATAAATGAACAATTTAGTTTTCTTCCAGAATATGAATCTTTCTAATTGTGGGTATGAAGATGAAGTGTGAGCTCTGAACCAATGAATGAGGAAGGGCAAGGGTGACATTGTCATACATGGATATAGAACTCCAGACTGGAGCTCAGATTCATGAAATTTGGGGAACCTGGCTAATGGTGCCAAATTCAGTGGCATCCAATGCAATCTTGTGAAAATCTGAAACCAAGTTTGAATTTATTAAAAACTATTATGTCTAATGTGTGGTAGGCATAGAGTTGGACCACTAGGTATATAGATGACAGGATGGACATGAACTTTGCCTTTAAAGGAGCTTGGATTCTAATAGGGGAGATGTGTCAATTGGAGAACTTAAACAGTGAATATGCAAAGGCATGTAGATGGTAGTGTAGAGGCAAACCCTCAGGGAAGAAAGATGGCTAGTAACGGTAATGGGGCGCCAGAATTACACATCCAGGAATAGTTATCTGTTCTTTGGTTCAGATTATGCAACAAGGGAGGCAGGAGTGAGAGTCAGATTCACACTACTCCTGGAAATGGAATGTACTTGGAACCTCAAGGTATAAAACCCCTAGACAAAAATATGTAGCAGATTAGTACGACTGTGAAGCTCAAAGCAAATCACTGCTTATATAAAAAGATTCAATAGTCCATTTCTGTAGGGCTTCCACTCTCTTTCCTCTTTTCCTCCTGTAAAGTGTCTGATTATCCCCATGCAGATATTTTTCAGATCATCAGTTCTCTCTTAACATGAATTACACACTGAAAGTTTACACACCACATAAAGCACTACCAGTTACATGAAAATTAGGAGTGAATTTTTGAGCACAGTGATAATGAATTGTCCCTTCTGGGATGCCATACAAAGCTCAAATAATGTTATTATTGGCTCATAGTTTGTGTGTGTTTGTGTGTGTGTGTGTGTTCTGTGCATGTGTGTGATGTATATCAATGTGTGTGGAGTGCAGGTATGTATGAACTCATGGGCTTTGCTTGTGGAGGCTAAGGAGAGAGAGAGAGAGAGAGAGAGCCAACCATAGTTGTCATTGCTCAGATGGTGTATGTTGGTCTTCCTCCCAAGGGTCCTCCTCCCATGGGTGAAGACAGTGGGTCAGGCCAAGGTGGTGAGAGGCATGAAATCACCACCCAGACACTGGGAGTCGGGTGAATGCAATCGGAGGGCCAGCAGCTGCAGACTCATTTATTCCAGAAGAGAGAGTAGATTATATAGCTTTGGGTGACCAATCAGGTTCCTCCACACCATCTCCGAGCCTGCCATTGGTTGTTGTCTCTGGGCAGACTCGTCAACATAAGGTCACCAGGTCATGTACTTTCCTCCCACCTGACTACTTCTGTAGCCATCTCTGTGGAAGCTGCCCTGGGCCATGAGTCCTAATGGCCCTCTGTCGGGAATGCCCACAGTTGTATACCTACTTGTTCGAGATAGGAGCTCTCATTAGGATCTAGGCTATGCTGGCTGGCTAGTGATCCTCAGGATATACCTGTCTCTATCTCCTCAGCACTGGGATGATGTTTTTGCAATAAGACCCAACATTTTAAACATGGTTGTGAGCACGGAACTTAGTTTTTTGTGCTTGCTGACTGGGCTGTCTCTTCAGCTTCTTCTCTATGATTCTGAAGGCTGAGATAAAGGTTCAGGCACATTTATTGTTTTCCTGAGGTCTCTCTCCTTGACCTGTCCATCAAGTCTTCTTTCTGTGTCTTCTTCCTCCAATGCCTACTCCCGTAACTGTATGTGTGTATCCTCATCCCTTCTTAAAAGTTTGGGCTCACCCTGATGACCTCATTTTAGCTTAATTACTCTGTAAAAGATTCTATTTGCAAGTATGACACCTCCTTAGATACTGGGGATTAGAAGTTCATCATACCACTTTGGAGGATACAATCCAAATTTTCCCAGATGATTCCACTCTCGGGTGGTGCTTCAGGAGAGTTCTCAGCCCCTTCACGAGGCCTGATGATGTTCACCTGGTTGTATGTGATGCACTAATATCGCCTTTACTTTCCTTATGTACAAAAGCTTATTTGGTTACTTAAGGAGGGAAGGATGGAAGTTAGGAATCAATGGTGATGATTCTGAAGCAAAGAGAACTAGGGAAGTAGCTAAGGAAGTGCTATCAGGCCCTGAGGGCACAATCAACAAGGAAACTCACAGAACAGGTCAACACTCTGCCACCATGATCCTAATGAACCTCCTGAGCATTGTACAATGAAATAATATGCAAGCTATGCTTATAGAAACAGGGCTGTGTTGAAATGCTGTTTGTGGTATTTCCGTCAAAACTCTTAGAGTAATCTGTAAGCTAGGGTTGAAAGGGACATGTGTAACCTCTGGGATGCTCTGTCATCCCTGTCTCTAGGCCTAGGAAGTTTCTGTGGCTGCCTTGTTTGGACTTCTGGTATGAGACCAGAAGTCAAGGGGTAAAGCTGAAAGGTGGAGAGAGAAAGAGGAGAGAGAGAGAGAGAGAGAGAGAGAGAGAGAGAGAGAGAGAGAGAGAGAAACTTCTCCATCTCTCCTTGCCCCTTATGTTGTCTTTTATGAGCAGCTTTCTAGCTTCTTCAGGGTTTTCTTGTACTAATTGTGAGGGTGAAGTTCTTCATCTCTGTCTATCCATCTTTAAGGAATCCCTTTAATTACTCTAATTGTCCCTTTGTGTGTGGCTGTTCCAGAGATAAGCCTGGGTTTCTTAAGTCATTGCAATAAAGTGCTGGATCCTCACTTGTGTCACACATGTGAGTTATTGATTCTTGCGGATGGAATGTCTTTAGAGCTTATGGGAACAGACATTGTGCTTACAGATGTTGCTGCTAAGATTTAGGAGTGAGAAGCAACTCTGTATAAGCAAGGGAAAACCAGGCTTAATTAGATTCTGAGCAGACTCCCTCTGTATCCTCCTTCAGAAGGAAGATCTACCCCTATAATCTCCCCACCCCTGCCCTGCTCTTTGCTCTCCCTCCTTTCCAATGCAACTCTCAGGAGTGAGACTTCAGATTGCATCGAAGGCCACGCCATGCCACACATCTGTGAGAACAACTGATTTCCAGCTCAGCATTTTTCTGTTCACGTTTTCTTTTCTAGGATGTCTTAGAAGTTGAAGGGGGAAACTTAGTTCTTATTCTTCCCAGAATCCCACAGGCCGTTTCCACTCAACAAAACATTCTGCTCACTGGACTTGGATGGATGCAAATTTATTCTAAATGAGCCTGACTTTCATTAGCATGTAAACATATGTTGTTGGTGGCAGCTTGCTGTGCCACATGCCAGATCGCATAGGTTGGTACCCAGTGGACACCCTAGCCTGTTTAGACTTGCATTGCTCTAGGCTAGGGTTCCAGATGTTGTTTTTCTTGCACTACAGGGTCTGCATTTTAGCTAAAGGGTCATTTTCTTTCACAAAGGAAACCCAGGAAAAAAAATGTAGAAGAAACTTGGGTTTCTATGCTGATACAGCACAGGGAGCCTCCCGGTCTGTTGGGTCCTTAGAACACTGAATGGGCTGCAGCGATTTCTGTCCCAGCGCTCAAAGACTCAGCAGGCTTGGTGCACAGGTTGGGGTCTAATGTCTACTTGACATTTCTCCACCAGTAGAGCTGTTGGTACATCCTCTACAGTTAGAGATATTTTCACAAAAGAGTAGTGTAAAGGAGAGAAGATATCACTCCAAAACATGGGCAGAAAGAGATGGAGTAGCTGATAGGAGAAAAGCTCTTTACTCTCCCCTATTTGGTTGAAAGGAGCAAACAGATTTATGAAGGCAAGGAGTGCTTCCTCCTTCTGCCTTGTAGGACTCAGGCTGATTATTGAAGAAAGGCTTGCTATATTTCATCCTAAAGACAGACACAGAGGCATCTACATAATTAACAGACATCTGCTTCGATTTAAACCTTTTGTTCTCTGAAGTCCTTCCCCTTTGTCTTGTTGTTCCTTTGAGCTCTGCTGTTTGCTTCTTGAAGACCATTTGTACTGCCCAACTCTGAGCCACTTCTTTGAGAATTACTTATTAGTGTGAAGGACAAATCTGATTTTTAATTTGCCTGTTTTTTTTGTTTTTTTTTTTTTTTTTAACACACTTAGGAACTGGCAGGGAACACCTCTGAGTGTGTCTGTGAAGACATTTCCAGAAACAGTCAGATTGTCAGGCTCTGAAATATCAATTGTTTAATCCACACAATGTGAATAAAACTGTGGTAGGAGTAGCCTGCTTGGAGGAAGTGTGTCTATGGAGATAGGGCTTTGAAGGATATATCACAGCCCTACCTCTTCTTCCTTAGTCAGCAAGGAGAGACACTATTTGAGAAGGATGAAAGGACTAGGAGATGGGGCCTTCTTGGAGAAAATGTGTCATTGGGGGTAAGTTTAAGTTTTGAGGTTTCAAATCCCACACCAGGTTGGGCATCTCTTTCTGTCTGCTGCCTACAGATCAGGATGTAATTACATGCCTTATCTGCAATGATAAAGGACTAAGCTTCTGAAACTTTAAGCAAGCCCTCACTTAATTGATTTTTAAAAATAAGAGTTGCTTCGGTCACGGTGTCTTTTGCAGCAATAGAACAGTGACTAATGCAGTGACCCATGGTAAAATTTTAGTTTGTAACTTTATTTTACTCACAAATACAGATTTTTTTTTTTTTACAAATACAGATGTTTGAAAAATTTCTCCATCAAATATTAGTTCTTTTTCTCAGAGATATTCTCACTTTTTTAGATTTTTTTTCCATTGGAATATCATTTTTAGTTTTTTTTCCTCTGTGATTTCTTGAAATTTCAAGAAAACATGAAGCTTATGAACATATTAAAATGCACAGATGCCCGTTCTCATTGGTAAAGAGAACTGTAGCAGCACAGAGGGACCAGAGATAGACTCAAGGGCAGAAGAAAAATGAAAAACATTTGAAAAGCCTTTGTTCCTAAACTCCTTTGCCACTGCTCAGCCTTCTACCTTCTCTCTTTTTTTCATCCTACATAGGCTACTTTGAAGATGTTGTCTCTTTTCATTCTACAGAATTCAAGTTTTTAACATCAGTTTCACAATATCAGATATTCCTAAATATATGCAATAGGTACTGAGACTATCATGATTAGTCAAAATGGGTACTCTTATGTATTAGTACTCTGTTGTAGAAATTGAATACCGTGCCAATAATTGTGCCATTGACTTTTGATTGCAAAATCAAGGAAAGGGTAGCAATAAAAGACACAATACTATAAAAGAACTAGATATGTCCTTGTATGTATGTAAAAAACAACAACAACAACAACAACAACAGAGGATGCATTCTGGCAAGGATGGTACAATTGATGTCTAATTTAAAAGTAGAGTTTACTTACTGAAGAAATTGCGGGCAGATTCACAGTGGTACTAAAAGAAGGAAGACTATGCAGAACGCCTTCTCCTGGAGGAAACATGACAAATGCATAGTAAACATATTCCAATACGTAATAGGTTTCATATGGTCTTTTAAAATCAAGTATCCCTCTAACAGTCGATACATGCTGTGGGATTGTCAGAAGCTGCAGCAGATGCACACCATGACAGAGCCCCTATGGAGACTCTGGATCTCAGGTGATAAAGTGGAGCTTTGCTGAACTACGTTGATGCCTGATGTCTCTGGAGAGTCATTTGTTTGCATTTGCTCTATGGTGGTGGACTCCCTTTTCTCAGCAAGGTTCTAAAAGACCCCTCCCCTCCGTGTCAGATTTTGTAATGAGCATCCCATAGCCCTCAGGGTAAATTACAGGCTGGACCCTTTCCTGGGAAGAAAACTGGTCTCGCCTTCAATTGTACTTGAAAATTCCTCCACCTATAGGATAATTAAGTATTGTGTTCTCCTTCTTGCTATGGGACCATGCTACTACATGGAAATTGAGGCACTGTACCGCTATATGCAAATCAAGTATCCCTGACCCCCTGACTCCAGCAAAGCAAACACATTCACCCTCAAAATCCCTACCACTGCCCAAGGTTTATAAATCCCTGATTTCAAATGAACATGGTGGGAGTGCATGCATGCTGGCTGGTTACCTGCTTCATGATACCATCAGCCATCCACCATGGCCGTCATTTTATCCCCTGCTAGGTTTTGTCCCACTGAGCCTGTCCTCAGGCCCAGTGGGCCTGAGCCTGGCAGGACCTGGGCTTTGCTAGGCCTGTGTCTCAGCAGCAAGCCCACCAGCCTTGCATCTCCTCATCTCTGCCGTGCTTAGCATAGCAGCTTAAACAAGAGCTGTAACACTTTTGTATTGCCATAGACTCTGGAACGCCAGAGTTTCCACTGCCATCTGCGATCTCATTCTAAAAGGCCTAAACTGTAATACTACATGAAAAATTCTTTCAGCACCTTGGCCTTGAATATGGGCTCTGCCCTAAAATGCTCTAACCAATCCTGAGAGAAATGGAACCCCTGTTCTTCATCAGGAAACTGAATTCCAGGTCTCTGCCAAAATCCAGGCCCCAGCCTAATAGAGATCAACAATGATGTCTTGATATAGGTAGATAAATTGTAGTATCTTTCCCACTCTGGTAGGGGATGTGTTGGTAGGGGAAGTTTTGCATGTATGAGGGCAGGCAGTGTATGAGAGATATTTGTATCCCTCATTCAGTTCTCTCCCAAGCCTAAAACTACTCTAAAATGTTGACTTTAAAAATAATTAGAAAAAAGCCAACACTCTAAAACAAGAACAACAAACAAATATTGATCACATTGGGTGTTTTAGGACAGAAAGGAAGGAAGAAAGACTGCATTTACTCTCCTACCAGAAACAAATAAACAACCAAAATATAGCAGCCAGCAAAACCTCACAGCTGTGGTGCTGAAGCTGGGCAGTGCAAGGACGAAGAAATGATAGGTAGAGTCTGTGACTGGTCACACTTGCTGCCTTGAGAAGGTTTCCTAATTGGGGTGAAAGACAAGAAAGGGGAGGCAGAGTCTTGCAGTCCCCATTAAGTTAATAGTGTAATCAATAACGCAGGGAAGCTAGGAAAGTGAGAATTCATGAGAAAAAGCGAGGAAGTGAGTTGCACAGAGTATGAGCTCAGGCTATCTCTTGAAGGGTCCCTCTAGACAGTTTACAGGGATATAGAATGGTACACATATGACAGGAGACAACCCCAGCAAGGAAAAACAGAACTTGAAAGGAAGAGAGCCATGTGGAACTAGTGATGGTGCCTATGCCTACTAGCTGGTGTAAAATCTATTATTTCTTGTTGAGGAATTTAGTTTTCTTTTTCTCCCTCAGGTGTGGGGCAGTGTTGGCTCTACAATTAATATTTCCCTTATCTTCTTAACAAATGAGAACATCTGCATGCTCTTATTGTATCGTGTTCTGTCATGTTTGGTTGTTTTGTCTTGGAGGACTGCTCTCTTCTGAAGGTAAATAAAGGGAGAGTGGTTATGGAGGAGAGGGGTGATGAGGGAAGGTCAGAATAGTGGAAAGAGGGGAAACTGTGATCAGGATGTATTGCATGAGAGAAAAATCTATTTTCAAACAAAAAAAATACCGACAACAAAGTCTGAAAGTAAGAAAGGTTAAATGTTTCTAAGTAATTCTACTACATACTACAAAATGCCTGTAGACTATTCAGCACAGCAAAACCCCTTTTTGCCTTCCAGTAGAATCCAGCATGTATACTTCTGTTGAGACAGTGATTGTGAGGGCAGGCAGAGGGGCCCTTAATTCCATTGGCCATTATTGTGATCAGAATTAGACAAGACTAGTCAATGAACATATTTGCCCCATTGACTCACTTAGAAAACTTCATTTTGGAGGCTGGAGAGATGGCTCAGCAGTTAAGAACACTGACTGCTCTTTCAGGGGAGCTGTGTTCAATTCCCAGCACCTTCATGATGACTCAAAACTGTCTGTGGATCCAGTTGTAAGAGATTTGTATGCCAGTAAAAGGCAGAAGATTCATATGATCTGAAGAGAAACCAGAGGACATTTGCTCAACTATGTTCATAGCAGCTTTATTCATAATAGCCAGAATCTGGAAGCAACCTAGATGTCTCTCAACTGAAGAATGGATACAGAAAGTGTGGTACATTTACACAATGGAATACTACTCAGCGATTAAAAACAAGGAAATAATGAAATTTGCAGGCAAATGGATGGAACTTGAAAAGATCATCCTGAGTGAGGTAACACAGAAGAAGAAAGGTACACATGGTAAATACTCACTTATAAGTGTATTTTAGCCATATAATATAGGAAAAATATATTAAAATCTATAGTCCTAAAGAAGCTAAACAACAAGGAGGACCCTAGGAAAGAGCCTTAATCCTTATTCAGAATGACAATCAGGATAGCCATCAGAAGTAGGAGAAGACAGGAAACAGGACAGGAGCCTTCCACAGAGGGCCTCTGAAAGACTACCCAGCAGATGCTGAGACTCACAGTCAAACTTTGGGCAGAGTGGAAGAAGGGGGAGATAGAAAGTCCAGGAGGGAGCAGAAGCTCCACAGGACGACCAACAGAGCCAAAATATCTGAACCCAGGGAACCCTGAAGAGAGTGATGAATCAACTAAGGACCATTCATGGAGAGGACCCCTTTGATCAGATGTAGCCCATGGACAAGTCAGTCTCCATGTGGGTTTCCTAGTAAGGGGAGCAGAGGCAGTCACTAGCATGAACTTGGTTGCTCATTCTTTGATCACCTCCCTCTGATGAGGTAGCCCTACTAGGCCACTTTGAAAGAGGATCCATATAGTCTTTATGAGAACTTATAGGCTAGAGTCAGACAGTAGGGGAGGAGGACCTAGGGGAGGGAAATAGGGAGGTAAGAGGGAGGGAGGGTAGGGCTGGGAAGAGATGAGGAAGGGGACTACAGCTGGGATACATAGTGAATAAATTGTAATAAATAATAATAACAACAACAATAATGACAAAATTAAAGAGAAAAAAGAGATTTGTAGACACTGCATGAACATGATGTACACATATAAGCAAAACAGTAATACACATAAAAAATTAAAAAAAATTAAAGAAGAAAGCTGATTTTGGAAAAAATAATTCTGCAAGGAGGGGGTTTGTAACCTGAAGCATTCCCCCTTTGTCTTTTATTTTGGTTTTTCAAGACAGGGTTCTGTGTAGCGCTGGTTGTCCTGGAACTCTTTTTGTAGACCAAACTAGCCTCAAACTCAGGATCTGTCTGCCTCTGCCTCCCAAGTGCTGGGAGTAAACGTGTGCACCACCACTAGTGGCTCTTTTGCCCTTTTTATTCTGTTTAAAATGATATAAAATCATTCTATATAGTGTTATTTAATATGGAAATTATATTGCTACATAGAAAATAAAGTATGCTTTAAAAATAAAATAAAATAAAATAAAATAATAAAATAAAATAAAATAAGTATTAGGGTATAAAAACTGTCCGTATCCAACAAAAGCAACCAACCAACCAAATGAAATGTGTGAAATCATTAAACAATTTATCAGGGCATTCAAAGAAGTAAAGTGTGCACCATACAGTGACAGTAAAAAGTCTCAAATAGACTTAGAAAATACCCAGGTGACTGAACTAGGGGATGGGAACATTGTGACTACTGTTACAGTTTATTCCAGGAGCTGAAAATGTGCAAGAAAGATGAAACAAGTTACTCAGAGGGTTGGAAGATACAAACTGAAACTGAAAAGAAATTAACCCAGAAAACGAATAAACCAACTAACTAAACCAGACTGGACTAAACCAAACATAAAAATCAACACATAATAATCCCCGTCCCCCTTTCCTCTGGATATTGTCATGTGCTGATGACACTTAAAATTTGCATGCCTGTGAATTCAATGCATTTAATGCTTTCCTTCTATTCATTTCCCAGGAATTCTAGTTGCTTCCGGTGGAACCTAGACGTCTCATCATATTTGAATAACTCTTAGATACAATTCAGGCAAAAAAATTGCAAAACTCTAATTTGTGAAATATTGTTCTAAACCTTAGAATCTCATTTCCTCTTTCCTGTGCACATTACTTTGAAACAGTTCCTTGTTTTAAAAGTCCTAACTTCAGAACACACAGTACAACTTCATATTCATGCTGCATTGCTTTTACCTTAGATTCTTAAAAATTATGTATGTGTGTGTGCATAGTATGTGTATGTGAACATTTGCACGTGTAGGACATGTGTATGGACTGCACATACACGTTTGTGTATCTGAGTGTGGAAACCAGAGACCATGCTTGGATTATTGTCCCTCAGGAGTTGCTTAACTTATTTTGGGGCACAGGATCTCTCATTGGGACCTGAGCTGACTGATTAGCATAGGCTGGCCTGCCAGTGAGCCCCAGGATCCTACTCTCAACTTTCGGGATTACAAACTCTAACTACTGCACCCATCTTTTTTTTTTTTTTTTTTTATGGGTGCTTGGGTTTAAACTTATGTGCTCTTATGGTAAAAACTTTACCAACTGAACCATATTTCCAGGCTCTTAATTCAGAACCTTTTCACCCGTTGATGTAGTTTCCCGGGGAACTCCCTTCTCCAACCTGCACTTCTGGCTTTCCTTCTGTAAGATGCTGCAGAGCCTTCCTTGATCTTAGAATCAACCAAAAGTTGGAAGAAACCTTAGTGGTTGTCCAGAACCTCTATTCCTCTAGCATACACAAAACTTTTCTTGTAATCTGCCACCAGGCTGAAAACGTTACATTCTTTGCAGAACAGTCTTAATTGCTTATAATGATATTCTCACCTCTCCCATATGTTATTGTAGTCGTACTTTCCCATATGTATCTCTCATAGTTTTTATTCCTACTTACTATACCAAGTACTCCATTCATATCATGTTGCTCTTTCTTCAGTCCAGTTTCTGACTCTGTCTTCTGTCTTGTTGCTCCCTCTGCTGGATGCACCATTTTCAAAGATCTGGACATAGAATTAGTACATATTGCTTCGAGAACAACGCAAATACTAAATCTACTAATGTTCCAGATTCTGCCACATCATCGCATGTCCTAGGATAACCTAAAGATGGTATTATTTCAGTGAGCATACTTTATGTTGTTTTAAGTATATTATTATTAGTTTATCTGAAGGCAGGAGTGAGATTGCATTCACTTTTCTTTCTCCCCTAATTCAAGGGAGTGGGCTTTGTGCAAAGTCACATTCAGAGCCCAGAGAGGTGGCTCTGGCAGTAAAGTAAAGGCATGTGTTTGTTGTGCAAGTATGAGGAATTGACTTCAATGCCCAGAAGCCACGTAAAATGATGCCAGGAATGGTGGTAAACACTTGTAACCCCGGTGTTGGTGGGACAGAGATGGATGGACCCCTAGGGTTTCCTGAGAACCCAGGTTATCCAAACTGCTGATCTCCAGGTCAGTGAGAGACACTGTTTCACAAAATAAACTGGAGAATGGCTGAGTACAACACACACACACACACACACACACACACACACACACACACGCACACACTCAACAAATTGAGTACGTTGTTGCATACTTGCATACTGATAAAAAAGAAGTAATTGATATTTTCCACCACTATCAATAAATATTTAAGCAACAGAGACATAACACCAGTTACACTAATCAAATCCATGTCAACACACACTTTTATTATGTACACAGCAACCGAGACACCACATACAATAGAAAAAAAAATGACCTAAGTATTAAACATTTATCACAAAGAGATGGATTTAGTCGGGAGTGTGGTGAAACAGGCTCTAGTAAGTTCAACATAATCCATTCTAATAAATTTTTAGCTAAAGGAGGCCAAGCACTTAGCATTCCTGGAGAAGGGCACACATATCTGGAATATTTGTTTAACATTTTCTTTCTGAAGGGCTGTGTGCATTGTTGACCAATGGCCTGTAGGGGAGGATTCCAGCTGAGTCCATATCCTCTCAACATTCCTCAGATAGTTTATATTTTTGTAAAGTAATTTTCTATCATCAGTAATTCTCTAAAGTTTATTCTACCAGGACAGTTGCCAATACGGAACACTGTTTACATAAGGACATTGTTCAAATTTATGATTACAAGGAATCTAATTTTTGACTGTCATTAATTTCATATAATCTATTTACACAACTTTTATTAATTTTCCTTTTTGAACACTTCGTACATGCCAATATGCTTATTTCCACCATCCAGAATTTCCTGTCTCCCATTGATCCCTGTCACCACCCCTCATCTTCACATGTTCCTTCTAACATTCATGTCTTTTGTTTTGTATTGTGATCCACTGAGTTTAATTAGGGCCACCTGTGTGTATAGGGGTTTTGAACTATCCCTGGGAACCTTCTGAGCTCATCTGTGGGCACACAAATGAGGACAATGACTGCTTTTACCCTGAGGAGGTTAATACATAGTCCCTTCCTCATCTATGATTGGCTGGTGATGGGCCTGATCTTGGGGAGGCAAACGGAATTGCTGTAAGATCACAATTGAAATATTCATATTGTCATGGACAGAGCTGACATTTTGCATCATCTGATGCTTACATTCTTTCTGCAAGACTTCCTGAGCCTTAGAAGGGGTGGTATAAATGTCCCAATTAGGGCTGAGAACTCGATTGTCCTTTATTATCAGTTTCATGAGCAGCCATAGTCTCTGTATTCATCACAGTTCATTGCTACCCCTCCACCCATGCCTCAAGCCAACTATTAGCTACTGGTAAGTTGTAGGGGAGAGGAAGTGATTGTATTAAACTGTGTATCCATACATGAGTCCATCAGTCCATCCCAAGCACTGCTTGAAATCTGTGGTCACACAAATGTATTGGCTAAACTCAGTGGGTTCTATGACAGACAAAGCCATGTGAACATGAGAAAAGGATTTGTAAGGAGAGAGGGTTGATGGGTGGGAGAGAGATAGGATGGGGTGGTGGGGGAGAATAATCAGAAGACGGAGAGTATTGGCTATCATTATTGAATATTGAATATATTCTCACATAACTCATTCAGTAAATGATACTATTTATCTCCATTTTATTGATGAGGAGACTGAGAAATGGAAAGGCTAAGTAACTCTATAAAAAGTAAATCTAGAGGTTACAATAGAATTTGAACCTGGTCAGTCTTATCTAAAGTTTGTTCTACCTATCATCCATCTATCTATCTATCTATCTATCTATCTATCTATCTATCTATCTATCTATCTATCTA
>NW_026592403.1:1964909-2003202 GCF_907164565.1 Psammomys obesus | reverse complement strand
TATCTACCTACCTATCTACCTACCTATCTATCTTTCATCAATGTATATCTATCTATATATCATTCATGTGGGACCCAACCTACAGTTCATGTGTAGGGGTCAGAGGACTACTTGTGGGGGTCAGTTCTCCTCTCCACTAGGTGGTTCCTGGGGATTGAACTGACTCAGGTTCTCAGACTTGGCAGTAAGTACCTTTACCCACGGAGAGTCATCTTGTCAGCCACTTCCCTTCAAGTTTACAGTTCTTTCTGCTACATTACAAACATCACCACAAGTTTTTCATCACAAGGTATTCACAAGTTTTCATACAACGTTGATAATAAAACACAAATGTATGCAAATTAAGCACAGAAAGATCTGTTGTAATTATGGTTTGCATCCATTAGCCTTCCCCCTCTATTTTGAGATTGAGTCTCACATAGTGGCCAGTCAGACTTTCACCACTGGTGTCCTCCATTCTGCTGACTCTGCAAATGGAAGCCAGAAGAGAGTAAATTATTTATCACATTAGATTAGTCCTTTTCTTTGAGATGTGGATGTCCTTGGGGAATTCTGTGCTGGAGAACTCTCTTATTCTGCTAGATCCTTCTAAGAGGAAACACTGAAAATAGGCTGAGCTCTTCCACTCTGCTTTTGTCTTTTTTTTCTTTTTGCTCTATTTTCTTCACCCGCCCCTCCTCTTGTTGCTGCAAAGAACAACCATGTTTAAAAACAATTTTAACCAATCTTTTGCATTTTTGTGTAATATTTTTCCCAAAGTAGATTAACTATGAAAACAAATGTGCCTTTAGATACTTGACAATTTGATTTTCAAAGAGGATGCTTTACTGTACATGTTATCAAGTGTGTCATGGCAGTTTCCCACATTTCTAATTAGACTCTGGCTGCTGCAAGAATGAGATGGTAAGGTCAAATGTTGTCTGTCAGTGGGGAGTGGAGTAGTGGAGTGATGAGTGATGTGGGTGGCTGTTGAGAATAAAGAAATATGGTTCATTAGCAAAGAATCCCAGTGCTAATTCAGAGTATGTGTATCTTTCCATAGACTTAGGAAAAACATTTCTCATAGGAAAGCAATAGCATTTGGATATTTTTTTTTTTAATTTAAACTCAACTTAAAGCTTATCAAAGATATTTACTATAGATGGTGATGGGTGATCATTGCAGTTAGCTCTTAAACCAGTTAGTCTTTTTGGCAGACAAGAAGGGTTATGGGCAGAGCTCAAGCATGAAGCTGTGCAGATTAACATGGCCAACCTGTCAACCTTTAGTTACTCTATTAGACCATGATCTTTGTGATAGACTAAGAGGTTGACTGGGAGAGGGCAGAGAAGGACTCCAATTATTTCAGGCCGTGGTCTCAGGCAATGATCAGCTATGAACACGGATACTAAAGAAGCGTTTCCCTTGGAGTACAGGTACTTTTTGCTCTGTGATGTACAGAAATTATACATATCTTGATTTGAGAAGGCAGAAGACACTAGATAAATTTTGAAAGAAGACACGATTTTCTATTGGCAAACCTATACCCACCTGTGTTTACTTCAGTCCAATGGTCTCAAGGTCATCAAATCTGCATTTGATGAATTGCTCAAACTAAACAGACTTTGATCTGTGAAAGTGGTAACGTCACTGCAACTCATTGCTTCTCCTAGGACCATTTGCAGTTGAAGAAGCTGAGAAATGATGGAAAACTCCTAGTAATGCATCTTTAAATGGTTTACTTCAAGTGTGTGGCACAACACAGGATGTGAATTTGAGAACATGGGCCTGGCCTTGTGCCCCAGATGTTCTTGGTTTCCAAAGCCTTTTTTAAACAATAACAGTTTCTGATAGAACTAGATGGAATGGGTGTGTGTGAGTGGTATTTTGTCCTAAGAGTTAAACCATTGCAGTTTGCAAGGGTTGGGAATAAGGTTTTGTTAAAAATTCCTGCAATAGACGCTGAAACTTATGACCAACTGTTGGGCAGAGTGCATGGAATCTTATGTAAGAAGTGGGAAATAGTAAGATCTGGAGAGGACAGGAACCCCACAAGGAGAGCAACGGAACCAGAAAATTTGAACACAGGCGTCTTCCCAGAGACTCATCCTCTAACCAAGTACCATGCATGGTGATAACCTAGAACCCCTGCACAGATGTAGCCCATGGCAGTTAGTGTCCAAGTGGGTTCCATAGTAATGGGAACAGGGGCTGCCTCTGACATGAACTGATTGGCCTGTTCTTTGATCACCTCCCCCCTGAGGGGGGAGCAGCCTTACCAGGCCACAGAAGATGACAATGCAGCCACTCCTGATGTGATCTGATAGACTAAGATCAGAAGGTAGGAGAGGAGGACCTCCCCTAGCAGTGGACTTGGGGAGGGGCATGCGTGAAGAAGGGGGGGAGGGAGGGTAGGACCAGCAGGGGAGGAGAGAGGGGCTTATGGAGGGATACAAAGTGAATAAAGTGTAATTAATAAAATAAAATAAAATAAAAAAAACAATAAAAAATTCCTGCAATAGGACCTGGAGAGATGGCTCACCAGTTAAGAGCAAATACTTCTGTTGGAAGAGAACCTGTGTTCAGTTCCCAGCACCTAAGTTGGGCAGCCCACAACCTCCTATAGCTCCAGCATATCCGATGTAGTCTTCTGTACTCTATGGGTACGACATTCATATACACAAACACACACTGTCTCACACACATAGACACACAATTAAAACAATATTTTAAAACTTCGTGCAGCAATGTTAGCTATGGCTGTTTTTCTACAATCCAACTTGGAATGTGACTACTCATTTCATTTGTGTCCTATGCAACAGTGGGACCTGTTCCCTTGAAGTGACTGAGTGTCCTGCCATTCCTTTCTGCTTTCACAGCAGTTTCCAGAAAAGCATGTCATTTTCTCAGTTATCATCATTAGTTTCTTCAATAAAACTCCTTAAGTGTTCCATAAACTGAATTTAAGGCTGTCCAGGGGACTTCCTGGTGTCAATTCATCTTCTCTCTCTCTCTCTCTCTCTCTCTCTCTCTCTCTCATATATTAATGGTTAGTGGTTTTGACATTGAGATTGTTTCTATTGCTTCTTTCCCTACACCAAGAGGAGAAGCTGCTTTCATGACTCTAAGAGGAAAAGCTGTTGGTATGTTTTGGATGCACTACCCATATTGGCATGGTGTTTCTTCCCATATTTCTTTTTTATTTTTAAGATTTCTTTTATTTTTATTTATGTGCATGCATCTCACTTTGTTTTGTTGTGTGTGTGTACATATTTGTACAGGTGTGCAAGAGGTCATCAGACACCCTAAAGCTGGAGTTACAGGAGGTTTTGTGTAACATGGCCCTAGGAACTGAACTCTGGTTTTCTTCTAGGATCATCAAGATGAGCCATCTCTTCAGCTCTATATAACATTTTCTATTGTACAGACAGAAGTATCATTTTTTTCCTAACAGTCATGATGTAGAAAAGAACTGAGGATCTCATTCATTTCCTTTTCTCCAAATGATTTGAAAAATAGCTGTCCCTTTGCTTGTAATGTTTATTTATTGCTCAGTTTTGCTTTAGAGTTACCAGAACATTTTCTTCTATCTGAAGGTAAAATTTCCTATATTTTAGACCATACTAGATGTTATGCTGTTGTCTTTCCTATTTTTAACATATTTTAATTTATTCCTTGACAATTTTATACATGTATACAACATTTTTGTGACCCTTCTCTTTCAAATATCTTTCTAATTTTCTGTCCTCTTTTATTTTTTTTTTTAATTAACCTAAACTCTAGAGTCATGTTAGTGATAGCCATATATGCATCATGTTGGTTCATCCACTGTGGTATGGTCAACAACCTACCAGGAAACATACACCTCAAAAAAACTGACTTCCTCTTTCAGTCATCAGCTGTCACTACATCATCAGCCAGTGGTGGTGTGTCATGTGTCTCTCCATGATTCATGCTGGTATGTTGCCTTGATCTTACAAAGGTCTTGTGCAGGATATAGTATTATTTTTACACTCTGTTTATTTGAGTCAGGTCTCATGTAGTGCAGCCTTACTATGTATCCCACGGTGGCACCATTCATCTACCTCCAGACATGTACCACCACATTGAATTTTTCTTTCACATTCTTGTGTGGCTTACAAATATGATTCATTATCCATATTTCCTTTCTCTTATTGTAGATCTCTTACTTAGAATATGCCTGTAAGTATTGCAGCTCTGAGGGAAAAGGCGTCCCCAATGGAAACATTGCAGCTCTGAAGTGAATGCTTCCCCAAAGGAAGTGCTACAGCTCTGAAGGGAAAGGTAGCCTGGCAGTTGGGAACCAAGGAATATTACAAAGTCATGCTGCACAACAAACCTCACATAAGAGATTTGCTGGGAGAGACACAAGAGGGTCTGCTTGAGTGAGAAGCAGCAGAGAACTGGGCAGGAGACAGGATGAAGGTAGGGTTTCAGGAGGAGGTATTTTCTAGGGTGGAGATTTCCAGAGTGAGGATTGGTGAAATTACAAGTCCTGATCTTGGAGGGAGCCCAGGGATTGGTGGGTTTTGGTCAGGGATCTTCATAAGGAAGAGGATTCAGACTATTTACCCTATAATGTTTACCAAATCTTTTCACGTGTATAGAGGGATTCTGTGCTTTAATCTCTTGATCAAGGGTGTCATTCAATCATTTTTAGTGAGTTTATCCTCTACACCACATGCTGAGCTTCTTGCACTGACAAGATGCCTTCCAGACACTTGAAGATTCTATTGATTTCCACAAATGATGGGGTCTCCACTGAAGGTCATGCGGAGGGCTCATGGTGGTGAAGTATGTGTTAGTTAGTTTTGGTCCTGTGACAAAATTACTAAAAACAAAACAAAAACCCAACAACTTTTAAGAGAGGGAAAGTTTATTTTGCTTCTCAGTTTGAGAGTGCAGTCTATCATGATGGAAAAAAGAAAAACTTTGTGACAGGTGCTTGAGGCAGCTGTTTACATTGCATTGTAGTCAGGGGTCAAAGAGAGATGAATGTGAGTACCTGGCTAATTTTCCCCTTTTTATGTAGTCCAGGACATCCACTCTGCAGATGCTGCTGCTTGTATTAAATGTGAGTTTTCTTACTTTAGTTAACTGAGTCTAGAATCTCTCTTACAGAAATGCCCACATATTTGTCCCCATGGTTATTCTGGATCTAGTCAGGTTGACAATCATCACGAATCCCCAAAGTAGAAAGTGCCATAATTGAGAAGGTCTAAATGCTATGTTAATGTTTTGGCCTGCTAGCTTGTACTCAGAAACAGCTACTTCCCAGTAGAGTAGGTGCTAGGCTCTAAGACCAAAGCTGTTCAGGATGAAGAACCAGCTTTTAAGAGAGATCATAGGATGTCATAAGCTTGGCTAAATCCTTCACCTTCATCTTATTGCTATGTCTGTCTTATCCTGCTTCATGACATCACTGAACATGAACAATTTGTTTTCTTTTTACATAGGTATAGTAAGAATGATTTTTATCTAGAAAATGAGATAAACACGAAATATGTTTTTCTTTGTGTTATAAAAGAATGTAGCCAAAAAAAAGAGAGAAAGAAAAATACACGTTTTATAAAATGATGGAGTAGATGAATTAGTACTTAAATTTCCTTATGTTCCTGTTAGCTGACATCTGCATCGATTAGTGAGTTCCTATTATATGCTGTATTTTTCTGGGATTTTCAAAACTAGAATGTGGGTGATTCTTTTTATAAATTAACTTTCCTACCTTTTAAAAATTAACTTTTATTGATTCTTTGTGAATTTTACACCATGTACTGCAAACCCACTCATCTTCCTATTCCTTTGTAATCCCCCTTTACCCTTGTAACTCCCTCTCCAAAGGAAAAAAAAAATCTCATTACGCAAGCTATAGCATGTCACATCAGTCCCACAGTATACCCTTTTGAACACACTTGAGTCATTGGTCTGGTGTGAGGCCTCTGGCTTCAGCTATCCTATCAATAATGGATCCTCCCTGAGACTCCTTTCCAATGAATATCCTGTTGTTGCCCTGTGTCATGGAGATCCTGAACCTTTGGAGCTGTAGGACCAGCCCCTTCAGGTGCTCCAGCAGTTCACAGATGAGGTAGATGTTGGTGTGGGCCAACTCAAACCCTGAATCTGGGTCTAGGTGGTAGCTAAGCTGGTTAGCCTGCCAGCTCTCCCGCAGTGTGTCCTTCTTTTAAGAGCCAAATGTTGACCTGTTTTACAAAATTTTTGTCCCAAAGGATTGTCTTGTTGGTTTAAATGACAAAAATATCTGGTATGAATTGTAAGTGCTAACATTTCCCTTTAGCACCTGAAAACAACCCAGCTACTTAAGCACATGCTTGTGGTCTGTTCCTATGATCCTCCTCCCTCCAATGCACTCAGGAAAAGTTGTCTTCTTCAGGGAAGGAGGTCTGTCTTCACCGTTGTTTGTCTATTTTTCTTATCTTACCAGTCTGGTCCCAAAGAAACCATGGAGAGGCTAACAAGAAAAGTTTTGTAATACTGCCTTCAAAATACTGGTAAACTGTAGTCACCAGGAATATTTCCCAACATTTTGTCTAACAAATATGGTTGCATAGCATTCAGCATGCTTGTTAGATGTGGTAATTCACAGCTGGTAGTCCAGTACTTGGGAGAATGAGACTGGAGAATTGTTATGGGTATGAGGCTAGCTCAAACTATTGAGTGATTCTAGGCCAGCTGTGTTACATAGTGATATTAAGTATCAGATACAACAACAGCAACAACAACTAAGCAACCAGTTCTCTCCTTTCACCAGTGGGTCCCGGGATCCAGCTGAGGTTCTCCAGCTTGGCTTGGTGGCTGGCCATCTTTTTTGCTTTCTTTTGAAACAGCGTCTCTTGTATCCTCACCTGGGCTCAAACTCACAATATAGCTGAGAATGACCTTAAACTCCTGATCCTCCTGCCTTTACTACCTGAGTATTTACTACCTGCCTTTACTACCTGAGTTTTGTAAATGCCAAATGCCAACACTTTGCTAAACCAGCGTAATGCTTAAATGTATTATAAATATTTATCCTTATACCCACAGATAAGTATAGGTCTTACCCCCTCAAAGAAGGGTCTCCTTGCAACAGACAGAGACCATTACAGAAATGCAAAACCAAGCGAAATTCAGAAAACAAATGATTGTGTGAAAATTGGTAGACCCACAGTACGATTCCTATATTTAAGGAAAGTCATTGATAAGTGGGCAGAAAGATTTTAAGAACCAAATGAACGGGGACTCTGCTGTAAGACAGCAGCTCTTAAAAATGACAGAGATACTATACTCATGAAGTCTCATTATTATGGGTGCCTAAACAAGACCGAAACAAGAGTGACATCAATAGACACACTAATGTGGAAAGAGAAAATCTTATGGGGTTCTAGCTATAGCCAAAGAACTAAAGTCACCAAGGAATGGTGAGAATTATGTGAACAATAGTCTTTTCTAAGGAAAAAAAATTCTGAAATCATGTGCATATGAATAACATTATATGGACTGAGCACATTGTACGTGTGTGTGTGTCTTTGTGTGTATGCATAGGAATTTTAATCCAGCAGCATGGCTTCTTTGGCAAGGGATCACATCCGAAGACCTTCTTGGTCTATGTGATCTGGCTAGAATGCAGACACACCCTTAGTACACACCTTTAATCCCAAACAATGAAGGTAAGATTAGTTTATAGAAGCAAGCAGCTATGTTTGAAAGTGACATCTAATTGAGAGTTAGACAAAGTTATGAATCAGAGAATGATTTGACAGGACAGGAAGGAGAGCCTACTTAAGAGCAGCACAGGGAGAGAGAGAAAAGGCTTTTTCTTTCTTTCTTTCTTTCTTTCTTTCTTTCTTTCTTTCTTTCTTCCTTTCTTTCTTTCTTTTCTAACAGGTGATTACAGGGACAGTTTTACAGAGAGAGGTTGCAGACAGAACAAGCTAGACACAGGTGAAGACCGAATGAACCAGAGAATGAGAAGGAGCCACAAGATTAAAACATTGCAAGAATTGGTTTAAGGCCAAGCAGAGCAATTAAGTCAGAAGCCAAGAGAAGCTAGTTTGAATCAGTCAGCTTGAAGAGGAGTTTAAGCCGGAACTGAGTTGAACTATCCAGTAAGGGTTCAGAAAGAGCTAGAAAGGCTTGGAAAAGACTCTTAGTGTATCCCTTCATCTGAGGAAATAAAAATGACATTTATAGTGTTCGTGTGTGTGTGTGTGTGTGTGTGTGTGTGTGTACATATGTGTGAAAACAGAGGTCATGAATTTCAGAGAAAGCAAGGGGGTATATGGCAAGCTTATAAAAGGATAAAAGGAGAAGGGTATATGAAATAGTTATATTTTACTTTAAAAAATAAAAAAATATAAAAACATTACTGTAGATTTTTTTCCTCTTCTAGTTCCAGTGTCCAGTTTTAGGAGAATTAAAAACAAAACAAAACAGAACAAGCAAACAATATTAAACTTACTTGTTGTCAGAATGGCTCAGTGGGTAAAGTTGCTTCTCAGTGAGCTTGACAATCTGAGTTCAATCCCCGAGACTTACAGAGTGGAAAGAGAATTGATGTCTGCAGTTTTACCTCTGGGTTCTATTTGTGCACTGTGGGATACACACATAACACACACACACACACACACACACACACACACACACACACACGAATTATAAAGAGCCTACCAGCACTATGGTGCTTAGAAAGCAACACAGTGAGCACAGAGCTGGTAAGAGAACGAAGAACCATGAGATCCTCAGTTCATGGAGTGATAGGATATAGAAGTTCCTCACAGAAGGAACATACCACATTCAGGTCCTACACAGTCAAGTGAGAGAAAACAGATCAGATGATATATGAAACAGGTAATGCTAGCCTAGTATTTGAAGGGGAGTGCCTTAGCCTCTTTCCTGATGTCAACAGCTATCAGCCTTGCTTGCTGAGCTCCACATCCTACTCCTCCTGAACACGGCCTTCCCCTTCTCCTTTGGTCCTTCTGCCTTGATCACCCTTGTTGTCACCTACCATCTCCTAATGAGCTTGTATTCCTGTGTGGGTGACCTGAACCTCCGTGGGATGAGGCATTGACCTTTTCTAAGGAACTAAACATTCTAAGTATACTACAGGGATGTGGAAAGAATGAATCTCACTTCCTTGACTTTAAAAGTAAGATTGAGCTTCTCCGAATTGTGTTTTGGCAATTAGACAAGTGCCTGGAGGGAAGGGGACAAAGATATGGAGAAAAGTGTCATAACACACAGACATACCCCTGTCCTCTCTTTAAAGTGAGAAAAAGTTCTATTTGTGTCACTGACAACTGAAATAGTCCTCTCTAGTACTTCAGGCCCTGATGAGATTTGACATTTTAAATAACATCTTTGATCCTGGGTTGAATTAAAGAGCAAATAGAATTAACCTATATGAGATCAGTTTTGTAAATGCCAAACGCTAATCTCTGTTATTACTTAAAATGCCATTATTATTGATAATTGTTATTAATTAAAAACCCATACCTTTTTAAAATAAGAGAACTAAAAAGGTCATTGAAAAAAAAAAAGCAGAGAAAATGAATTTAGACTAAAATTGTTGAAGAACCAGTGAGGATTTTTGGAGAAAATGTACAACGCTGAAAGTCTGGGTGAAAAAAATATGATCTGGCTAAAGCACTCAGTTTGAGTTGATGGGAGGTAGTGAGGTCCAGGAGCATATTTGAAAGGTACAACAATGGACTGAAGCCTACATGAGCATCAGCGAGGAGAACAAGAGTGTGTGCAACTTACACACACACACACACACACACACAGACAAAAAAAAACATAGGGCTTGACATAAGTGTGTCTCGTTCTGTTAGCTACCTGTTCTTATGTAAAAATTTATTATTATTTCATCTACAATGTAGAATCAGATCACCTCACATAGCTTCTAAGGGTAAGGGATATTTTGAAAGTGAGTTAAAGGGCTGAAATTTATTCATCATGTTGGAAGCAGGCTGCTGGGCAGAGCGATTCTCGTGTGATGGCTCAATCAGGGCATACAGGATTGAGGATGTAGCTCATATGTGTTTGCCTAGAACATACAAAGCTTTGGAGTCAGTTTTTCAGACATGCATACCCTGTGCTTGGTGGTGTTCACTCATTATTTTACCACTCAGGTAGTAGGGGCTGGAGGATCAGGAGTTTACGGTCACTCTCAGCTATATCAGCCCAGTTGAGGATACAAGAGACTCTGTTTCTCAAGAAAGCAGAAAAGATGGCCAACCACCAAGCCAAGCTGGAGAACCTGAGCTGGATCCCCAGGACACACTGGTGAAAGGAGAGAACTGACTCCCCCTCGCACCACTAATTGTCCACTGACTTCCACATGCATGCTGTGACACATGCACACCTACACATTTATACGCATCAAATAAATAAACGTAGTGTAGCTGAAAATATAATTCATTGCTAAGTTTGTCTTTGGTCTATCATCAAGTTTCAGGCCCTTAACATCTGAGGCTTTCTACAGAAAAGTTCCAACATGACTTTTACCATAGCAACATGAAGAGAAATGAGAGAAAATTCCGTTAAACTGCTTCCTTTCCCACTTAATATTGAAAATTATGGATCACAGCTTCTCTGTATGACCTTCAAGGATAAAAAACTACACAAGAATATGAGTTCTCAAAGCATAAGGATTATGAAGGGATCTTCTAAGGAGCCAACTTCACAAGGGAAGTTTTTAGGTGAATGTGATGGAGAATTGCACTGTTTATGATTGGTGAGTTCTTAAAGATGAGCTTTGGGTTTCTCTGGTCAATGCAATAGTCTGCTAGGTGTTGGAGATCTGTCAATGTGGAAAAGGAAATGCAGTTGGAAGGAGATGCAGATGGCAGGTTTTAGTACTAGCATGAGCTGGGGCAGACACTACTCTAAATAGAGTGAACACTTAAAAATGTATTGGAGGGAATGCCTTTCCCTGGTTCTGGGATGAACTCTAGGTAGAAGAAATAGAAGAGTTGCGTTTTTCTGCATGTTATGATGGTGTGTTTACTGGAAAACAATTTGAAATACCAATTGTTCTAGTTTATTTCCCATTGCTGTGGTAAAGACCATGGCCAAAAGCAGCTTGGATATGGAAATGTTTAACTGAACGTTACAGTCCATCATCAAAGGAAGCCACGGCAGGAACAGAGGCAGAGACTGTGGAGGGATGCTGCTTACTGGTTTGCTTGCAGGCTCACATTTGGTTAATGCAGCACAGGTCTACCTGCTTAGGAATGATATTATCCCACAACTGGCTGTGTTCATCTACATTAATTACCCATCATTCCCCACAGACATGCCAACAGGCTGGTATGATGGAGGCAGTGCTTCAATACAGTTTCCTTTCCCAGCTGTGCCAAGTTGACATGATTGAGTATCATTTTTATGAAGTCAACTAGATAAAACAATGTGGACATAATAATGAGATCTACTATCCGTTTTTTGACACCTTTGCTTTTCATTTACAAACTAAACTTTCCTCCCCTCCCTTCCCTCCATCCTTCTTTTCCTCCCTTCCTCTTCTTTCCTTTCTAACAGGTCATTAACAAATTAACTTTTAACAGTATTCTGAGTATTTGTATATTCATTAGAAATCACACATGGGTATCTGACACAATGACATGCTTTGCAAATGATGAACCAATACCTGATCCTAGAGGTTCTTTTCCTTTCTGTTTCAATTACTGTGAGCATTAATTCATTTTAAGTTAGTGTGTTCAAGCCTGAAAGAGGCAAGAAAGTTAGAAAAACCAGAAGTACATAAGGTTCCCATAGCTGGTATGTTTGTCCCCACTCTTTCTTTCTAAGAGCTCTCCTGTGTTTTTTGTATAAAGCATAATAACCTGTTTTATCTTTAGCTTTGTTTTAAAGTTCAACTCTTTCTGTGTCTTACAAGATAGAATAATGTACATTTTCACTGTTCTGTGGAGGAAGAAGGAGTTCATTTCCTCTCTCTGGTCTGAAAATCCCTGTTCTCTCCTTTCTGCAGCCTGGGTATAATCAGTCAGCCTACTGTAAATGGAGCCCATGCTCTAAATGAGGTCTCACACAGCGTGGGAATGATTTCCATGGGCTAATTTGAGCTACCTCCATTTATGCCTGACAGGAAGGCATTTTATCCTGTCTATGCATGATTCTTTTTTAACAGCATCCCAACTTTAAGAAATTGATCCTGTGTCTAGCATTGCTTGAAGCTTTTCAAAGGTGTACATTTATAATATGACTTAACACTTGTGATAATATATGCATGGCTGTGTCTATAGCTATTCATATGGACTGAGCAGATTTGCTTGTATACAAAATACATGAGACATTCACCAACATTCCCACTTTGCGTTCCATGGGCTCTCTTCAAATTGGATGCTGTACAAAAGAGTTTGATCTACCAGGGATGCAAAATGCATGAGAATGCTTTTCAGTCAGAGAGCTCTTAGGACAGAGAAGGAAGCAGCATCCAGTAAGGTTGGGCACAGCTGGAGATGTCTGCTGGTAAATGCCAATTCAGACCCCTAAGCTGCTGTCAACTGCTTTCCCGAGAACTGCCAGGTTTTCCAAATGGACTTTGCACATCTACATGTGTAATCTGTAATTAATCCATTGTTCAATGTCATTCAAATGCATTTGACAGACTCCCCCTGTCCCCTAAAACAGTCCCATTACTGGGCAGTTGGGAGGATTTGCCTGGTTAGTCTTTCCAATGCAATTGTTTTAGGCTGATTCTCTTTTAAAGGAGCTTGGAAAATGCACCTGGCTTGTGAATTGCATTTAGTTCTGTGCTTTTGATGGAGAGGACCCACTGGCTTGTTTAGCTTTTTTCTCTCTGTCCTTCACATCACCACTCGTTTTGGGTTCCTTTTGCCTCTCCCATAGCCACACATCATATCCCACACTGACCCTAACCCTTTTCTCCCTTTGAATTAAGTGTGCTTTATTTTTCACATCAAAATGAAATGAATTGCTTAGTTGCTGAGTATGTATTTTTGCCTGACGCAGAATGCTGCTCTTTGTTTTTCTTTTTCTTTTTTAATTTTTTATTAATTACAGCTTATTCATTTTATAGACAAGCTGTAGCCCCTTCCCCATCCCCTCCCAATCTCATCCTACCTCCCTCTTCTCCTATGTCCCTCTCCCAGTCCAATGATAGGGGGAGATCCTCCTACTCTTCCATCTGATCCTCGTCTATCAGGTCTCACCAGGAGTGGTTGCATTGTCTTCCTCCGTGGCCTGGTAAGGCTGCTCCCCCCTCAGGTGAAGGTGATCAAAGAGCCAGCCCATGAGTTTATTTCAGAAACAGTAGTGTGGAAGGCTTTCCTTCCAGGATTACTTCAGAAGAATTAAGCCATTAATTTGCAAATTCAAAGTAGGGGGATCACTGTTTAAGTTTCAGAGTATCTTTCCCTATCCTGTGGTAGCAGTTATACTGGTTAATTTTTGTCAACTTGACACAAACTATAGTGACTTGGGATGAAGTAGCTTCCTCTGAGGAATTGTTCCTACCAGATTCTCTTGAGGGTTTCTCTGTGAGACATTTTCTTTTCTTTTTACTTTTTTTAATTTTTAATTTTTTGACATTTTGATTTGAATATATTTCCATCTTCCCTTTCTTTCCTCCAAATCCTCCTATAGAGCCTTCTCACTCTTCTTCAAATTCATGGTTTCATTTGTCATATACATACATACATACATACATATTCTTAATCTATTGAATTTATACAGTGTTACTTGCCTGTATTGTTTTCAGAGCCGATCATTGGTCACTAGATGACCAGTTGGTGTGTTCTTCCCTGGGGAAGACCATTTTCCAAGCTCTCAGCTTTCCTCAGTTGCTGGTAGTTCTTTGTGCAGGGTTGAGGTCTTATGTGCTATTTCTTGTCCGTTTTGGTATTATGAGACATTTTCTTAATTAATGAGTGATATGGGAAGTGCTCAGCCCACGGTGGTGGTGCAACCTTTGGGCATTTGGTTCTGGGTTGTATAAGAAAGTAAGCCATGAAGAAATAGCCAGCAGCAGCATTTCTCCGTGATCTCTTCAGTCCCTGCTCTGGATCCCTGCCTTGGCTTACCATGGTGATGGACTATAACCTGTGAACTGAAATAAACTCATTTTTCCCAAGTTGCTTTTGGTCAGTGTTTTATCACGGCAACAGAAAGCAAACAAGGAAACAGGGCTCCACAGTTCAGTTGTTTAGATTTCCTTTGTGTGAACTCTCAACTGCCCCTAACAGGAATTGTCTTCCTGTCATTGGTGTGGCTTAGAAAACTGGCCCAGGGATGTTTTCAGTAGAGAATCTGGTATGTTTCCCCAGGTTGGTCCATTCTGTGGGATGCTCTTTCCACTGGATCTCTGCATTCATCAGCAAGGATGAATGAATGTAAGTGAAAGGATGGAAAACTGATAGTAATGCAAGCGGTTTTTGTTTGTAGTGATGCAAATGAATTTTCTCCGGCAGAGACACAATTGATTTTATTTCTATAGAAGATACAGCCAGGGACATTATTCTTATATCTGTCAACAGGACTTTTAGAAGCTTTGTACCTCTTAGCAAATTGATTTAGCATTCTGAGTATCTAGACATACCTTTCTTCACATTTTAGTTTGAATGAGTCAATATTTCATTATTTCTCTCACTTATAAGTGAGTTAAGTACGTTCTTTGTTCTTTAACAGGTGTTGGTAACATTTTTTATAGGAAACTAATGCTTGTGTTGTCAAAATATGGTACTTGATCACTCCATACATTCAAAGCGTGTGCTGTGTTCCCCTTCTCTCTCCTCCCCGCTTATTGTCTCATCTCTTCTCCTTCCTTTTTCTTCCCATTTCCATTATTTCTGTTGATCCTGCATTGAAAACAGTGAACTTTCATATTTATGCATTTCAGAGTTTAATAACACACCTCAATAAATTATGAGTCCCAGTGTATGAACGAGAAAATGGAACTGCTAAGTCAGCAATTCCAGGTCACTGGCAAGTAAGGGGCTTAGATGGACCTTGGGCCTCAATGGTGCCAGGTCTTTGGACAGTACTTAACTGACATGGTCTTTAATATTCTTTTCATGAACTAAGACATAAATGCTTTCATATATGTAGCCCACTAGCTACATATAAATAGTTCATCAGGTCAGATTTTCTTCAACAAATATTTGTTTTAGTCATCAGTTATTGTCTTAATTTGCTTATATATGAATAACTTATGATGCTCAGGAGAATTTGTTATTCTATTAAAATTAGCATTTTTTGCATTTCCAATCGAACTGCAGAGTATGAGATTTCATTATAGCATTTCCAAACTTAATTTATTTTTGTTGATTCTCCTCATTTTTTCGCTCACATCCTCTTGGCGCCCTTGGTACCTTTCTAACCTACCCATGTGGCCTCTTGTTCACTTTCATGCATTCCATTAAACTGATGTACAGTGTGACTGTCCTCTTCACAGTCAGTATGAAGGGCTTTGGGTGACTTTACTTCAAGAAAATCAATCTATCCCCCTAGGCCCAGGATGGGCCTATTTGAATAAGCAGCATTTGGGGTATGAATATTACCATTCAAAATTAGCATTCTTGAGTTACTTCATGAGAAGACATAAACAGTGTTTGGGTTTGGGGGATTTGAACCTTCCTTGGAATCTTATTAGAACCCCTTATTATATTTAGATGAAGGATGTGGTGATGGTTCATTTGATTAAATGGTGGACCCACAAACATGTGGCTCTGAGTCTGATTCCCAGAACTCACTTAAAAAGCTGGATGTGGTGGTGTGTCATTGTAATTCTATATGCACCAGCAAGGCTCACCAGCAAGATTGCCTCTTGAGTTTGTAAGCCCTAGATTTCAGTCACTGAGGGCCTGTCTCATAAAGCAAGGTAGAGATTACGTGAGGACACCTAACATTGTCCTCTGCCTCCACACCTACGTTTATGTGCGCCCCCCCCCCCCGACACACAAACACATAAAGACACACATACAGGTACACTGACAGACAGACAGACACACGCGTGCGCGCACATCCTGACCAGGGTTAGTTATTCTTGCTTCACTGCAGAGTACACAAACATGCACACTCACACGCACATGCACACACACACACAGACCTCCCTTGCTTCATGATTCTTCCAGATCTGGGATTTGGAGTCAAGAAACATGACTTCTGGTACTAATTTTACCTCAGTGTGGCCATGCTGCTGAGACTCAGAAACCTGATAAAATAAGGTGATATTTGAGCATCTTTTAGCTTTGAAAATATAATACTTATCATAATAAAATAATCAACGAAAATAAACCACTCCACAATCATAGTTCCCAGGCATTTGGGG
Source organism: Psammomys obesus (assembly GCF_907164565.1). Classification (NCBI taxonomy): domain Eukaryota; kingdom Metazoa; phylum Chordata; class Mammalia; order Rodentia; family Muridae; genus Psammomys; species Psammomys obesus. The sequence goes on along the minus strand of NW_026592403.1, from coordinate 1,986,890 downwards.
TCACCAGACCATGTCTTTGATGATCTGAGATGAGAGTTTCACTGAAATTCTTGCCAACCCTATCGACCTCCTCTGAACTGAGCCTAGCTAATGTGAAGCATCTTTGGAAAATACCATCTGGAAAGGGGAATTGCACCCATGATCTTTTAGTAGCAAACCTCAAGAATTTCCAGAAGGTGGCCTCCAGCTTTATGGAAGTATTGGTAGTAAGAGGGTCTTAATCTAGAGTCTGGAACAAGCATGCACAAATCTGAAGATGGCTGCAATCAGAGAATGCCTATCAAACATGTTTGGAACCAACACAACCAGCAGCTGACTTGTACTTACAAATGCGATGTATTTCCTAAGTGGTCCTGGTAGCATCTGATCATTAGCAGACAAGCTACAGCGGAGAAAACATAACTCAATAACTGTTTGTGGTGGTGGCTGTACTGTGACACTTAGTACAAACACAGCTACCGAGAACTTTTGTTTAGTGCACCTGTTCAATTAGAAAAGCCTTTAAGTAAAGACAGTACAAATTACTGCAGGAACAGCACAAGGCGAAATCGAAGACTTTCCTTGGGAAGCCCTACTTTTAATCAAGGCTGTAAGTCAAACTGCCATGTAGGACAAAGGTTTAGAGAGGAGGGAAGCGGAGAAGCTGTCTAGGCTGCGCTGCATAAGGATTCAGCTTTACTTTTTAGTGGAATTGTATCTGGAAGCTGTCCATATGTGAGACTCAAAACACCAGGCCCATACTTTGTTCTCATTTTCTAAATGAAAAAGAAGCCAGCTTGATTGATTTTTCTACCTTAAATGACTATGAAGTTTAACTGTGGATGTCATCTTGACTGGTATGGACTCAACTTTTCCATTTATTTGTGTGAGCGTGTGTGTGAGAGTCAGTGTGTGAGTATGTGTGTATGTGTGTGTCTGTCCATACACACACACACACACACACATGTGTAAGTATATGTAGCACTGGGAAGTTAAACTCAGCGCCCTGTGTATACTAAGCAAGCACTACTGAACTGTATTTAAAAACAAACAAACAAACAAACAAAATGTTTTTTTGGTTCTTGGAATTGAATTTAGGGCTTTAAGAATATCAGGCAAATGCTCTGACATTGAGTTAAAGCTGTATCAGCACATCTCTCCCCTCTTTCTTTCTTTCTTTCTTTCTTTCTTTCTTTCTTTCTTTCTTTCTTTCTTTCTCTCTCTCTCTCTCTCTCTCTTTCTTTCTTTCTTTCTTTCTTTCTTTCTTTCTAGCTTTCCTTTTTTTTTCCAGACAGGTTTTTATAAATCTCACTCTTTCCCTGAACTAGCTATGAAGTCCAGGCTGGGCTTGAACTCTGGATCCTACTGCTTCCATCTTGTAAATGTTGGGAACACAGACCTAAATTGCCATGCTTGTCTCTCAGTTATTTTATATTTTTATGAAATCTCTGGGTAAGCAAATCTACACACAGTGCTAGAGTTGCACACGTCTCAAAATGAAGGCTTTTGCCTTAAAGAAAAAAAAAAATCAAAGTGTGTCTTGTTAGGGCTATATAGCTTAGTGGCAGGGTGAGGGTCTAGAAATTGTGGAATGCCGAGGTTGATCCTTAGCACCACAAAAAGCACAAAACAGACTTGGTTCTCCAGCTTGTTCCTGAAGTGACTTTGAAGATGCTTGACTTTGAGGAAGAAAGAGTATAAATACATGAAGAGAACATCTGAGGAAGACAGATCTCAGTCTTCATCTTGGGAGAGACGACTCACTATTTCAAGCCTCCATCTATTTACCCAGGAAACTGGGGTGACGGTAGAACACACCATAACTCCGTGGAGAGGATAATGCGGAGTACGTCATTGTCTAACCTGTGCTAGTTGTTTCCTGAGGTCACTGTAGTAGCTTTTTCCACAGACACTTCGAACCTGGGGGGCTCTCTGAACCGGAAGAACCACGGTGTATCCTACTTCCTGATCTCTGAACTTGTGTGATTCAATTCTTTAGACTCCTGAGGAGTCAATGGCTCAAGGAAACTCAGTGACATTTTGCTTCCAAGGTCACATTTTTCAAGCAATACAATGTCTAAAACGTACAGAGACCGGACATAGAGAACGGCTCCATTTGCAGGAAGAAAAAAAAAAAAAAAAGCTAGAAGAGTTCAGACGTCTCCATCTCCATCTAAATTCCCATAAGCCCCCTGAGAGGAGGAGGGCAGGAAAATCAGAGCTACTCTGCCTGGAATCTCAAGAGTGGAGGTGATTAAAGTGAATCTGAGAACCTTTCAAGTTCGGCTGCCCCCGCCACCCGGAGAGGCTGTGATTGTGACCTGCGCTGCGTCTCGACTTTCAATGTCTCACAGCTTCCGAGGGAACAAACAAATCAGGGTCCTGGTAATTAAAAGTTGTTAATGTCTCCTTTCCTTTCTCTCGTAAATTAAAATGATTTGACATAGGAAGAAGAGAAGACAGAATTTAGTTATTTTGGGTAATTGCAGTGTCAAACTGATCGTTTCCCCAATTTTCTCACAAAATTGCCTAATTGAGAACAACTACACAGATGGTCCTTTGTTTTCTGGGCTTTCACGTACTAGCCCTGTAGCCGGCCCCAGACTTAGCACTGCAAAGCAGCCCTGGTGTAGGAACCGGCTGTTGCCAGCTCGCAGAGCCTGGCCCTCAAACTGGCCAGCCTGGAAACAGCCTCCTGTTCTGCCCGTCACCTCCAGAAGAGGGTGCTCACGACATACCGAAGAGCCAAGCTTCAGTTCGTAGAGCACGTTGTCATAAAACCTTGGCAGAAGTCATTTTCAGCTTCAGGCGGCTGAACCACTTTTGTTTCGTAATTACCAGGTAAAACGCCCTCTTTCTTACAGTTTACATTTGAATGCCCCTTCTTTAAGGAAGAATTTCTAGGGCCGGGAGATAGCTCAGCTGATAGTGTGCAGGAGGACGTGAGGCTTACCCCTGTAACCTATAACCTCTAGACAGAGTCAGGCATGCAGGCACCAGCGTTGTGGAGGCGAAGACAAAGCACATAGCTGGGGCTCGCGGCCCGGCTGGTCCAGCCCGACCGGGTAAGCTTCAGGGTAATGAAGGAGCCTGTCTCAGAAAACAAGATGATGGCTCAGGAATGATGACATCCTGGCCTCCCTGTGCCCAAACACATATATGCACACCTATATAAGAACGTAAACGCACACGCAGGAAAAAAAAAAAAAAATTCTTTTTCTATTAAGACAAAAGAAAGCAGTTAGAAAGCTGCTGAAGTGGTCGTAGCAATATTGGGAATCCAAAGTCTCTAGGCCACTCACCATGCTCAGGAATTCTGGCTCGGGTACTGAGCTACCCACGTGTGGTCAGCAAGAAAGGCAGAAGTAGTCAGTTTATGGAGCAGGAAGAGCTGATCCTCTGCGATTGCGCTTGGCGCACCATTACGTGCAACGTCTATTTGTCTCTTCCGGTTTACGCCCCAGATTATGTGTGTCATATACACACTGCTCCTGAGGTTCTGGATCTTTATGGTTGTGTTCCTGCCCAGTTAGGTGGCTGGGAGCCTTACAGTTCTTCCACAACTCTGTCTGGATCTCCCGGTACTATTGGCCTTTAACCCTCGTGATGCATCAGAATTGCCTATTGGCCTTTATGTATGGACAGATGGCCAGGTTCTGTGCTGGCATTATTATCGTTTTTTTTTTTTTTTTTTTTTAACAATGTTGTGGGATAGAGGAACATATAACTCGTGCACTGAAGGTTTACACGAGGTACGGACACGTAGTCCAGAGAATCACCACTCTATTTTGCAGTGGAGAAAATTTAAGAAATGACTTTTTCCTTGACCATCATTTTGCTATCTAGTTCATCATCCCAGGAGCATCCCAGAGGAGAGGGTACAGCAGGGCTGTGAAACCCGCAGTGGGCGACCATCTTTTCCAGATATCCCTAAAGTATTCAGGAAGCCCCATGACCTTTTTTGTGTTTTAGGAGTAGGTCGCCCTGCCCTAGAAGGCTGGGCATGGCTTCTGCTTTTCGCTCCACTGGCTCTGCCCATTCTTGGAATTCTTAATTTGCAGATCTTCTGGCTCTCATCTCCCCCTCAGATGCTCGTCTTCCTACTGTTTATCTTCGGAAGACGTACCCTAGCTTGGCTGGATAATTTTCTTGTCAAGCAGAATAAAATTTTCCCCCCAAATCATGCCCTTTCTTCTGTCGTCCGCTCTACTGAGGCACCTGTTGACTGGGTTATTTATTTTTCCAGAGCACAGTTGCATCCTGAGTACTGACAGCATAGGTAGGGCTAGTGAGAAAATGTCTGAGGTAGCTGTCATAGAATTTCTCAGTGAGTTTCTTTTGGGAAATATGGTTCATGCTTACAATACAATAACAGATGAAAATTTAATAGAAAGAGCAAGTCATTGAAATACTTGTTATGTATGTGTCATTACCATCAGCCAGGACTCTGGGTGGCCTGGGACTGAACAAATGCTGTCTATACAGTTGTCTGTCTTATTTGCAGTTCTTACATCTTAATGAGGTAGTGTGTGTTCATAAGAATTTGTACAGACAGGTGGGATTTGATGAGACTGGGTATGGGAGAATGTGAAGAGAGAGGCTGTGAACACAGGCAAAGCCATTAAAGGCTACACTTTAGGACAATCAGGATTGAGTGAGAACATTCCTTTAATATTTCGCAGGGCTGCTGGATAGTGCAATATAGTTCTGTAAGATCTGAGGGAGAGGGATCTGTAGAGGTTTACATTGCCTAAGCTCTTTGATAGTCCTTAAAACGGAATGATCCATTTCTTTCCTCAGAATAGCAAAACTATTCCAGATGAAAAACACTATGACACTTCAGTCATTTTTACCTTGGAGATTTTTGTATTTTAAAGCTGTTTTGCTCATACACTTTTCAAAATAACATGAGGTCAGACCCTTGTATTATGAATCAAAATAGAAGCAGCTTAATTCAGTGACAGCTGTTAGTGATTTTGCTCTTCACAGAGTTCTTAAACATTGACCCTGAGGCCTGTGTCCACCCACGACACGCCAACGTGCTTTTTGCACAGTGATCTTAGAGGGACAACTGTGGGCGTGTGGGCGGATGTCACAAAGACATCTTTTCCCCCTCTTAATTTACTTCTGAACACAGCTTTTTTTCTTTTCTTTTCTTTTTTCTTTTTTCTCAAAATGTGGTCTTCTCTTTTGGAATAGTAAGGGATAAATCTGTATATTTGCCCATATAGTGAACAGAGGAAATAGGGATAAAATAATTTTATCAATTATATGTCAAAGAATGATGTTCCAATTATTCATTCTAGTTGTTTTTTTCCCCACTCATTTGCTGCTGGATACCAGGAGGCATCTACTCGTCTGTGAACTCTCCTTCTTCTTGCTCCTTCTACTTTTTTTGTTCTAGACAGCCTGCAGAAGAATTTTACTGTTTGCACAACTAAGACCGCAGTGAAGCAATTTTATCATAGAAACACGTGTTTCTGTTTAGAAATAATTGTCTTCATATTGGACAGCGATCACTTTTTACAAAGACACTTGCATTCTGGAATAAAAAGAAAAATCTGATTTAAAAGTCTTATTTTGAGGCGTGTCCCCATGGAAACAGACCAATCTTTCCCACAAAAGAGAGGCAGTGGGGCGAGTTAAGAAGTGGGCTCAGGGCCAGCAAGATGGCTGAGCATGCATGGCATGTGAGTTAGGCCTCCAGGGCCAATGTAAAGGTGGAAAAAAATAAACCAAGTCTACAAAGTTATTCTCTGATCTCCACATGCACACTGTGGTATGCAAAACTCTCATCTCTCTCTCTCACACACACACTCGGTCACAGCAGAAATAAATAATAATAATAATAATAATAATAATAATAATAATAATATTGAAACTATTAAGAAGTGGGCTCAGAAGTCAGACTGCTTGGGTTCCTATCTTAAACATGTCCATTCCCAGCCTGGTGTTTGGATGACCCATGCTACCTCTCTAGGTTCAGTTTTTTATATAATTTTCTATATTAGGGTTTCTTTTTAAGGTAAAATATCTTGTTGGTTAGAATGTCTTTGAACTCATGATGTACCCTAGGATATCCCAGAACTTTTCCTGCTTCTACCTCTCAAGTGCTGGGATTCCAGGCGTTCAGGAGATCACGACTTCCTACACACCAGACCGAAATCTACCAGCTGAGCTACATCAGCAGCCTTGGCTGAGTTATGGTGCTGGGTTCTACATGTTTGTATGCTGTTTAGATGGCTGTGCTTCCAATTATGGTTGACAAACCTATATCTGTTTCTCCCAGGAATGTGCAGGGCAAGAGTTAAGTTCTGACTGTGCCTTGTGGTACCAGGTAACTGTTGGGATTGCTCATACATCTGTGAAGCCTCTGGTTGTATAAGCAGGCCCAGGAAATGAAGAAGTGTATCCTTCTAAAAACATCCTCATCTCTATGCTATTGTCTGACCTTAAATGGTTTCTGTAGGATAAGGAGAACGGTACAAATTTTCCATCAGGATAGCCATCTCAGCATAAATTTCACAGCATATTTCCCATTGCGATATTCCATTTTCGTCACCTGAAAGTTCACATTTTTCCTTATCTCAGGAAGTTCAGGTCAGTTTATGGAAGAACTGCTACAGCAAAGTAAATGATTTGGAAGGAAAAAGTCTAACCTCTTCCGAATTGCACTTACAATGCCACGATAAAAAATAATTGCTGCTGGATTCTTTTTGCTCTCTCTCCCTCTGGCCAGCTTGCTGACTTGTGATCTCTTAGGTAGAAGAAACCTTTGGGTCTATTTAAATTCAAATATTAAATGCATCCGTTGGTTACAGAAGAGGAAATGAAGGCTCTAAGAGATCAAGTGACACTTCAAATTAAAACCAGAATCAAGGTTTAATTTGGAACTGTGACCCTATAATCATAATTTTCCTCCTCTTCCTTCTCTTCTTCTTCCTCCCCCTCCTCCCATCTTCCCCTCCTCTCCCACCTGCCTTCATTTTTAAACTATTCAGAGCACATTTTATACTGAAGAGGAGAAAAGCTTTCAGGAACATAGACAGGGCTCCCACCCAGACTTGTAGCTCCACCCAAGTTCCGACTGTAACTGCTTTCCTCACTGTCCTAATTGCTAGAACTTAAAGTGTGCTCTACCACGCTTGACTGATGGGTGCTTTTTCAAAATACCATCAAGAGGAATTTTAGAAGTGTGAGTGAGTGTGCGCTTGTTTGTGCATAAAGGTCTGAAGTAGATGCTGGTGGTTTCCACTTTTTCCTTTCTTCGAGACAGGATCTCTCACTGAATCGAGAGCTCAGAATTTCATCTAGGTGGTCTAGCCAGAGAGCTCCCGGGTCCCTCCTCTTTCTGTCCTTGTCCCATGTACTAGGACACACATGTACGCTGCCATGCGTGGCTTTCACTGGGAATCTGGTAATGCACGCGTACCTAGGGCCTCATGCTTGTGCAGTAACCACCCTGTTTATGGAGTCATTTTCTCAGTCCCTGGATTCAGACTTCTTTTTTCTTTTTTCTTTTTTTAATAATAGTTACAGTTTATTAACTTTGTATCCTAGCTGTATCCTGCTCCCTCATACCCTCCTAATCCCACCCTCTCTCCCTCAGCTCCTTCCTGCTCCTTTCCAAGTCCACTGATAGGGGAGGTCCTCCTCCCCTTCCATCTGACCCTGGTTTATCAAGTCTCATCAGGACTGGCAGCAAAGTCCTCTTCTGTGGCCTAGCAGGGCTGCTCCTCCCTTGGGGGAGGGGGAAGGGAGGTCAAAGAGCCAGCCATTGAGTTCATGTCAGAAATAGTCCCTGTTCCCCTTACTAGGGTACCCACTTGGATACTGAGCTACCATGGGTTACATCCGAGCAGGGGTTCTAGGTTATATCCATACATGGTCCTTGGATGGAGAAGCAGTCTCATAAAAGACCACTGTCCCCAGATATATTTGGTCCTTGTGGAGCTCCTGTCCTCTCCAGATCATATTAACTCCTTCTTTCATATGATTCCCTGCACTCTGCCTAAGGTTTGGTTATGAGTCTTAGCATCTGCTTTGATACACTGCTAGGTAGAGTCTTTCAGAGGCCCTCTACGGTAGGCTTCTGTCCTGTTACTTGTTTTCTCCTACTTCCCAAGTCCATCCTATTTGTCTTTCTAAGTGAGGATTGATCATTTTACCCTGGGTCCTCTTTCTTGTTTATCTTCTTTAGGTGTATATATTTCAATATGTTTATCATATCTTATAGGTCTATATAAGTGAGTATACCATGTGTGTCTTTCTCCTTCTGGGATACCTCGCTCAGGATTCAGACTTCTTAAAGAACAAGAGCTTCTGCGAGTTCTTGAAGCTGAAAATAAAGTCACGCTAGGGAAGTTTTGAAAGTCACTGAGTGCTTCCAGCGACCCTCCACAGAGAGTTCTGAAGAGGTTATTCAGTGTTTGGCTGTGAAAGATTTCTTTGTAGATAAGGAAAGAATGTTTTCCTTCTTGAAATTAATTAGCTCTAAGTAGAGAAGCCATTTGGGGATGGACACAACACATCTTTCCCTTTTCTTCTAGGGACTATTAAAAACCAGGCAGGTGAGAGTCATGCCTAACTGCTTAACTCAAATTTTGTGCCTCTTGTATTATCCTGGAAGAAAATAAAATCCTGAAGTAACATCTTTTTTTTTTTTTTTTAATCATTAAAGAGACCGAGGAAAAGAACATCTAGGAGTAGACTGCTTACAATTGATCTCTAAAATAGTTTGGTTAAGTTCAGTGAATCACAGCTTGCATTGCAGCAAGGATCACAGCATTCCACACACCTAGGCCAGGCAATGGTGTTGAAAGAGTTTTAGAGAATTGGGTCAGAAGCAACTGAGCCCTGAAGAAAAAAAAAAAAAAAAAAGACTATCAAACCATCCTGTTTGAGGGTCTGGTTCAAGAGCTCAAGTGTTTGGTGTCTCTCTCTCTCTCACTTTTTTTCTTTTGGGCTCAGAGTGACAATCAGGTTACAGTAAAAATCTCCAGAGATGTCAGCATTTCTACTCTAAACTGCTAGCTGATAAAAAGCCTGTGATACTGTGATAAAAGCAAAAGATATGTTTGCTCTTCATCTGGCTTCTGGCACAGAGCCCCCAAAACTCATTCTATTTCTAGAATGCAGTTATGATATTTGATTTCTGTCCAGTCACTTTTGCAAGAGCTTCTAAGACCCTGGCGAATCTCAAGTGATGAGTAGTGAGACCTTTGTATGCCTGTGGTCCCAGGAAGTCCTTACCGGTCTTCAAGATGTGGATTCCCTGCAGAAACATCAAAGTGTGGTGAGAACATTGGAGCCTTAGCCCAACCTTTTTTCCTGAAGAGGAGGATCTGGGTCTGAGGTTAAATGCCAACAGGAAGTAGTTCAATTGGTTTTAACTATTCGGTACAACAAAGGATCCTAAGATTCCTGAATAACGCATGAGCTTTGGAGACTGTGACTACATTGATGTTTTGGAAAGAAGGGCGAAATGTTCCAGTGCTTCACGGACAAAAATCCAGTACTCAGAACCTTTCTGTACCCAATCTTACACCCCATGTGTGTGAGTGTGTGTGTGTGTGTGTGTGTGTGTGTGTGTGTGTGTGTCTGTGGAGGCTAGAGGATAACCTCAAGTTTTCCTTAGGAGGAAAACCCCCATCTACCTTGGGTTTTTGAGACAGGACCTCTCCCTGGCCTGGAATTCACCGGTTCATCCAGACTGGCTGATCAGTGAGCCCTGGTAAGGTGCCTGTCCTCTCCGCCACTGGAATTGCAAGCATGTGCTGCCACATCCAGATTTATTTCATGTGGGTTCTGTGAATTATCCTCTGAACTTTATACCTTCACAACAAGCACTTTACTGACTTCTCTATTTCCCAAGCCCTTTACAACATTCTTAGCAATAAACTAGGAAAGCTAAATAAGCTATTTCTCTTCATTCTTGCCAGTACCTGGCTTCAAGTGGGTTTTTCTGGGAACTCCTGAATTTAGTCATTTGTTGAGAGGTCTGTGAGCTCCTAGTTTTGAGATTGGCACCCAAAGTGGTAGCAGACTGTGAGCTGAAAGTTTCACCTGTAAAATCTGCATTAATTTGGGTTGGAGGTCTAGGGGTTTTACCTGTTTGCAGAGATGTGTGGAAGGCTGGTGGGTGTGAGGAAAAGATTCCCACACATTTTGTGTCAGATGACGGACTTTCTGCTCTTTCATTAGGTGACTAGGGCTCTGTGCTTGGATGGGTATAATCTCTGTGTTCACTGAGAAGGTTTAGAATTAAGAATAAAGTATATTTTTTAAAAAAGCCATAGCATCAGTAGTTTTTTGGTTGTTTTGAACACTTTGTTTACATTTCACATTTTGAGTAATTATCGTATTTAAAAGACTCCAACACACAGAGCATCCAAGGGATTAGGCTCACCGTTCCAAATTAAAATGTGCATTTGCAAAATCAAATTAGATTTATTATTTTAAATTCATTGACACAAGATAACTTAGTAATACTTGTGCATAGAACTGGGATATTTAGGGGGAACCTGAGAAACTCTGCATTTATAAGTTCAGCTTATTGTATTCACCTTGGTTGTGAAATACATGTGAAATTTTTATTTATAAGTGAAGATATGATAACACTGATAAGTTAAATTAATAAATACAATTTGAAATATTCTTGAGTATTTAATTAGTAGAGTTTTGAACACACATATAATCACAACTGCTAAAACTTTATACATACTTGCATAATGAAATAACATAAATCCAACAAATTAAAATAACATTCAATAAAACAAAATCTGAATGCTAAAAAAATAACAACACAAGGAAGATAAAATTGCCTGCCTGTATTCTTTCCTTTAAGGGCACAGAGAAACTCATTTCAACATTAATCAAGATCATTGAAAATACAAACTTACTTTTGTTTAAAAATGAATAGTTTTATTTAATAGAAAAGGTGATACACATTCCTAGTTCAGACAAAAATTTTTTGGGGAGGCATGAGGAAGACAGAATCCACACATTTTAGACTTCCATAAATTCACAAATCCTTCTTCTACTTCTCTTATGCCTAGAAGTTGTGTTAGGTAGCCACGGTGCTATTCTTGTCCTGCCTTTCTGGGGCTTACATTATGAGCCAATGCCCAGTTCACATGAACCATGTATACTGATTCACTAAATAAATGAGTGAGCACAAGTGGACATTGACCCCGGGAAATCCATGCTATGGCCAGGTGGTCACGGAAAGTGTATGTGCGTTAGCCTGGGCGGTGAAAGGGATATTTACTGAGCAAATTGGAAACTGCCAATATAGAAACATCAGTGAGCTGTAAGGTAGGCGACAGGGCTATCTGCTTGACTCTCTCATCCTTGGAGTGAATCAAGTTGTAGGTATTAAAGGTAAATTTGTTGAAAGAAGGGTAAGACTGCCTGGGAGAGAGCCTGGCATTAGGAGAGCTCTGGAGCTGAGGATGAGAGCAACAGGGCCTCGGAAGAGCTGGAGAACCTCTTGGCAGCTTTGCTCCAGGCTGCCCTGCCCTGCTGCTACTGCCAGAAGGACCCAAGTCATAATTCTACACACACTGTGTGGTGTTCATCACTTATGGTCTTACCTGACAGGTAGGATTTCCTGCCAGTCTTTCAAATAACTGTGCCAACTAGTTGGGTTAGCCCTTCAACATGCAAGGAGAAACGTGGGAAGAGCTTGGCATTTAAGCAGGGAATAAGGGAGGGAGCGCAGTGTGTCTAGCCAGAGCTGAACTTCCCCCACTAACTTAAAACATGAACAAGTACAACCTGCTTCTCCACTGCTTCTCGGCATAGCTACCTTGCTCTGCTTGTGAGAAAGCACAGGTGTATAGCAAGACAGCACAGAAGAGGAGAGAGAATTGTTTTTTCTATCTGCCTCCTGAAGCATTTCTATAGGAGTAAATCTTAAAGCTTGATGTGGGATTGCACTAGTCTACAGTGAAGCACTCCTAGCAGTGTCATCATCATTTGTGGTTTGGTATGTGTGCTTTCCTACTTATTTACCTCGTTCCTTTAAAATAGTGTAGATAGATGCATGATAAATAATGATAAATAGCTAAGCTGTCTGCTCGCCAGACTGATACTTCGTTCCTTTTCCGAGTGAAACCAGATTCCATCTTCTTCCCATAATAGGAGTACATTTGTACCTTTTAAGTGTTTGTTAGTACACAAAGCACAAAATGATCTTCAGAAATCCAGGTTCTAGTAAATTGAAATAGTGTGTTTGAGTAATTATTTGTTAATTGAAATAAGTAATCTCTTTACTTTTAGTTTTTGAAATAATTTATTATTTTTAAGTGCATGCCCATTTTTTCTCTTTTTAAATTTCTTAAATTTTTTTATTTTATTTTTATTAATTACAATTTATTCACTTTATATCCGAGCTACAGCCCCATTCCCCATCCCCTCCCAATCCCACTTTCCCTCCCTCTTGTTCTCCTATGCCCCTCCCCAGGTCCAGTGATAGGGGAGGTCCTCATCCCCTTCCATCTGACCCTAGTCTATCAGGTCTCATCAGGACTGGTTTTATTGTCTTTCTCTCTAGCCTGGTAAGGCTGCTCCCCCTTGGGTGGATGTGATCAAAGAGCCAGACCATGAGTTCATGTCAGAGACGGTTCCTGTTCCTAGTACTGGGGAACCCTCTTGGACACTGAGCTGCCATGGGCTACATCTGTGCAGGGGTTTTAGATTATCTCCATGCATGGTTCTTGTTTGGAGTATCAGTCTCAGGAAAGACCCCTGGGCCCAGATTTTTTGCTTCTGTTGCTCTCCTTGTGGAGCTCCTGTCCCCTCCAGGTCTTTCTATCTCCCCCTTCTTTCATAAGTTTCCTAGCACTCTGCACAAAGTTTGGCTATGAATCTCAGCATATGTTTTGATACCCTGCTGGGTTTTTTCTCTTTTTATTATTTATATATTATTTATTTTTTGTTGCTTGTGCTTTTTTCTTTTTTATTATTTTTTAATATTAATTACAGTTTATTAACATTGTATCCCAGCTGTATCCTGCTCCCTCATTCCCTCAAAATCCCACCCTCTCTCCCTCATCTCCTCCCTGCCCCTTTCCAAGTTCACTGATAGGGGAGGACCTCCTGCCCTTTCATCTGAACCTGGTTCATCAGGTCTCTTCAGGACTGGCTGCAAAGTCCTCCTCTGTGGCCTAGCAGAATCTTTCCGAGGGCCTCTACAGTAGGCTCCTGTCCTGTTACTTGTTTTCTCCTACTTCCCAAGTCTGTACCATTTGTCTTTCAAATCAAGTGAGGATTGATCCTCTTACCCTGGGTCCTCTTTCTTGTTTATCTTCTTTAGGTATATAGATTTTGGTATGTTCATCATATCTTATAAGTCTATATAAGTGAGTATACCATGGTATCTTTCTTCTTATGAGATACCTCACTCAAGATGATCTTTTCTAGATTCCACCATTTGCCTGCAAATTTCATGATTTCCTTGTTTTTAATTGCTTAGTAGTATTCCATTGTGTAAAAATACCACAGTTTCTGTATCCATTCCTCAATTGATGGACTTCTGGGTTGTTTCCAGGTTCTGGCTATTACAAATAAAACTGCAACAAACATGGTTGACCAAATGTCCTTGTTGTATACTTGAGCATATTTTGGATATATGCCTAGGAGTGGTATAGCTGGATCTTGAGGAAGTGCTATTCCTAATTGTCTGAGAAAACGCCAGCTTGATTTCCAAAGTGGTTGTACCAGTTTACATTCCCAGCAATGGAGGAGGGTTCCCCTTTCTCCACAACCTCTCCAGCATGTGTTGTCATTTGAGTTTTTGATTTTAGCCATTTTGATGGGTGTAAGGTAAAATCTCAGGGTAATTTTGATTTGCATCTCTCTGATGGCTAAGGAGCATCTCTTTAAGTGTTTCTCTGCCATTCTATATTCCTCTACAGAGAACTCTCTGTTTAGCTCCATACCCCATTTTTAAATTAGATTGCTTGATTTATTGTTTTTTAACTTCTTTAGTGCTTTATATAGTCTGGATATCAGCCCTCTGTCAGATATAGGGTTGGTAAGATCCTTTCCCAGTCTGTAGGCAGTCATTTTGTTTTGATGATAGTGTACTTTGCTTTACAGAAGCTTTTCAGTTTAATGAGGTCCCATTTATTGATTGTTGCTCTTAGAGCCTGTGCTGTTGGTATTCTGTTCAGGAAGTTGTCTTCTGTGCCAATGAGTTCTAGGGTCTTGCCCACTTTTTCTTCTTTTTTTTTTTTAACTTTTTTTATTTTGTATTAATTACACTTTATTCATTTTGTATCCCCCCCATAAGCCCCTCCCTCCTCCCCTCCCAACCCCACCCTCCCTCCCCTTTCTGCATGCATGCCCCTCCCCAAGTCCACTGATAGGGGAGATTCTCCTCTCCTTTCTGATCTTAGTCAATCAGTTCTCATCAAAAGTGGCTGCATTGTCCTCTTCTGTGGCCTGGTAAGGCTGCTCCCCCCTCAGGGGGAGGTGATCAAAGAGCAGGCCAATCAGATTATGTCAGAGGCAGTTCCTTTTCCCATTACTAGGTAACCCACTTGGACACTGAACTGCCATGAGCTACATCTGTGAAGGGGTTCTAGGTTATCTCCATGAATAGTTCTTGGTTGGAGTATGAGTCTCTGGGAAGTTCCCTGTGCTCAAATTTTCTTGTTCTGTTGCTCTCCTTGTGGAGTTCCTGTCCTCTCCAGCTATTACTATTTCCCACTTCTTACATAACATTTCATTCACTCTGCCCGACAGTTGGCCATCAGGCTCAGCATCTGCTTTGATAGTATGCAGGGCAGAGGCTTTCAGAGGCCCTCTGTGGTAGGTTCCTAGTTTGATTCCTGTTTACTTCTTCTGGCGTTCAGAGACACTCTGTAGCAGGTTCCTAGGTTGTTTCCTGTTTTCTTCTTCTTCTGATGTCCATCCTCTTTGCCTTTCAGGATGGGGATTGAACATTTTGGTTAGGGTCCTCTCTCTTGCTTAATTTCTTTAGATGCACAGATTTTAGTGGGTTTGTCCTATGTTGTATGTCTATATGAGTGAGTATATACCGTGTGTGTCTTTTTGCTTCTGGGACAACTCACTCAGGATGATCCTTTCCAGGTCCCACCATTTACCTGCAAATTTCATGATTTCCTTATTTTTCATTGGTGAGTAATATTCCATTGTATAGATGTACTACAATTTCTACATCCATTCTTCAGTTGAAGGGCATCTGGGTTGTTTCCAACTTCTGTCTATTCATGAGGTTCCGTTTATTGATTGTTAATCTTAGAGCCTGTGTTTTGGGTGTTCTGTTCTGGAAGTTGTCTCCTGTGCTAATGAGTTCAAGAGTCTCCCCCACTTTTTCTTCTAGCTGATTTAGAGTATCTGGTTTTATGTTGAGGTCTTTGATCCACTTGGACTTTAGTTTTGTGCAGGGTGATAAATATGGATCTATTTTCCTTTTTCTGCATGTAGACATCCAGTTGGACTAGCATCATTTGTTGAAGATGCTGTCTTTTTTTCCATTGAATGGTTTTGGCTTCTTTGTAAAAAATCAAGTATTCATAGGTATGTGGGTTTATTTCTGGGTCTTTGATTTGATTGCGTTGATACACCAGTCTGTTTCTATGCCAATACCATGCAGTTTTAGTAAGGCTTGAGGTCAGGGATGGAGATACCTCCAGATAATCTGTTGTGTGGATCATTTTGGAAACTCTGGGATTTTTGTTTCTCCATATGAAGCTGAGAATCTTTCTTTCAAGGTGTGTAAAGAATTATGATGGTATTTTGATGGGAATTGCATTGAATCTGTACATTGCTTTTGGCAGGATGGCCATTTTCACTATGTTAATTCTGCCGATCCATGATCACGGGAGATCTTTCTATCTTCTGATATCTTCTTCAATTTCTTTCTTCAGAGACTTGAAGATTTTTTTCAAACAGGTCTTTTACTTGCTTGGTTAGAATCACCCCAAGGTACTTTATGTTATTAGTGGCTATTGTGAAGGGTGTTGTTTCCCTGATTTCTTTCTAGGCCCTTTAGTCTTTGGTATCCAGGAGGGTTTCTGATTTTTTTGAGTTGATTTTTGTATCCACCCACTTTGCTGAAGGTATTTATCAGCTGAAAGAGTTCTATGGTTGAATTTTTGGGGTCTCTCATGTATACTATCATATCATCTGCAAATAGTGAAACTTTGACCTCTTCCTTTCCCATTTGTATCCCTTTCATCTCCTTTAGTTATCTTATTGCTTTAGCTAAGACTTCAAGTACTATGTTGAACAGATATGGAGAGAGTGGGCAGCCTTGCCTTGTCCTTGATTTCAGTGGGATTGATTTAAGTTTCTCTCCATTGAGTTTGATGTTGGCTATAGGCTTGCTGTATATTGCCTTTACTATTTTTAGGTATGTGCCTTGTATCTCTGATCTCTCTAAGACTTTAAACATGAATGGATTTTGTCATGTGTTAGATTTTGTCAAAAGCTTTTTTGGCATCTAAGGAGATGATCATGTGTTTTTTCTCCTTCAGTTTGTTTATATGGTGGATTACACTGATGGACTTCCATATGTTAAACCACCCTTGCATGCCTAGGATGAAGCCTACTTGGTCATGGTGGATGATATCTTTGATGTGTTCTTGGATTCGGTTTGCAAGTATTTTTATTGAGTATTTTTTGTATTAATGTTCATAAGAGAGATAGGTCTGAAGTTCTCTTTTTTTTGTTGGATCTTTGTGTGGTTTAGGTATCAAGGTGACTGTGGCTTCATAAAATGAGTTTGGTATTGTTCCTTCTGTTTCTATTTTGTGGAATTGTTTGAAGAGAATTGGAGTTAGCACTTCTTTGAAGGTCTGGTAGAATTCTGCACTGAATCCATCTGGCCCAGGGCTTTTTTGGAAGAGAGACTGTTAATGCCTGCTTCAGTTTCCTTAGGGAATATAGTACTATTCAATCTTTCTACCTGATCTTGACTTATTTAGGTAGATGGAATCTGTCAAGAAAATTGTCCATTTCATTTAGATTTTCAAATTTTGTGGCATATAGGTTTTTGTAATACGACCTAATGATTGTTTGGATTTCCTTGGTGTCTGTAGTTATGTCCTCCTTTTCATTTTCTTTAAATTTTTTTTATTTTTCTTTTTTTATTTTTATTTTTATTTTTAGTTACAATTTGTTAACTCTGTGTCCCAGCTGTATCCCACTCCCTCATTCCCTCCCCCTCCCCATCTCCATCCCTGGTCTCCTCCCTGCCCCTTTCCAAGTCCACTGATAGAGGTCCTCCCCTTTCATTTGACCCTGTTTTATCAGGTATCTTCAAGGCTGGCTGCAAAGTCCTCCACTGTGGCCTAACAGGACTGCTCCTCCCCTGGGGTGGGGGGAGGTCAAAGAGCCTGCCCTTGAGATCCTGTTAGAAATAGTCCTTGTTCCCCTTACTTTGGAAAACTACTTGGTTACTGAGCTACCACGGGCCACATCCGAGCAGAAGTTCTAGGTTATATCCATAGATGGTCCTTGGTTGAGTGTCAGTCTCAGAAAAGACGCTGTGCCCGGATATATTTGGTACTTGTAGAGCTCCTATCCTTTCCATATCATACTAACTCCCCTTCTTTCATATGATTCCCTGCACTCTGCCATGGTTTGGTTATGAGTCTTAGTGTCTGCTTTGATACACTGCTAGGTAGAGTGTTTCAGATGCCTTTTGCGGTAGACTCCTATCATACATTCAATGCACATCCCATTTGTCTTTCTAAATGAGGATTGATCATTTTCACCAATGTCCACTTACTTGATTATCTTCTTTAGGTGTGTAGATTTCATTATGTTTATCATATCTTGTAGGTCTATATAAGCGAGTATATACCAAGTTTGTCTTTCTCCTTCTGGGATACTTCACTCAGAATGATCTTTTCTAGATCCCACCACTTGCCAGCAAATTTCATGATTTCCTCCCTTTTGATTGCTGAGTAGTATTCCATTGTGTAAAAATACCACAATTTCTGTATCCATTCCTCTGTTGATGGACATCTGGGTTGTTTCAAGTTCTGGCTATTACAAATAAAGCTGCTACAAACATGGTTGAACAAATGTCCTTGTTGTGTACTTGAGCAAATTTTGGGTATATACCTAGGAGTGGTATAGCTGGGTCTTGAGGTAGCACTACTCCTAATTGTCTGAGAAAGCGCTAGATTGACTTCCAAAGTGGTTGAACCAGTTTACATTCCCACCAGCAATGGAGGAGGGTTCCTTTTTCTCCACAACCTCTCCAGCATGTGTTGTCACTTGAGTTTTTCATCTTGGCCATTCTGATGGGTGTAAGGTGAAATCTCAGGGTTGTTTTGATTTGCATTTCCCTAATGGCTAATGAGGTTGAGCATTTCTTTAAGTGTTTCTCTGCCTTTTGATGTTCCTCTTTTGAGAATTCTCTGTTCAGCTCCATTCCCCATTTTTTAATGGGATTACTTGGTTTGTTGCTTTTCTGCTTCTTTAGTTCTTTATATATACTGGATATTAGCCCTCTGTCAGATAAAGGGTTGGTGAAGATTCTTTCCCAATCTGTAGGCAGTCGTTTTGTTTTGATGAGTGTGTCTTTTGCTTTACAGAAGCTTTTCAGTTTCATGAGGTCCCACTTATTGATTGTTTCTCTTAGAGCCTGTGCTGTTGGTGTTCTGTTCAGGAAGTTTTCTCCTGTGCCAATGAGTTCTAGGCTGTTCCCCACTTTTTTTTCCAACTGATTTAGAGTATCTGGTTTTATGTTGAGGTCCTTGATCCACTTTGACTTTAGTTTTGTGCAGGGTGATAAATATGGATCTATTTTCATTTTTCTGCATGTAGACATCCAGTTGGACCAGCACCATTTGTTGAATATACTGTCTTTTTTCCATTGAATGGATTTGGCTTCTTTGTCAAATACAGAGTATTCATAGGTGTGTGGGTTTATTTCTGGGTCTTCTATGCGGTTCCATTGATCATCCTTTCTGTTTCTATGCCAATACCATGCAGTTTTTATTACTGTTGCCCTGTAGTACAGCTTGAGATCGGGGATGGAGATACCTCCAGATGATCTGTTGTTGTACAGGATTGTTTTGGAGATTCTGGGTTTTTTGTTTCTTCATATTAAGCTGAGAATCTTTTTTCAAGGTCTGTAAAGAATTGAGTTGGTATTTTGATGGGAATTGCATTGAATCTGTAGATTGCTTTTGGCAGGATGGCCATTTTCACAATGTTAATCCTACCAATCCATGAGCACGGGAGATCTTTCCATCTTCTGAGATCTTCTTCAATTTCTTTCTTCAGAGACTTGAAGTTTTTCTCAAACAGGTCTTTCACTTGCTTGGTTAGAGTCACACCAAGGTACTTTATGTTATTAGTGGCTATTGTGAAGGGTGTTGTTTCCCTAATTTCTTTCTCAGCCTTTTTGTCTTTGGTGTACAGGAGGGCTTCTGATTTTTTTTTTTAGTTGATTTTGTATCTTGCCACTTTGCTGAAGGTGTTTATCAGCTGAAGGAGTTCTCTGGTTGAATTTTTAGGGTCACTCATGTATACTATCATATCATCTGCAAATAGTGAAACTTTGACCTCTTCCTTTCCGATTTGTATCCCCTTGATCTCCTTTAGTTGTCTTATTGCTCTGGCTAGGACTTCAAGTACTATGTTGAAGAGATATGGAGACAGTGGCAGCCTTGTCTTGTCCCTGATTTCAGTGGGATTGATTTAACTTTCTCTCCATTGAGTTTGTGTTGGCTATAGGCTTGCTGTATATTGCCTTTACTATCTTTAGGTATGTGCCTTGTATCCCTGATCTCTCCAAGACTTTAAACATGAAAAGGTGTTGGACTTTGTCAAATGCTTTTTTGGCATCTAAGGAGATGATCATATGGTTTTTCTCCTTCATTTTGCTTATGTGGTGGATTACATTGATGGATTTCCGTATGTTGAACCACCCTTGCATGCCTGGGATGAAGTCTACTTGGTCATGGTTGATGATATCTTTGATATATTCTTGGATTCGGTTTGCAAGTATTTTATTGAGTATTTTTGCATCAATGTTCATAAGAGAGATAGGTCTGAAGTTCTCTTTTTTTGTTGGATATTTGTGTGGTTTAGGTATCAAGGTGACTGTGGCTTCATAGAATGAGTTTGGTAGTATTCCTTCTGTTTCTATTTTGTGGAATAGTTTGAGGAGAATTGGTGTTAGCACTTCTTTGAAGGTCATGTAGAATTCTGCGCTCAAGCCATCTGGTCCAGGGCTTTTTTTGGAGGGGAGACTGTTAATGACTGCTTCAATTTCCTTGGGAGATATAGGGCTATTCAGTCTTTCTACCTGATCTTGGCTTAATTTTGGTAGATGGAATCTGTCAAGAAAATTATCCATTTCATTCAGATTTGCAAATTTTGTGCCATATAAGTTTTTGTAGTATGACCTAATAATTGTTTGGATTTCCACAGTGTCTGTAGTTATGTCTCCATTTTCATTTCTGATTTTGCTGATTTGGATAGTTTCTCTCTGCTTTTTAGTTAGTTTGGCTAAGGGTTTGTCTATCTTGTTGATTTTCTCAAAGAACCAGCTTTTTGTTTCATTGATTCTTTGGATAGTTTTATTTGTTTCTAATTGATTGATATCAGCCCTGAGTTTGAGTATTTCCAGCCGTCTGCTACTCTTGGGTGTATCTGCTTCTTTTTTTTTCTAGGGTTTTCAGTTGGGCCATTAAGTTGTTTGTATGTGATGTTACGAATTTCTTCCTGCAGGCACTTAGAGCTATAAATTTTCCTCTGAGCACTGCTTTCAATGTGTCCCATAAATTTGGGTATGTTGTGCCTTCATTTTCATTGAATTCTAGTAAGTCTTTAATTTCTTTCTTTATTTCTTCCTTGACCCAGCTGTCATTGAGTAGTAAGTTGTTCAGTTTCCATGTGCGTGTCGGCTTTTTGTTGTTTCTGTTGTTGATGTCCAGCTTTAGTCTATGGTGGTTGGATAGTATACAAGGGATTATTTCAATCCTTTTGTATCTTTTGAGGCTTGCTTTGTGACCCACTATATGGTCTATTTTGGAGAAGGTTCCATGTAGTGCTGAAAAGAAGGTGTACTCTTTTGAGTTTGGGTGAAAAGATCTGTAGACGTCTATTAGGTCCATTTGATTTAGGTATTCTGTGAGTGCTTTTATTTCCCTATTTGGTGTCTGTCTGGTTGATCTGTCCCTTGATGAGAGTGGGGTGTTGAAGTCTCCCACTACTAAGGTATTAGGATCAATGTATGATTTAAGCTTTAATAATGTTTCATTTACGAATGTCGGTGCTCTTGTATTTGGGGCATATATATTCAAGATTGTGATGTCCTCTTGGTGGATTTTTCCTTTGATGAGAATATAGTGGCCCTCCTTATCTTTTTTGATTAACTTTGGATGAAAGTCTATTTTATTAGATATTAGGATGGCTACTCCAGCTTGTTTTCTGGAACCATTTGCTTGAAAAACATTTTTCCAGCCCTTTACTCTGAGGTGGTGTTTATCTTTGTTGCATAGGTGTGTTTCTTGGATGCAACAGAATGTTGGATCCTGTTTCCGCAACCATTCTGTTAGCCTGTGTCTTTTTATTGGTGAGTTGAGTCCATTGATATTGATAGATAGTAGTGACCAATGCATGTTAGTTCCTTTTCTATTGGCGTTGGTGATCTTACCCTGTTTCATTGCTTGTTTTCCTTTCATTTTTGTTGGGATATTATGTGTATGCCCTGTTTTCTTGGGTGAAGTTGTTTTCGTTGGATTGGAATTTTCCTTCTAGTATCTTCTGTAGGGTTGGTTTGCTGTGTAGATATTGCTTAAATTTAGTTTTATCATGGAATATTTTGTTTTCTCCATCTATGTTGATTGAAAGCTTTGCAGGGTATAGTAGTCTGTGTTGACATTTGTGATTTCTTAGAGTCTCCATGATACTTGCCCAGGCCCTTCTGGCTTTCATAGTTTCTGATGAGAAGTCTGGTGTGATTCTGATAGGTCTACCTTCATATGTTACTTGGCCTTTTTCCCT
>NW_026592403.1:1929316-1964509 GCF_907164565.1 Psammomys obesus | reverse complement strand
GTTCTGTAGGCCTCTTGTATATTTATGGACATCTCTTTCTTTAAGTTGGGAAAATTTTCTTCTATGATTTTCTTGAAAATATTTTCTGGACCTTGGAGCCTGGAGTCTTCTTTTTCATCAATTCCTATTATTCTTAGATTTTGTCTTTTCATAGCGTCCTTGATTTCTTGGATATTTTGTGATTGGAACTTTTCTGATTTTACTTTTTCTTTGAGAGAAGTATCAATTTCTGCAAGTGTGTCTTCAGCTCCAGAGATTCTCTCTTCCATCTCTTGTATTCTGTTGGTGATGCTTACTTTTGTGGTTCCTGATCTTTTCTCCAAGTTCTCCAGCTCAAGGTTTTTCTCATTTTTTTTTTTTTATTGATTCTAATTCTGTTTTCATGCCTTGCACCATTTCTTTCATGTGTTTGAATTTGGATTCCTGTCTCTCTACGATGGTCTCTATTTCCTTGTTCATTTCCTTTTTATATGCCACTAATTTTATCTCTACTTGTGCCTCTATTTGTTTGGCTATGTTTGCCTGTGCTTCTTTAAGGGTTTTGTCTATTTCTTCTTTCTTTACCTCCAATTGACTGGCCAACTCTTTGAAAGATTTGTTCATTTTCTCCTTATGAGCCTCAAATAATTAGGTAAGCATGGCTTTAAGGTCATTTTCCTGTGCTTCTGATGAATTGGAGTAGCCATCAATTTTGGGGTTTCCTGGTGAAGTCATGATGTCCTGATTTATGTTGGAAGTGTTCTTTCGCCTACCCCTGGCCATTAGCTTATCTGAAACCTTCCCTGTTTGTTTTTGGATTCTGTAGATCAGACTGGTACTGTCTCTCTCTGGTGTCTGGAGAGTTCTTCAGCAAGCTGAGAGAGGTCCCGTGTCCTTAGCGTGTGCTGAGGACTAGCTGTACCTGTGGGAGAAAAGTACACAGGCGCAGACGGAGCAAATGCAAGTGTGTGTGTGTGTGTGTGTGTGTGTGTGGAGGTGTGCGTGGACGTGTATCTCAAGGGACAGAGTGATGGCTAATGTTGAACCCTTGAGTGTGTGGGAGAGGCTCTGCACTGTATATGTCGCAGGCGCTAGTGATGATCGCAGAGCAATGTCTGGCATTAACTGCCTTAACTCCTCAATTAGGCCCACAGAGCAGGAACTTCAATGTCCCAAGTGCCCCTCTGTTTCCCAAAGTGGGTATATGGGTGGGAGGGGGTTTGATGCCTGTCTTCTGTTTTAGAAGGACCCAGGATCTGGGGATCTGCCGATTCTCAAGGGTGCACTCACTTACAGGCAGGTCACTTGGCAGAGATCAGGGTATCTGGGCTCTCTGCTCTCTGGTTTGGCCCTGCTTCTTTGATGTGCTCCGCCAGCTTCGTGCTGCTGTCACTGCCAGGTTATGAGGTCTTGCTGCAGCTGGAGATTTCAAGGTGGTCACGTCAGTAGGGATCGGGGTAACCAGGCTTTCTGTTCTCTGGTTTGGCCCTGGTTAGTCTTAAACTGGAGGGCTGATGTGCCCCGCCAGCTCAGTGCTGCTCCGCCACCAGGTTAGAAAGTTCCGTTGTAACTGGAGACTGGGTTGCTAGTCCAGATGCTTTCTGGGAAGTCCTGGGGTCTCTTCACTGTGCTCTCCCAGCGCCTGGTGTGCCTAGCTAGTGTGGCATTTCTGTCTGGTTTTGGTGAGTATATAGCGTATTTTTTGTCACTGTGGGATTGGGCAGGCCGTACCGTCAGTGATCGCGATCCTGCGGAGCTAGTATGGCGTCTAGCAGACTCGGGGCCCTGGGAGGATGGTGCAGCCGCCGCACGGATCTGGGGCTGCGAGACGGGTACTGCTGGCACCTGCCGCTAAAGGGCTTGGAGCTCCGCCTCAGCCACTGCAGACCCCAGGCAGTTAAGTCTGCGCAGAGAAAGATGATTCCGCTGTGCCGAGGAGGAAGGAAGTCTTGGGGAGGGGAGTGCCTCGAGATCAAAGGATCATTTCTCACCTTCCCCAAACAAGTCTCCGGGTGATCCGAGACCAAAGTTTTCGCCTCCTGAGATGTTCCCTGTTGTTTAGAAAGCCTCACCGTTGTTTTCCTGGGTTAGAGATCCTTCCACGCAGCAACTCAGATGGTTAGCAATTCCACAGCTCAGAAACTGTGTGTGCTAGTCGCCCCCTTCCTCCTTTTCATTTTTGATTTTGCTGATTTGAATATTTTCTCTCTGCCTTTTAGTTAGTTTGGCTAAAGGTTTCTCTATCATGTTGATTTTCTCAAAGAACCAGCTCTTGGTTTCATTGACTCTTTGAATAGTTTTATTTGTTTATAATTGATGAATTTCAGCCCTGAGTTTGATTACTTCCAGCCGTCTGCTCCTCTTGGGTGTATTTGCTTCTTTTATTTCTAGGGCTTTCAGTTGGGCCATTAAGTTGCTTATATGAGATGTCACAAATTTCTTCTTGAAGGCACTTAGTGCTATGAATTTTCCTCTGACTACTGCTTTCATTGTGTCCCATAAATTAGCATATCTTGTACCTTCATTTTCCTTGAATTCTAGGAAGGCTTTAATTTATTTCTTTATTTCTTCCTTAACCCAGCTGTCATTGAGTAGAGTAGCAAATTGTTCTGTTTCCATGTGCTGTAGGCTTTTTGCTAATTTCATTGTTGTTGAGGTACAGCTTTAGTCCATGGTTGTCAGATAGAATACCGGGGATTATTTCAATCTTCTTGTATCTGTTGAGGCTTGCTTTGTGACCAACTATATGGTCTATTTTGGAGAAGGTTCCATGAGGTGCTGAAAGGAAGGTATACTCTTTGAGTTTGGGTGAAAAGTTCTATAAACATCTATTAGGTCCATTTGATTTAGGACCTCTGTAAGTGCCTTTATTTCTTTATTTGGCTTCTGTTTAGATGATCTGTCCCTTGGTCAGAGTGGTGTATTGAAGTCTCCCACTATTAAGGTATTGGGATCAATGTGTGATTTAAGTTTAAATATTGTTTCATTTATGAATGTAGGAGCTCTTATATTTGGGGCATAGATGTTCAGAACTGTGATGTCCCCTTGGTGGATTTTTTCCTTTGATGAGAATGTATTGCTTCTCATTTTTTTTGATTAATTTTGGTTGAAAGTCTATTTTATTAAATATTAGGATAGCTACCCCAGCTTGTTTTCTGCATCCATTTGCTCAAAAAACATTTTTCTAGCCCTTTCTTCTGAAGTAGTGCCTATCTTTGTTTCAGAGGTGTGTTTCTTGGATGTAGCAGAATGTTGGATCCTGTTTTCTGCACCCAATCTTTTAGTCTGTGTCTCTTTATTTGAGAGTTGAGTCCATTGATGTTGATAGATAACAGTGAGCAATGAACATTAGTTCCTTTTATTGTGGAGTGGGTGGTCTTACTGTGATTCATTGCTTGTTTTCTTCTAATTTTTGTTGGGATATTATCTGCATGCTATGTTTTCTTAGGTATAGTTGTTTTCGTTGGTTTGGAGTTTTCCTTCTAGTATCTTTTGTAGAGCTGGTTTGCTGTGAAGACATTGCTTAAATTTAGTTTTGTCATGGAATATTTTGTTTTCTCCATCTATGTTGATTGAAAGCTTTGCAGGGTATAGTAGTCTGGGTTGGCATCTGTGGTTTCTTAAAGTCTGCATGACACCTGCCCAAACCTTCTGGCTTTCATAGTTTCTGATGAGAAGTCCAGTGTGATTCTGATAGGTCTACCTTTATATGTTATTTGGCATTTTTTCCTTGCTGCTTTTAATATCTTTTCTTGTTCTGTAGAGTTAGTGTTTTGACTGTGATGTGAAGTGAGGAGTTTCTTTTCTGGTGTAGTCTATTTGGTGTTCTGTAGGCCTCTTGTATGTTTATGGACATCTCTTTCTTTAACTTGAAAAAAATTTCTTCTATGATTTTCTTGTAAATATTTTCTGGACCTTGGAGCCTAGAATCTTCTTTTTCATCAATTCCAATTATTCTTAGATTTTGTCTTTTCATGGTGTCCTTGATTTTTTTGGATAATTTTGTGTTTGGGACTTTTCTGATTTTACTTTTTCTTTGAGAGGATCAAATTTCTGCGAGTGTATCAAATTTCTGCGAGTGTATCTTCAGCACCAGAGATTCTCTTTTCCATCTCTTGTATTCTGTTGATGATGCTTACCTTTGTGGTTCCTGATCTTTTCTCTAAGTTCTCCAGCTCCAGGTTTTTCTCAGTTTGTGTTTTCTTTATTGATTCTAATTCTGTTTTCATGTCTTGCTCCATTTCCTTCATCTGTTTGAATGTGGATTCCTCTCTCTCTATGATGGTCTTTATTTTTTGTTCATTTCCTCTCTATATGCCAGTAATTGTATCTGTACTTGTGCCTCTATTTGATTGGCTATATTTGCCTGTGTTTCTTTGATAATTTTGTTCATTTCCTTTTTTTTTTTTTTTGCCTCCACTTGGTTGGCCAAATCTTTGATAAATTTGTTCATTTCCTCTTTAACTGTCTGTATTTGTATGGCTATTGCTCTGAGAGATTTTTGTTTCCTCTTTATATGCCTCAAATATTTGGGTAAGCATAGGTTTAAAGTCATTTTCCTGTGCTTCTGATGAATTGGAGCATCCATCACTTTTGGGGGTCACTGGTGATGCCATGATGTTCTGATTTATATTGGAGGTGTTCTTTTGCTGACCCCTGGCCATTGGCTTATTCGTAACCTTCCCTGTTTGTTCCTGGATTCTGCAGTTCAGACTGGTACTATCTCTCACGGGCATCTGAAGAATTCTTCGGGAAGCTGAGAGAGGTCTCGTGGTGTACTTTGGTGCTTCAGCTGTACCTGTGGGAGGAAAGTCGTAGGGCACAGAAGGATAAATGCAAACTAGTGTGTGCGTGGAAATGTGTGTTGAAGTGTGCCTCAAGAGGGACAGAGTGATAGAAAATGTTGAACCCTTGAGTGTGTGGGAGGGGCTCTGCCTTGCAGGCGTCTAAGGGGTTACTTGTGCATGCACTGTAGATGTAGCAGGCGCTGGTGATAATCATGGTGCAATTTCCTTATGTAAATTCCCTGACTACCTCTGTGGCCTACAGTCCACTGGTATTTGGCTCTGTCTGAGCTCCTGGCATTATCTGCCTGAACTCCACTGTTGGACAAGCAGAGCAGGGGCTTCACATCCAAGAGTCCCTCTGTTTCTCACAGTGGGTGTGTGGGTGGGAGGGGTCCGATGCCTGGCCACTAGTTTATAAGGACCCTGGATCTGGGGCTCTGCAGGCACTTAAGTGAGCACTCACTCTCAAGCAGGTCACATTGGCAAGGATCGGGGTATCTGGGCTCTCTACTCTCTGGTTTGGACCTGCTTAGTCATATGCAGGAGGACTGACATGCTCTGCCAGCTCAGTGCTGCTGCAGCCGCCTGGTTAGGAAGTCCAGCTGCAGCTGGAGACTGGGATGCCGGTCCGGATGCTTTCTGGGAAGTCCTGAGGGCCCACCACTGTGGTCTCCAGACCTGGCAGGCACGGCACCTGGTGTGCCTAGTTTGTTTGGCAGATCTGCTGGACTTTGGTGGCTATATAGCCTACTATATGTCACCGAGATTTGTGCGGCCTTACAGTCAGTGGCTGGTAGACCCTGTGGAGTCCGTATGGCTGCTCTCAGATCTGGGACACGGGGAGGATGGCGCTGTGATCTGGGACTCCAAGGCAGGTACAGCTGACAGTTGCGGCTGAGGGGCTAGGAGCCCCACCTCTGCCATTGCAGTCCCCAGGCAGTGAGGTCTGAGCTGAGAATCTTGGTTATCTAGCTGTGCTGAGGAGGAAGGAGGCCCGAAAAAGGGGAGTGCAGGGAGATCAAAGGATCGTTTCTCTCCTTCCCCAAACAAGACCACAGTGATAGGAGCCAAAGTTCTCACCTCCTGTGATGTTCCCTCTTGTTCAGAAAGTCTCACCGTCATTTCCCTGGCTTCAGTCGTTCCTCCACTCACTAACTCCAGCATTTCAGCTCCTCTGCAACTCAGAAACTGTGTGCACTCATTGCCGCCATCTTGGATCCACTATTTATTTTTTATTAATTACAGTTTATTCACTTTGTATCCCAACTGTGGTCCCTCCCACAACCCCTACCAATTCCATCCTCCCTTCCTCTCCTCCACTCATGCCTTTCCCCCAGTCCACTGATAGGGAAAGACCTCCTCCCTTTCCATCAGACCCTAGCCTATCAGGTCTCATCAGGACTGGCTTCATTGTCTTCCTCTGTTGACTGGTAAGGCTGCTCTCCCATTCAGCGGGGAGGTGATCAAAGAGTCAGCCACTGAGTTCATGTCAGAGACTGTCCCTGTTCTCATTACTGGGGAACCCACTTAGACACTGAGCTGCCATGGGCTATGTCTGTGCAGGGGTTCTAGCTTATCTCCATGAATGGTCCTTGGTTGTAGTATCAGTCTCACAAAAGACCCCTGGGCCCAGAATTTTTTTTCTTTCTCTCCTTGTGGAGTTCTTGTCCTCTCCAGATCTTTCTTTCTTTTTTTTTTCTTTGAATTTTATTTTTTCTTATCAGTTACATTTTATTAACTCTGTATCCCAGCCGTGTCCCGATCCCTCATTCCCTCCCAGTCCCTCCCTCCCTCCCTCATCTCCACCCTGCCCCTTGCCAAGTCCACTGATAGGGGGGACCTCCTCCCCATTCATCTGATCCTGTTTTATCAGGTATCTTCAGGACTGGCTGCAAAGCTCTCCTCTGTGGCCTAACAGGACTGCTGCTCCCTTGGGGGGTGGGGAGGCCAAAGAGCCAGTCATTGAGTTTCTGTTAGAAATAGTCCTTGTTCCTCTCACTATGGGAAACCAATTGGTTACTGAGCTACCACAGGCTACATCTGAGCAGAGGTTCTAGGTTATATTCATACATGGTCCTTGGTTGCATGTCAGTCTCAGAAAAGACCCTGTGCCCAGATATCTTTGGTCCTTGTGGAGCTCCTATCCTTTCCTCATCAGACTAACTCCCCTTCTTTCTTATGATTCCCTGTACTTTGCCAAAGGTTTGGTCATGAGTCTTTGTATCTGCTTTGGAAACACTGCTAGTTAGAGTCTTTCAAATGTGCTCAGTAGACTCCTGTCATATGTTCAATGTGCATCCCATCTGTCTTTCTAAATGAGGATTGATAATCTTACCCCATGTCCGCTCTCTTGATTATCTTTTTTAGATGTATAGATTTCATTATGTTTAGCATATCTTATAGGTCTATATAAGTGAGTATATACCGTGTTTGTCTTTCTCCTTCTGGGATATTTCACTCAGGATGATCTTTTCTAGATCCCACCATTTGCCTGCAAATTTCATGATTTCCTCCTTTTTGATTGCTGAGTAGTATTCCATTGTGTAAAAATACCACAATTTCTGTACCCATTCCTCCGTTGATGGACATCTGGGTTGTTTCCAGGTTCTGGCTATTAAAAATAAAGCTGCTATAAACATGGTTGAGCAAGTATCCCCATTGTGAGCAAATTTTGGGTATATACCTAGTAGTGGTATAGCTGGGTCTTGAGGAAGCACTATTCCTAATTGTCTTAGAAAGCGCCAGATAGATTTCTAGAGTGGTTGTATCAGTTTACATTCCCACCAGCAGTGGAGGAAGGTTCCCCTTTCTCCACAACCTCTCCAGCATGTGTTGTCACTTGAGTTTTTCATCTTGGCCATTCTGATGGGTGTAAGGTGATATCTCAGGGTCGTTTTGATTTGCATTTCCCCGATGGCTAATGAGGATGAGCATTTCTTTAAGTGTTTCTCTGCCATTCGATATTCCTCTGTCGAGAATTCTCTGTTTAGCTCTGTTCCCCATTTTTTTAAATTGGATTACTTGGTTTGCTGCTTTTCAGCTTCTTTAGTTCTTTGTATATACTCGATACTCAATATTAGTCCTCTGTCAGATAAAGGGTTAGTGAAGATTCTTTCCCAATCTGTAGGCAGGCATTTTGTTTTGATGACAGTGTCCTTTGCTTTACAGAAGCTTTTCAGTTTCATGAGGTCCCATTTATTGATTGTTGCTCTTAGAGCTTGTGCTGTTGGTGTTCTGTTCAGGAAGTTGTCTCCTGTGCCAATGAGTTCTAGGCTGTTCCCCACTTTTTCTTTCAACAGATTTAGAGTATCTTGTTTTATGTTGAGGTCTTTGATCCACTTGGAGTTTAGTTTGGTGCAGGGTGATAAATATAGATCTATTTTCATTTTTCTGCATGTGGACATTCAGTTAGACCAGCACCATTTGTTGAATATACTGTCTTTTTTCCATTGAATGGTTTTGGCTTCTTTGTCAAAAATCGAGTATTCATAGGTGTGTGGGTTTATTTCTGGGTCTTCTATGCGGTTCCATTGATCCTCCTTTCTGTTTTTATGCCAATACCATGCAGTTTTTATTACTATTGCTCTGTAGTACAACTTGAGATCGGGGATAGAGATACCTCCAGATGATCTGTTGTTGTACAGGATTGTTTTGGAGATTCTGGGTTTTTTGTTTCTCCATATGAAGCTGAGAATCTTTTTTCAAGGTCTGTAAAGAATTGAGTTGGTATTTTGATGGGAATTGCATTGAATCTGTAGATTGCTTTTGGCAGGATGGCCATTTTCACAATGTTAATCCTACCAATCCATGAGCACGGGAGATCTTTCCATCTTCTGAGATCTTCTTCAATTTCTTTCTTCAGAGACTTGAAGTTTTTCTCAAACAGGTCTTTCACTTACTTGGTTAGAGTCACACCAAGGTATTTTATGTTATTAGTGGCTATTGTGAAGGGTGTTGTTTCCCTAATTTCTTTCTCGGCCCTTTTGTCTTTGGTATACAGGAGGGCTTCTGATTTTTTTGAGTTGGTTTTGTATCCTGCCACTTTGCTGAAGGTGTTTATCAGCTGTAGGAGTTCTCTGGTTGAATTT
This sequence comes from Psammomys obesus, assembly GCF_907164565.1. NCBI lineage: Eukaryota > Metazoa > Chordata > Mammalia > Rodentia > Muridae > Psammomys > Psammomys obesus. Next base: position 1,955,655 of record NW_026592403.1, on the reverse strand, counting down.
TTGGGGTCGCTCATATATACTATCATATCATCTGCGAATACTGACACTTTGACCTCTTTTCGATTTGTATCCCCTTGATTTCCTTTAGTTGTCTTATTGCTCTGGCTAGGACTTCAAGTACTATGTTGAAGAGGTAGGGAGAGAGTGGGCAGCCTTGTCTTGTCCTTGATTTCAGTGGGATTGATTTAAGTTTCTTTCCATTGAGTTTGATGTTGGCTATAGGTTTGCTGTATATTGCCTTTACTATGTTTAGATATGTGCCTTGTATCCCTGATCTCTCCAAGACTTTAAACATGAATGGGTGTTGGACTTTTTCAAATGCTTTTTCAGCATCTAAGGAGATGATCATGTGGTTTTTCTCCTTCAGTTTGTTTATGTGGTGGATTACATTGATGGATTTCCGTATGTTGAACCACCCTTGCATTCCTGGGATGAAGCCTACTTGGTCGTGGTGGATGATATCTTTGATGTGTTCTTGGTTTGCAAGTATTTTATTGAGTATTTTTGCGTCAATGTTCATAAGAGAGATAGGTCTGAAGTTCTCTTTTTTTGTTGGGTCTTTGTGTGGTTTAGGTATCAGGGTGACTGTTGCTTCATAGAATGTGTTTTGTAATGTACCTTCTGTTTCTATTTTGTGGAATAGTTTGAGGAGAATTGGTGTGAGCACTTCTTTGAAGGTCTGGTAGAATTCTGCGCTGAAACCATCTGGCCCAGGGCTTTTTTTGGAGGGGAGACTGTGAATGACTGCTTCAATTTTCTTGGGGGATATAGGGCTGTTCAGTCTTTCTACCTGAGCTTGACTTAATGTTGGAAGATGGAATCTATCAAGAAAATTGTCCATTTCATTCAGGTTTTCAAATTTTGTGGCATATAGGCTTTTGTAGTATGACCTAATGATTGTTTGAATTCCATCTGTGTCTGTAGTTATGTCACCCTTTTCATCTCTGATTTTGTTGATTTGGATAGATTCTCTCTGCTTTTTAGTTAGTTTGGCTAAGGGTTTGTCTATCTTGTTGATTTTCTCAAAGAACCAGCTTTTTGTTTCATTGATTCTTTGGATAGTTTTATTTGTTTCTAATTGATTGATTTCAGCCCTGAGTTTGATTATTTCCAGCCTTCTGCTCCTCTTGGGTGTATCTGCTTCTTTTTTTTCTAGGGTTTTCATTTGGGCCATTAAGTTGTTTGTCTGTGATGTTACGAATTTCTTCTTGCAGGCACTTAGTGCTATAAATTTTCCCCTGAGCACTGCTTTCAATGTGTCCCATAAATTTTCTCCAGGTCCTTCTGTCTCCCCCTTCTTTCATAAGATTCTCTGCATGGAGGGGCGGGGCAAGATGGCGGCACCGGGAGGACTCTCATTCTGAGCAGCAGCACAGCAGGATTGGCACAGTGACCAGCAATCAGAACTCGTGGCCATAAAACACAAGTGATTGTGTTTCACAGGTGAGAGGATACCCCACAGTGGGGAATTCAATCAGCTTTAACTCACCCGGCTAAACCGCAGAAGAGATTCTGTTTCCACCAGGTGCTTGGTCACCAGCCCGGAGCTACACACCAGCGTGATCTGGTTACTGTCCCAGACTGAACTGTGGGCCCAGAACATCACAGACTGGATTTTCCAGTGGAGAGATAACCCCACGGAGCAGGAAACGATTGGGACCAACCTTAGGTCACCCAGACATCCCCTGGAAAAGACTCAGGTTCCGCGGGCACCCCAGGAGCCAGCCCGGAGCCAGAGCCAGGGACCCAGGCACCTGCAAAGAGCCCTGCCTGCGCTCCTGATTCGCCACCTCAGGTAGAACTGTGGGCCCCAGGGCACCAGGGCACCACAGACTGAGTCTCACTGTCAGGTGCAAACCCACAGGGAGGGAAATGGCTGGTCTGATCTCAGAGCACTCAGCCGACACCCTCACCCCGAAATGGTCTCGGGAAAATTATCCAGTTTAGGCAGACACCCAGGCTCCCAAAGGCCAGAAAGGTGGAGCCACGGGCGGGTGTCTGTGCCTGTGGGTTCTACTCGCCACCCCAGACAGAACAGCGGTCCCTAAAGTAAAGGCTGGGTGTCTCTGGCAAGAGGAAACCCCCAGCGGGGGGGGATCATCAGGTGTAATGCTCAGGACACCCAGCACCAAAAGACTTTCTGGATTCACGCAGACTCTAGGCTCTAGCTTTCTAATACAGGCAGGAGCGCTGTGCTCAGCCGCCATTATTGAGTACCCCTAGGGCACTGGGGCACACAGCTGCATCCTCAGACCTACAAAAGCCAGAGATCCATTACAGCAGCCCTCAGATACTGTGCCAAGGATCAACCAGTTATCCCTAGCTAGACTGACAAAACTGTGGGAATCCCTGGTCCTTCAAGAGGGCTGCACCCACAGCGTCTGGACCAGAGCAGTGCCTGCAGCCGCCATCACAGACAGGGACACACAGCTTCTGGTCCAGAGTGAGGCACCCAGCCTCCAGACCAGAGCGGTGCCCCCAGGCGCCAACTCAACCTAGGTGCACATTCTCCAGGCCCAGAGCGGAGCACTCAACCTCTGGCCCAGAGACTTGCTGGACGCTCCTCTCACTTTCCTGGATAGAACTGTGTGCCCCAGGATAACAGACTGAGTTTCCCTGTTGGGAGAAAACCCCACAGCTAGGGAATCAGCAGGTTCTTCAAGAGGACTGTACCTGGAAAACTGTAACAACAGCAGCAGGTCACTAAATTTATAACGAGAAACTCAGCAGTGGGGCAGCTGTCTTGAGAACTTCTATGGGAAAGAGGAGATCCCCCTCTGCCTAACAAAGACCACAGCTACTACTCAGGGCTATACACCTGAGGTGAGCAGTGGTAATTCCTGAGAAACACTGGCCATATAGTGACCATAACCAAAAAGCAGAGAAGGACTCCTTCAGGAAAAATCATCTTCCGGCCAAGGGGATTCTCCCTACCTCAGGACTCCAGGAAGCACAGAAACTAACAGCCAATACCTAAAACAGGCCAATGGGTAGAGGTCAGCATAAAAGCTCAACAACAAAAGACAGAGCGATATGTCATCTTCTGAACCCAGCCATCCAGGGGCTAACAGCCCTGTACAACGCAGCAGAATAGAAAATCAAGAAGATGACCTTACATCTATGCTGACGAAGAGGATAATAGAGGAAACAAATAAAATCCGTAAAGAATTGAGGAAGATAAAACCAAACAGATCATGGCTACCGTAAAGAAATGGAGAAAGTTAAAGATAAGCAGATTATGGCCATCCATGAAGAAATACGGGAAGATGCAGCCAAAGAATTTGCGGCATTCAGAAAAGAAATAATTAAATCACTGAAAGAAATAAAAGAAACAGAGTTGAAGGAATGACAAGAAAAAGAGAAAAATACAATCAGACAGGTGAAGGAAGTAAACAAAACAACTCAAGACCTGAAGATAGAACTGGAAAAATTAAAGAAAACACAAATGGAGGAAATAATGGAGAAGAAGAATCTAGGGAAGAAAACAGGAACTACAGAGGTAAGCATAACCAACAGACTACAGAGATGGAAGAAAGAATCTCAGGTGTAGAAGATACAATGGAAGAAATCGATATATCTGTCAAAGAAAATGTTAAATCCAAAAAATTCCTGACACAGACCGTCCAAGAAATCCAAGACAATATGAAAAGACAAAACCTAAGAATAATAGGAATAGAGGAAAAAGAAGACTCCCTTCTCCAAGGCCCAGAAAATATTTTCAACAAAATCATTGAAGAAAATTTCCCCAAGTTAAAGGAGAAACCAATAAGAATACATGAGGCCTACAGAACACCTAACAAATTTGACCAGAAAAGAAAATCCTCCCGCCACATTATAATCAAACCAGTAAGTATACAGAACAAAGAAAAAAATACTAAAAGCTGCAAGGGAAAAAGTCCAAGTAACATATAATGGCAAACCCATTAGAATCACACCTTACTTTTCAACAGAGACTATGAAAGCCAGAAGGGCCTGGACAGATATCATGCAGACCCTAAGAGAACACAGATGTCAACCCAGGCTACTATACCCTGCAAAACTCTCAGTCCTCATAGACGGAGAAAAGAAGATATTCAATGACAAAAACAAATTTCAACAATACCTACACACAAATCCAGCATTACAGAAGACACTGGAAGGGAAAATACAACCCAAGAAAATTAGCTTCTGTGAAGAAAACACAGGAAATAATTAACCTTACACAGCAAAACAAAAAGCAACCAAGCACACAGCCTTATGACCACAGCCAACATCAAAATCAAAGGATCTAACAGCCACTGGTCATTAATCTCTCTCAACATCAATGGACTCAACTCTCCAGTAAAAAGACACAGATTAACAGAGTGGATACCTAAACAAAACCCAGCAATCTGTTGCATACAAGAAACATACCTAAGGCACAAAGGTAGACATTACCTGAGGGTAAAAGGTTGGAAGATGACTTTCCAAGCACATGGACCCAAGAAGCAAGCAGGAGTAGCCATTCTAATATCTGATAAAATAGAGTTTCAACCAAAATTAATAAAAAGGGATGGGGAAGGACACTTCATACTCATCAAAGGAAAATTCCACCAGGAAGACATCACAATCCTGAACATCTATGCCCCAAATACAAGAGCACCCACATTTGTAAAAGAAACATTGATTAAATTTAAACCACATATAGATCCCCACACATTAATAGTGGGAGACTTCAACACCCCACTCTCAACAAAGGACAGGTCAACAAAACAGAAATTAAACAAAGAAACAATGTCTCTGACAGAGGTCATGAATCAAATGGACCTGACAGACATTTATAGAACGTTACATCCAAACACAAAAGAATTTACCTTCTTCTCAGCACCTCATGGAACCTTCTCCAAAATAGACCATATAGTTGTACACAAAGCAAGCCTCAACAAATACAAGAAGATTGAAATAATCCCTTGTATCTTGTCTGATCACCATGGAATAAAGCTGGAATTCAACAATAACAGAAATAGCAAAAAGCCTACACACACATGGAAACTGAACAACTTGTTACTAAATGACAGCTGGGTCAGGGAAGAAATAAAGAAAGAAATTAAAGTCTTCCTAGAACTCAATGAAAATGAAGACACAACATACCCAAACTTGTGGGACACAATGAAAGCAGTGCTAAGAGGAAAGTTCATAGCACTAAGTGCCTTCAAGAAGAAATTCGAGACACCTCATTCAAGCAACTTAATGACCCACTTAAAAACCCTAGAAAAAGAAGAAACAGACACACCAAAAAGGAGTAGATGGCTGGAAATAATCAAACTCAGGGCTGAAATCAATCAATTAGAAACAAATAAAACAATTCAAAGAATCAATGAAACCAAGAGCTGGTTCTTTGAGAAAATCAACAAGATACACAAACCCTTAGCCAAACTAACTAAAAGGCAGAGAGACACCACCCAAATCAACAAAATCAGAAATGAAAAGGAGGACATAACTACAGACACTGAGGAAATCCAAACAATCATTAGGACTTACTTCAAAAGTCTATATGCCACAAAATTTGAAAATCTAAATGAAATTGACAATTTTCTTGATCCATTTGACTTACAAAGCTGAATCAGGACCAGGTAAATCAATTAAATAGTCCTATATCCCCCAAAGAAATAGAAGCGGTCATCAAAACTCTCCCCTCCAAAAAAAGCCCAGGACCAGATGGCTTCAGCGCAGAATTCTACCAGACCGTCAAAGAAGAGCTAACTCCAATTCTCTTCAAACTATTCCACAAAATAGAAACAGAAGGAACATTACCAAACTCATTCTATGAAGCCACAGTCACCTTGGTACCTAAACCTCATAGAGACTCAACAAAGAAAGAGTATTTCAGGCCCATCTCCCTTATGAACATTGATGCAAAAATACTTAACAAATATTTGCAAACCGAATCCAAGAACACATCAAAGATAGTATCCACTCTGACCAATTAGGCTTCATCCCAGGTATGCAGGGGTGGTTCAATATACAAAAATCCATCAATGTGATCCACCATATTAACAAACTGAAAGAAAAAAAAAACACATGAAAATCTCCCTAGATGCTGAAAAAGCATTTGACAAAATCCAACATCCATTCCTGTTTAAAGTATTGGCGAGATCAGGGATACAAGGCACATATCTAAACATAGTAAAGGCGATATACAGAAAGCCTATAGTCAACATCAAACAAAACAGAGAAACTTAAAGCAATCCCACTGAAATCAGGGACAAGACAAGACTGCCCACTCTCTCCATATCTCTTCAACAAAGTGCTGGAAGTCCTTGCTAGAGCAATAAGACAGTTGAAGGAGATCAAGGGGATACAGATGGGAAAGGAAGAAGTCAAATTATCACTATTTGTAGATGATATGATAGTATATATGAGTGACCCCAAAAACTCTACCAGGGAACTCCTACAGCTGATAAACACCTTCAGCAAAGTGGCTGGATACAAAATTAACTCAAAAAAATCAGTAGCACTCCTGTATACAAAAGACAAAAGGGCTGAGAAAGAAATTAGAGAAACAACACCCTTTACAATAGCCACAAATGTCATAAAGTACCTTGGTGTAACCCTAACCAAGCAAGTCAAATACTTGTATGAAAAACATTTCAAGTCTCTGAAGAAAGAATTAGAAGAAGATATGAGAAGATGGAAAGATCTCCCATGCTCATGGCTTGGAAGGATTAACATAGTAAAAATGGCCATCTTACCAAAAGCAATCTACAGATTTAGTGCAATTCCCATCAAATTGCCAACACAATTCTTTACAGACCTGGAAAGAAAAATTCTCAACTTCGTATGGAATAACAAGAAACAGAGAATTGCTAAAACAATCCTCTACAATAAAAGATCTTCTGGAGGTATCTCCATCCCTCATCTCAAGCTGTACTATACAGCAACAGTTATAAAAACTGCATGGTACTGGCATAGAATCAGAATGGTGGATCAATGGAATCGAACAGAAGACCCAGAAATAAACCCACACACTTATGGACACCTGATTTTTGACAAAGATGCCAAAACCATACAATGGTAAAAAGATAGCATCTTCAACAAATGGTGCTGGTCCAACTGGATGTCTACATGTAGAAAAATGAAAATAGATCCATACTTATCACCCTGCACAAAACTGAAGTCCAAGTGGATCAAAGACCTCAACATTAAACCAGACACATTAAATCAGGTAGAAAAAAAAGTGGGGAGTACCATAGAACTCATTGGTACAGGAGAAAACTTCCTGAACAGAACAGCAACAGCACAGACTCTAAGAGTAACAATCAATAAATGGGACCTCATGAAACTGAAAAGCTTCTGTAAAGCAAAGGACACCGTCATCAAAACAAAGCGACTGCCTACAGATTGGGAAAGAATCTTCACCAAACCTTTATCTGGCAGAGGACATATATCAAGTATATATAAAGAACTAAAGAAGCTGAAAAACAACAAACCAAGTAATCTACTTAAAAAATGGGGAACAGAGCTAAAGAGAGAATTCTCTGTAGAGGAATATCGAATGGCAGAGAAGCACTTAAAGAAATGCTCAACCTCATTAGCCATTAGGGAAATGCAAATCAAAACAACCCTGAGATTTCACCTTATACCCATCAGAATGGCCAAGATCAAAAACTCAAGTGACAACACATGCTGAAGAGATTGTGGAGAAAGGGGAACCCTTCTCCACTGCTGATGGGAATGTAAACTGGTACAACCACTCTGGATATCAATCTGGCGCTTTCTCAGACAACTAGGAATAGCGCTTCCTCAAGATCCAGCCATACCACTCCTTGGCATATACCCAAAAGAGGCTCAAGTACGCAATAGGACATTTTCTCAACCATGTTTGTAGCAGCTTTATTTGTAATACCCAGAAGCTGGAAACAGCCCAGATGCCCCTCAACTGAAGAATGGATGCAGAAACTGTGGTACATCTATACAATGGAGTATTACTCAGCAATGAAAAATAAGGAAATCATGAAATTTGCAGGTAAATGGTGGGACCTGGAAAGGATCATCCTGAATGAGTTGTCCCAGAAGCAAAAAGACATACACGGTATATACTCACTCATATAAACATACAACATAGAATAAACCCACCAAAATCTCTACATATAAACAAACTAAGCAAAAGAGAGGACCCTAACTAAAAATGCTCAATCCCCATCCTGAAAGGCAAAGAGGATGGACATCAGAAGAAAAAGAAAACATGAAACAACCTAGGAACCTGCCACAGAGGGCCTCTTAAAGCCTCTGCCATGCAGACTGTCAAAGCAGATGCTGAGCCTGATGGCCAACTGTCGGGTAGAGTGAATGGAATTTTATGTAAGAAGTGGGAAATAGTAAGAGCTGGAGAGGACAGGAACTCCACAAGGAGAGCAACAGAACAAGAAAATTTGAACACAGGGAATTTCCCAGAGATTCATACTCCAACCAAGGACTATCCGTGGAGATAACCTAGAACCCTGACAATGCAGCCACTTCTGATGAGAACTGATAGACTAAGATGAGAAAGAAGAAGAGGAGGACCTCCCCTATCAGTGGACTTGGGGAGTGGCATGCATGCAGAAAGGGGGGTAGGGTGGGACAGGGAGAGGAAGAGGGAGGGGCTTATGGGGGATACAAAATGAATAAAGTGTAATTGATAAAAGTTAAAAAAATTTTAAAAAAGAATACATATTCAGAGGGGGCTACAGCTGGGATAGAAAGTAAATTAACTGTAACTAATATAAAAAATAAAAATTTAATTAAGAAAAGAAAAAAAAGATTCTCTGCATGCACAATTTTAAAGAAGGTCAGTAATTAAATGAATCAAGGATCTCCCTTGAGAACTTGACAAGGCTGAGGTAATTGTATGAGCTAGTTATTTACTTAAAGGTATTTGTGCACCCTTTTAGACTTACTTAAATGTTTTAAGCCATTGAATCATTTATTTAAACTCATTGTGAAACAACATTTGACTATAAATGTTGTTTCACAAAGAATTTAAATGTTTTGCCTAGAGTTTAAATGTTTTGCCTATGTGCATGCTCACATGTGCCCGCAGTGCCCACAGAGGCCAGCAGAGGGACGCAGAACCGCTGGAAATAGAGTCAGGGCTAACTGTGAACTGCCATTTGCATGCTAGGAACCAAACTTGGGTCCTTCACTAGAGGAGCCAATGCTCTTAATTGGTCAAGTATCTCTTCAGCCCACAAAATGAACAAATGTAATAGACTCTTTTTTTGAGATAAGTAAAGTGTTTTTCTACTTCTGAAATCAGTAAGATGATTACTATGCATAAGCAAGTGATCTCTGCAGAAAGGAAGACAGGACATTTCTAGCCTGCTTATCCTCTCCCACACCACCCCAAACATGGCCGTGAAATAAGAACAGTTACTGAAGAGCTGACCAGATCTTGCAAACAGGCCACGGACAATCAAGTCACAGTAAGAGGAGCAACAATCCTGTGAAATGTTCTCTGGTATTTGAATGTTTTGCTTCTAGTCACTTGCATCCTTCATTCAAGGATTATAATTTGAGAAGGCAATTTTATCTGCGGGCTCATGGGTTGAATGGTTACTCACCAGCTGGTGGAACTTTTTTGGAGGCTGTAGTAGCATTAGGAGGTGTGGCATTGCTGGAGGAAGTGGCTCACTAGGCATATGTCTTTGGGGTTATATCTCTTCTGACCTTTTCTTATATCTCTATGCCTGCAGCCAGTCTGCAATTAAGGCAAACACCTCAACTATATGCTCCTGCCATCTTGATGTTCTGCCCAAGCTCATGGGACCAAGTGACCATGGACCAAACCTTCTAAAACAGTGAGGCAAAGAGAACCCTTCTTTCTTTAGGTTGTTTCTGTCCACTGTTGTGTCACAGAGGAAGGGAAGTGGCAGACGCAATCTTTCTCATCCTTTGGTTGGCCATTAATTACCCCTCTAACCTAGAAAAAAAGGAAATTATTTAATTTTTTCTAAAGAAAATAACGTTAAATATGGTCCTATGACCTTAATTTTGTAAACCTTTATAACCACAACTTCTGTATCTGTCTTGTTGGAATACATTTTTCCTCTAAAATAATTCACACTTTCTTTTATTTCATATGGATTACAAATATCTTTCCAGGTAAAATTTGGGCATGGATGTAAAATTAATTTCTTCTGGCTCACATTTACATCTTCTTTAGAGGCTTTGTTTTTCTTTTTGTTTTTTTAATCAAATAGGTGAAAGTAGGGGATGGTTTTCCATGCTCAAAAGCAAAACAAACAAACAAAACATGGAGAGACTTTGCTTGTGGGTATTTTCCACCTTTAGAACATTTATTCTCTGGGTTAACATTCCTTACTTCCTGCTATTCTTGACCGTGGCAGTTTGGTGGTGTTGGGACCCTCGAAAGTTTGCTCTTTTTCTTTTTAATCTTTTTTTTCTAGTCTACACTCCTCAATCAGAGCTCTGCTTTTCCTAACAAAGACAGAGTTCACTGGCTGGTATTGGGAGTGTTCAGAGACTGGCTGACAGGCAGGGTGGTCTTCCACCTGTGTCTAAGGGTATCCGAAAGCTTATCTCACTGCCACGAAAACCACTGGGCTCATGGGAGAACCTAAAGGAAGTTGTAACGATATTTTTCATAATCGCTAATTCTGTATCTCATGGGTGGTGGGAAATTTTCTTCCATGCATTCTCCATTTTTTTTTCTTTTTTTTTTTTTCTGCCCAAGCCTCTCATCTGTGATGACTGAGATGTTAGCTTTTCCCCTTCCTACTGTCTCTTCACCTGGTTTGCTCTCAGATTCATTTTCTAGTATCTGTCTTGCACTAAAGTCACAGATGACTCTGTTTGCCTGGAGCCTTTGCTGCTGAACTTCTTTGCTGTTGAACAGGATGTTTTTTTCTCCCTCATCTCTGCTCTGGGAAGTGTTTTTTTTATGTTTGTTTGTTTTTTTTTCTCCCCAGCCTCAGATAGTGACTTACAATCACTCTTTGTGAAGGTTTGCAGTTTGCACTCCTGGAGGCAACATTTGCCTCCTTTTGTTCCCCCTTCATGCCTAGGGTGGTAAAGGCAAGTGATTGTGGCAACATCAGGACTTGTTCATTACTGGTTGGTTTCTCAGTTTCTTGCTCATTCACCCTGCCAATGTCTGTTACTAAATTATCCCTTGAAATACCTAGATTATGTCTAGTTTCTAACTGGATTATATTATGAATGAAGTAGCTGGTTCTGTAGAATAAAGCTCCCTAAGTCATATCCCCTTATTGCCATCAAATGATTCTCCTTATTGTGAGATACCTGGAGGATACCTGGCCCTCTGTCTATTAGAAGTGGAATGTAAAGACATCTTAGGGCAGATTTTAAAAGAAAGATTAAGAAAAAGGGGAGACAGAAAAAAAACAAAGGTGGGTAGGCAGAGTTCACAGCCAGAAATTAAAAGTATATTTAGCATTATGTCAACATTTAGATATAAAGAAAAACAAAAATGTGTTGTGTCAACACTGTTGATTTGTCTGAATTTTGAAGTTGACTCAGTTAGCTGAATTGTTTTCTTTTCGTGTGAGTGGCTTTGTCATGAAAGCAGTTACTACCTAAAGGGCTAAAACACACACACACACACACACACACACACACACACACACACACACACATTATGCTTAAATAGGTATTACAAATGGATAGATATGGGATTTTTATTGCTTTTGTTTTTGTTTCTTGGCAATAAGGACCAAATTTAGGGCTTCACTCATGCTAGGCAAACAACCCACCTCTGGGCTGTTTTTTCATTTCCTGATAACTAAAGTTGGGTTTTATAAAGAAAAAAAAAAAAAACGTGCTCCAATCATTTGCATTTTGTATAATATAGCTTAGTATTGAATGAAATAAGACTGTATTATAGGAATCCCCCTATTTGAAAAACAATTATGTAAGTTCAAATTGAATACATTTCATGTTTGATTGCAAAAATCCATTCTTTTTCTATTTGAAAATTAAATCTCTGGATAGCCAAACAAACAAACAAACAAACAAACAAAAAAAGAAAAAGGAGAGAGACATAAATCCTATACTTTAATGAAAATAAGTGAAATTGAGAAGAGGAAACTTATTTCTTCAAGTCAATTAATATCTTTTGCATTATCTATTTGTAGGCTGTTTAATATTCTAGATATTAGGTACAGCTGTAAGTGACAAGACACAAATGTGAAAATGATATAAAACAATAAAACTGTTCTTAGGTAAGTACTGATAAGTGCTATGAAGAAAACTAGATTGAGTGGTAAGTGATTGGGTAATGTCACACATTAGATGAGGTCAAATGTAATGAAGTGTGGTAATTGAGATTCCTGTCTTTTTTTTTTTTTTTTTTTAGTTTGCTTTTTTAAAAATTTTTCTTTTTTTTTTTAAATCTTTTATTTATTTTTTATTAATTACACTTTATTCATTTTGTATCCCCCCATAAGCCCCTCCCTCCTCCCCTGCCAATCCCACCCTCCCTCCCCTTTCTGCATGCATGCCACTCCCCAAGTCCACTGATAGGGGAGGTCCTCCTCTCCTTCTTTCTGATCTTAGTCTATCAGTTCTCATCAAAAGTGGCTGCATTGTCCTCTACTGTGGCCTGGTAAGGCTGCTCCCCCCCAGGGGGAAGTGATCAAAGAGCAGGCCAATCAGATTATGTCAGAGGCAGTCCCTCTTCCCATTACTATGAAACCCACTTGGACACTGAACTGCCATGGGCTACACCTGTGCAGGGGTTCCAGGTCATCTCCACAAATAGTCCTTGGTTGGAGTAGGAGTCTCTGGGAAGTTCCCTGTGTTCAAATTATCTTGTTCTGTTGCTCTGCTTGTGGAGTTCCCGTTCCCTCCAGCTCTTACTATTTCCCACTTCTTACATAAAATTCCATTCACTCTGCCCATCAGTTGGCCATCAGGCTCAGCATCTGCTTTGACAGTCTATACTGCAGAAGCTTTCAGAGGCCCTCTGTGGCAGGTTTCAAGGTTGTTTCCTGTTTTCTTCTGGCTTTCAGAGGCCCTCTGTAGCGGGTTCCGAGGTTGTTTCCTATTTTCGTTTTCTTCTGATGTACATCCTCTTTGCCTTTCAGGATGGGGATTGAACATTTTAGTTAGGGTCCTCTCTTTTGCTTAGTTTGTTTAGATGTACAGCTTTTAGTGGGTTTATTCTATATTGTATGTTTATATGAGTGAGTATATACCGTGAGTGTCTTTTTGCTTCTGGGTCAACTCACTCAGGATGATCCTCTAAAAATTTTTCTTTATTAATTACATTTTACTCACTTTGTATCTTTAGTTTGCTTTTTTATGCTGATGCCCTGCCAAGGATCCAGGAGTAATAAGACTAAATTATATTGGGCTGAGCTCTCTGAAATTGTAAATCAAAAATGTCTCAAGTCTTTCTTTCAGTAACAGGAAGTTCACCTCTATGGAAAACGTTGTGATGGCTCTCTTTTTAATGTCCACTGGAGTTTCTTCTGGAAAATGATCTTTTCAGGGAGACAATTAATTAACTGGCCAGGTGGTATCTCTGGTCAAGTGATCTGATACTAAATAACTCAGAAGTGAATAAATAACACTGTTAGTAAGTGGTAACTGCCTGTATTAATCAGAGTGACCAGGCACAGTCTTGGATATGGCATTATTTCCACTCTCTTAAGAATGTGTTTGGCTGCAGGAAACAAAATAGGTCATGCAAGTGACATAGGAATGGAGTAGCAGAGGATAGGAAAAGGACTGAGTTCTGCTCCTGAGAAGACCTCCAGATCTGAGCTCCCATTCCTCTCTTCTGTTTACTTGGTGTGCTTTCCTGGTCCTCCATGGATGTCAGACAGCTGATCACTCCAGGGCATCCTTCCATTCTCAAGATAGAAATGAGAGACAATTATAAATACTTTCATCAGAAAAGCTTCTTGAAATTCCCCATCTGAACCCTACACAAGGCTCATAGGAAACTATCATGCCTCATTATTCCTCCGTTCTGAGGGAAACTTAGAGGAGAGGAATACACTCTCAGGGCCTCAGTAAGGAAGAGAGACAAGAAAGGTGGCATGAGGTCAGGCACAGAGATCTTTCGTGCATTATCAGGGCCAAAGATTCTGTGCTATATAGTGCAAATCTACGCACACTTTTAATTCAGTGCCTACAAACCGAAGTGAAACCTTCCAATAGCTTATTCTTATGAAGCAAATGACCATCAGCTTCAATTATCCTAAAGCAGGATTCACAAATGGGCAGCAATATGCTTTAAGAAGATGGGCAAGATGGATTAATTTCACATTGTCGATGTGTGAGTCATTTTGGCTCAGGATAGCACCTCATAAATTTGTCATATCCCAAGAAACATTATCTTAGCATATGATCTGTGAGTTGATATAAAATATGCAGAAGGCATTACATCAATCACTAAAGTGCAAAAATTAATTATTCAGATAATTTGAGTTGGGTTAATCGGAAATTATTTCAGACACTTGAATAAAGAGAGTCTTTAGGAAGTACAAAAGAATGTTGAAGATGAACATTTCACAAACTGGTGTTCATAGAAAGTACATAAATACAAGGCTTTTTGCTTGAGGCTTTAAAAACATCAAACCTACTGGAATTGTTTGTGTTTTACACACAGTGGATTTGGGCATGAAAGAGTTTAGCCAGAGAACCAAGTAAGATCACCAGAATGGATACCTTGAGTTCTTCTACACTGTCCACTCCATTACACACCTGACATGGTGACATTGTCTTTGCGAAAGATGCTTAAATTTTGAATTTTAAATTACATTTATTCATTTAGTGTGGCATGTGTGTGTGTGTGTGTGTGAAGAGGGGGAGGAGTTTGTGCCTGTTCCAAGACACATGTGTGGAGGTAAGAGCAGATCTTCCTAAGTTGCTTCTCTCCTTCCACCATGAGGACTGAGCTCAGGTTAGCCAGCGTCTTTACCCACTGAGCTATCTTACTGGCCCAAGTAATACTTGTTTAAGGCTCTTCAGAAGCTCCATTGTGGTATATGAAGTCACAGGCTCAGATGGATATTAGTGTCTATGTGTATGTTCCTATGAATACCTAGATAACTTCCACTTTGGAAGGACACACAATTTTTGTTTGAATGGCTGATGGGAATCAATCTCAGTCCATGCGACTTATAACTTTCCAGAAAGTTCTAGCACTGTTCTTTTTAAAAGACTTGGAGTGATAGTTTTTGAAAGACAATGAAAGCAAACTGTGCAAATGATCACTTTTCTGGGCTTAAAATCTCCACTTGCCAGAACTCTTTCCAAAGAAGCCTGTGTCTTTTCTTTCATGCTGTTTGTTCACAGTGTCTATCCCTTCTCATTTCCTCCCATGTAAGGAAGATCCTTTTTACATTTTTGAGTCTTAATATAAATAATATAAGAGTATGCCTGAAAGCCTGGTGCCAGGCGCTTCTGGGTTGCATGTCTTCTTAAGTTTCAGGGCAGTGTGGCAGCTTTCTGCAGAGCCTTATCTTACAGGCCAAAGAGAAGAGCTGCTCACAACAGCAGCTTTGCTTCTCATCTGTGCACGCACGCTGCGCAGGGAAAGTTCATCCTGCTTCAAATGGCATCTTTCAAAGGCATGGAGGGAAAAAAAGAGCAAGAGGAAGAAAAAGAAACAAATATTGAGCTATTACAAAGAGGTTTTTTTTTTTTTTTTTTTTTTAGCAAGACATGTTTATTAAGCAGACTTTATTCTCCCCAACACACTCAAAGACATCTGATTAAACCATGCCAGGGAAATTGACAAAGCTTTTCTTTGTCCCATCTGTTCAGGAAAGATAAAGTGTTTCTTGGCCGATTTTTATCGTCTCTTAGGCTCTATACTCGGGGAGAAACTCTGACAGTTTATCATATGAAACAGGAGCACCAAACACACAGAATCCAGATCAGAGGCAAACTCCAGGGCGGGAAGGCTGCAGTTGGGACTTTGTGATATGTGGTGGCTGCAGCTGGCAATCACAAGTACCGAAGATAATTGGAACTGATGCCAGGGACAAATCAGGGTCATTGATTAAAAATGGAACAAGGAGCAGAACTTTCCAAGACATCTTTCCAGTACGCGTGGCTAGGCAGCTTTTCAGGCTTCCAGGAGGACCTGCATGGCGTTGGTGTGCAGGGCCACTTGTGTTGTATCCTTTCCAGCCTATCAGCCTATCGCTGTCACCAGGGCTGTGACAAACACATTATCTCCCACTGTTCAGTCTTCATGTTGTCAAACAGGCTGTTCTTTCTCTGTCCTGCAAAAGCACACAGGATTTCCCTAGGACTCAAGTAACTACTGTACAGACAGTTTTTCAAATATTCACAGATATCTTTTAGATATTATAGAATAGATTAGATATCTGGGGGGGTGGAATCAAGTAAAGAAAAACCTTATGGATTAGAGTGCATTTTCTGTCACTGCTGACCTTTCCACAGATGTCATTTCCAGTGAGTGACATATTCAGTTTCTCTGTGATTCATCTCTTCTTTTGTGCTACTCACTGTTTTTCCTGTTTTCTTCTCCATACAATCACTTTGCTATTTTCTTTAGATATTCCTCTTGTTCTTCCTGATATTTGCGATTCGATTCTCATTAGTTTGGTTTTGCTAAGCCCAAGGAATACCTGTACTATAATTTCTAAATTACAGATGGGATTAAGTCACTGTGGAAATCTAAGGTCATCTCCCCAACTCAATGTCATTCACCCAATTGCAGCTGCAAAATTCTTTTCCATGCAAGATAACATATTCTCATGTTCCAGGGATTAAGACAAGGGAATCTTTGATGTTATTATTCTGTCTGCTGTGAATCAAAAACATCACAAATGAGGTCAAAACGAAAACAAAGGAAGTTTTAGTTGGGTGCTGAATAAGAGTTAGAAGTTGGGAAATAAAATTTAATGTAGACACAGAATGAGGGCTCTGATGATGAGAGAGGGGAGGAAGCTGTTGTAACAAAAGGGAAAAAGGAAGTGTGTAGTTTGGCCTTCTTTGGAGACAAGCAAGCACTGAATGAGCCCATGGAGGGAAAGTGATGTGCATAACATGGAAGAAAGTTTTACAAGTCCATTGAAATATCTGTGCCAAATGAATGGAACTAAGAAAAAAAAAAAGCCATCCTAGCAAGGTACTTCAGCTGCAGAAAGACAAATACGGTACTTATTCGCTTATATGTAGATATTGGGTGTGAAATCAGTGATAACCAAGCCAAATTCTGTAAAGCCACAGAGGTTAGGTATAGTGTAAGGGGTGAGAGGGAAGAGATAGATCTCATTAGGAAGAAAAAATTAGATAATTATAGATGGATGGGAGGCAGTAATGGAAGATCAAGTTGGGGGTAAGACGGGGGGATATATGAGCACAAACAGCTAAAATTAAGGGTCATTTGAGGGATAGAATAGAAACCTAATATAGTAGAAGCTTTCTAAAAGATATACATATATAAAGACAATTTAAATGAAATTACCAAATAATGAGGGAGACAGAGTTCCAACTTGCCATCTCTTCTCACCTAATGAAGCTCACAGTCCCCAGACTGCGTCACATCTTACAGAGTTATTGGCTGAAGAGGTCCCCTGGGACTCTCACACAACTCATGCTGTTGCTAAGACTATAGGTTTTTCTCCACAAACTGACAGCAAGGCCCCATAGCTGAAGAGAACACTCACAGAACACACTGAAACATGGAGATGTAGAGCTGGTGCCAACATAGAGCCTTTTAGTGTCTTTGGTACAGGAAGGTACCCTATACTCTATCAAAAGAGAAACATAGACACCAAGCCACCCCCAAGTCTTTTAATCCACAGTGGTGTCCTGCTTGCAAGATATACTAGGGCAATGGTGACACAAAGCTTGGGTGAGTAACCAACCAATAACCAATAACTTAAGGTCTACTCCACAAAATGGAAATCATACCTTGCACTGCCTGGATGACCAAGAACCAGAGACTAGATAGCCCATGGATCTAGGGTAAAACTAAATACTACTGTTCTAAAAAGAAAAAAGAAAGAGAAAAAGAAAAACTCTTAATGATATCCTGCTCTGCTCATAGATTAGTGCCTTGCTTAACTATTATCAGAGAAGTTTCCTCCCGTACAGATCGGAACAAATAAGGAACCCCAAAGCCAGACATTTCATAGAAAGTAAGAGACCTTGGGACATTTTGCCCTAAATGAGATATCTTCATCAAATTCTTTCCTTTAGATCTCAGAGAACCTATGGAAGAAGAGGCAGAAAGAGGAGGCAAAAGGAGGCAGAGGGGATGGAGGACACAAGAAAACAAGGTCCCTTAAACCAACACCATCAAAGCTCATTTGAACTCAGAGACTCAAATAGCATTCACAGGACCTAGACTGGTCTGCACCCAGTTATTTCTGTATATATTATGGCTTCCAGCTTAATGCTTTTATTGAATTCCTGAATGTATGAATGAGTGGGTCTCTGATTCTTGTGCCTTCCCTTGTGCTCTTCTCTTTTTGTTGGTTTGTCTTGTCCAGTTTGATGTGATAGCTTTGGTTTTATCTTCTTATATTTTATTAGTATTTCAAGAAGCCTGCTCTTTTCTTTTTTATCTTTGTAAATTTATTTATTTTTTATAAATTACAGTTTATTCACTTTGCATCCCAGCTGTAGCCTTCTCCCCTATCCCCTGCCAAACTCACCCTTCCTCCCTCATCCCCTCCCAGACCCCTCCCCAAGCCTGCTTATAGGATAGGTCCTTCTCCCATTACATCTGACCCTAGCCTATCAGGTATCATCAGGACTGGCTGCCGTTGCCTTCCACTGTGGCCTGATAAAACTGTTCCCCCATCAGGGGGGAAGGTGACCAAAGAGCCAGCTACTGAGTTCATGTCAGGGACAGTCCCTGTTTCCATTACATTGAAGCTTTAATGTTGAGAATGCTGTCCCAAGGATCACTATGTTGCCCACAGTGGAGGTGTGGGTGGGAGGGATCCGATGTCTGGCTGCTATTACAGAGGGACCCTGGATCTGGGACTCTGCATGCACTCACTTGAAGGTCCACTCACTTGCTTGTAGGCCTAATCTGAAAGCACAGGGTCCCCCCTGTTCTCTACTCTCATATTTGGGCCCACAAGGGCAAATGAGAGTGTAGGAGATGCATCAGCTCAGTAGTGTCCACTGTTTGTCCACCGGGCAGGAAGGCCTGCACTTGGGGTAGCTGCCTCTGCAGTCTCAGTCACAGGGCAGGTGGCTCCTGCTTGGACTAGCTGCAGCCATGGCCGCCCTGGCCTGGTTGCAGCCATAGCTCCAGGGAGACCTGCCTGTGCCTTTTCAGTCACTGAGCACAGAGGCCCGTGCTTGGGGCAAGGGGGAGTGCAGGGGGTTGAATATTCGTCACTCTTAGTCCCCGGAGATGTCCACGAGTAACCTGGATCCAAACTGTCCCAGCTCATGGGTTGTCCCCTCTCACCCAGGAAGCCTTAATGTGGATGTTCTGGCTTCAGCTGCCATTCTACTCAGCAATTTCAGAATTTCAGATCCTACGTGCCTTAGATATGGTGCGCGCTGGTAGCCATCTTGGACGGATCTCACTGAGTTCAATGCTAGGGACCCATATCAAGCCCGTTCTTTTCTAATGAGAGACAGAGAAGATGTGAATCTGGCTAGGTGGGAAGATGGGCAGGAACTAGGAAGAGAACGAGGGAAAGCCATAATTAGAATATATTATGTGAGAAACTAATGTATTTCACAAAAAGGAAAAAAATAAAAATAAAAAAGAAGGGAAGATCGATGCCAAGGACAGAGTAGCCACTGGAAACATCACTGGCTAAGAAGTGATAATGAAGTATGGACATTGTTTAAGTTTGATCTCTTGGCTCAGAGTCTGTGCAGTAACTGCTACCAATGATCTCCAAGGCTTACAGAGGGAGCTTTGCTTTGTTTTTCGACTATTCAACCATTTTGGCTTTATTGTTGGTTGGTTGGTTGATTTGTGTGCATGTGAGCATGTGGTTCATTGTTTGTTGTAGGTCACAGCCACCTGGAATTTCAGCTCCTCTGGCCTCAGCAAAACACACACACACACACACACACACACACACACACACACACACACACAGGCAATGTCACACACATAGTCACTCACATAAATAAGAGTGAACTAGATCTTAACAAAAACACAAATAAAGCTTAGACAGTTTAATTTCAAAAGTTTAGTCTTATAGTTTACATTGACAAATCAAATTACAGCTCTAAGTCAGATGCTTTGTGGTCAGGATTCAATAGGCACTGGGATTTGCTGTCACCTTTACATTGCCTCAAGCATTCCATTGCCATTCCAGCTGGGAGGTTAAGTCAATCACTTATTATAGCTGTGTTCAGGTTGTACTCTTCTCAGATATGAGGTGCCTTGTGCCTGGGCTAGGTTAGTTGTTTGCCTTTGTATATTGCATGGGCCGCAATCATGGGGTGAATGATGTTATGGTTTGAATATAAAAATTCATAAAATTTAAAACTTGATATGTCCATCTATGAAGTCATATTTGCACTATTATAAGAGTTGGTACTTGGTTGGAGGAAGTTTCCCACTGTGGTATAACTTTGAAGGACATCACTTGTCCATGGACCCTTCCTCACTATCTCCTTTCTAGGTGTCATGAGGGAATTAGATGAGACACATTACCCACTTCCGTCATTGTCTCTGTCTCTCTGCCAGCCCAAGGCAATAGAGCCAGCTAATCAAAGACCAAAGACTCTTAGCCATGATCCAAAAGGAACATTCCTTTTAAGCTGTTTCACTTGAGATATTTTTTTGCCACAGTGATGGAAATAGACCAACACACGTGAAGGATTTAAGTTATCGAGTACCCTGGTCAGATTTGAATTTCAACATCACGTTGGGAGTTGGGAAAATGTAGAATGCAGGAGAGAGGAAGAGGATTCAACAATCTGGGAAGTCAAAGCCAATGGGAAGGTGTGTTCGTGTTTTCTGATGTAGCAGAATACCTTAAGCTAGATAATTCATACAGGACAGAACTTTATTTGAAACACAACTCCTACTGTTTGGAAGTTTAAGATTAGGTGCTAGAACTAGTGAGGGCCTTGCTCCTGCATCATAGCAGGGTAGAAGATCTGATGCCCAGAGAGAGTGGGGTCACTCTTTTGCCTCTTCACACACTGTCTGTGGAATATTGTTTATAGAAACCTGTCATCAATTTTTGTCCATAGTAACAGAGGGGGACCTTGAAGCAAATGTGTACAGAGCAAATGTGGAAGATTTCAAGTAATAGAAGATGATTCAAAATTTGGGCTTTAATTAGCTGTTCTCAACTGTGAACGAAAGAAGGTTGATGGACCTCCAAGGGCTGGTGTTTAATTTGGAACACATAGTTGTCGGTTTTGTAATGTCAGGTACACAGACTAAATTCAAGAGTCTCTTTATAATACTAGGGATTGCAGAAGAGATAAAACATGTTTGGCTTAGAATGAAAGAAGCGGAGGGATTCTTGATGAAATAATTATCCCAATAAAAGTAGTTTTTTTGAAATCTATATTAAAGAAATTAGACCTTTAGAGAATATTTCAAACCACTGGCCAATCATCATTGCTGTCTTGATGATCCATTAAATCTGTCCTTATTGCACATTTGAGGTCCCTGCTAGAATCAGGAAAGTGATTGATTCAATAGTATTTGCTTTTTTGAATTTCCTGGTGGTGACATTGTTACAGAATACTAATCCGAAGGGTGTCTCCAAGGATAATGTTACACTTTCTAATTATTGCAAAGGCATTTTTATCCTTGTAATAAGTATGCATAGGTGTTGTCTTATCACCCTCAGAATCTATTTAGAGCATGTGAACAATGGTTTCTCATTATTTTCTACTTTTATCCCAAGTATGTTCTAGAAATGGACAGTGGGCTTTAGTAAAATCGGGGAATCCTCAGAGGTCTTTTCCAACTCTAACATGGGTAATAAAGCTAAGAATAAGCATAGAAACAAGAAGAGCAAGGCTGGCAATTTATAGCAGTTAGGGTATTAAGCCGCTGGCATGTTGCCGCTTTCATGTTTCTTTATTGAATGAGGAGCTGAATTGGAAATGCCTCATCTGCCCAGCTTGGTTTCAAATAGGTATCCCGATGGGATAGCCTCAGAGAAGTCTGAGATCAGGCATCTCTCATCATCTCATAACGCTCATGCTAAATGGGGTGGAGGTAGAAAGAGTAAATCAGTAGAGCAAGGTACAGAAAAGAACAGAGCATAGCTAGACTTAGAGGAAAACTTAGCATATTGAGAGGCCTAAGGTCTTGGAGAATGAAGGAGATAAAAGCTAGGATGAAAAGACTCGTTAACATGGACTGAAAAATGGAAGTAAGGGAATAACAAACTTGGAAGGAACATTTGTGTGTTGCTACCTTGTTTTTAATTCTTTGATAATTTCACACGTGCATCAACTCTCCTGTATCACCTTTCTTCTTGCTAAAACCCTGCTTCTCTACAACAAGCTGCCATTCTACTTCGATATCTTGATTTTTACTGTTGATTCACTGAGTTTACTTATGGTTGTGTGTGTGTGACTATTAGAAACACAAGATCAGAGAGGAGAGACAAAAAAAAGAGAACTGAATCATAGGGTGAAGGCGCTGAACTAACACAGAGAAGAGTTGAGGCTAGACCGAAGAGCAGGCATCCAACCAGCACACTGACTATCTGAGACTGGTCGAACCTGGGATACATGTGACAGATGGAAACATTTTGCTGTGTTTCTTGAGAGCTCTGCTGGGTCATTGGTCCTGATAGTTATAGAACAGGGTGGATGGTAATGGTATGAGATGGTGATTGGCTTGGCCATGAAGGTCATGTAGAAGGTTAGCCCTATAGAGCTTTGCAGAAGGGAGTGCAGGCAACCACAGACATCCACATGGGATGGAACATGAGCTAGGTTCTTGTGGGACAGGAAAGAAAAGTGACGCATATTGCTCATGTAAAAAAATCCTTAACAGGTAAGAGCTTTGTTTGTGACAGGGCAAGAAAGAAGTCTGAGAGAAACCAAAGTGGGCGCCAGGGTTTTACATGTTAATGGAAAGTCAGGGTACCTTAAAACAATCAGGATATATAAACAGATCTCATAACTAAGGGCTGTAACTTCCAATCTCAGATGAAATGGATGGAGTTTGAGGTGCTTGTGGACATGCAGGTATAAATAAAAAGTAGGTAAAATGAAGTATGAAGTGACTTCATTCTTTTTCCAGTCTCTGCTTACCTTTGGCTTCAGCCTCACTTGGTTTGTGTGATTGACTCTTTTCTTTTCATACATTCAGCCATCCCTGAAATAAGTCTCTGTGTGGTGGCACCCAGTTTCTTTCTTCATGTTTATTTTTTATTTTTGCACATAAATCTTAATAAGCGAGAATTTGTTTTCTGCCAATATGATTGAGACAGGAGCTTAGAAAGTATCACCTTTAATTCATTCTCTAAGAGGAGACGATTCTCTGTGGCGCCGTTTGGGGTGGGTGGATGTTCCTCACCTTACCTTCAGCTTCTCTGCTCTTTGTGACCAGCACCTTTCACCACAGCCAAGGCTCCATGCCCTGACCCCACTCAGATTCTTTTTCCTGGCCTGAACCCAAGGCTGCCTTAGAGCCTCAATGCTTGATATGTCCTGCCAGACTGTCATCTCTGCAAGCTCTCATTCCCTTCCACTTCCCTTATCAGCCTTGCCGTGTTTAGTTACATGTCAATCAAAATTCTTCTTACATTTTTTTTCTTAAGATAAACAGACATTGACATATCCTCTCCATGTGGTTTGGGTTTTTTTCTAGATAGCTAAAATGAGATATAATTATGTAAATGCGTTAGATATCCTTCACATGGAGGCTGTCTCCCGCCTCAGCCAACTAACAGTAAAGAGCTACCAGGCAAGCTTCTTTGACCACATTTTCCAGACACAGTGTCCTAGACATGGTCCAGGATGTTTGCTGAAATATTCTTCTAGATGGAACAGGAGTGCTCACAGTGACTAAACCTCTCCATGATGTCTGAGGTTGACTTAGACCATGTGTGGTTCCATCTCAGTTGAACATAGGGACCTTCTGGGAAATTGTCTGGCTCTCTTGATTCCAGAGAATCCCTCCTCAAGGTGAGGATGGGACTCATGGGGGCTGAGATATGCTTCATGGGCCACACTTCAGGAAACACCAGCATAGATCTTAATTGCCTGCTATTTCCTAAGGGAAATCCATGACCAATAGCCTGGCAGAGTTGACTTATTTCCAGTTATCCATGTTAAATGTTCTAAATAACCAATTTATCATCTAGAGGGAAAGTGAGAGGTTTAAATGGAAAATATTTTTCATAGAGTGAAAATGCTTCTCGAAAATATAGCCTTTTTCTTCTGGACACTGGGTTAAGCAGAAAATGGAGACGGGATGAAGTATTATTTTCTATTATTGCCAGTCCCCAGAGTTCCAAAATCCCCCAATGTCTGAAAAACGCAGTCTAAATGACTTAAAAAAATTTCTCCTCAGCTGGTAGCTTGAGATTTAGCTCAGACTGATTTTTACAGCTAAATTATAAAGCTCTAACAATGGGGCTTTAATAACAGAAGCGCAGACAGCGTGGAGCAGAGGCACTTTGAATAGCCATCCTTGTGACCGTGATCTTGCTGAGAAGGCCCAATCAGTTGGAACCGAGAGTCGCAGAGGAACCATGATCAGGGAGATATTAGACCCAGCTTCTTTGTAAGAAATCCTTCATTTATGCAGCTTTTTCACAGGACAGAGTCCCGAAACTTCCACATATCAAAAGGGTTCAATATCTTATAGCAGAGGTATTTAAAGAAAATTGGCCCCCAAATCACTGTGCTCTTTATCAGGTGTTCTTATTCAGCTCACACAAGGCTGAAGTAGAAGCTATTTTTAAAGACTTTTTTTTTTTCAAAGATAACTTTGTGTTTCATCATTAGCATGTGAGTAGCTCTCTCTCTCTCTCTCTCTCTCTCTCTCTCTCTCTCTGTGTGTGTGTGTGTGTGTGTGTGTGTGTAAAAGCCAAAATGGCCTATAACTTATTGTGTAGCCAACACTTGTTTTGAAATAATAGCTATCCCCTTACCTCAGCCTCCTGAGGTCTGGCCATCATTCATTGCTTGTATATTTCTTAAAGATGTAACAACTTAAATTAAACTTGGGCTGGCTCTTCACATGAGGTGCACAGATAAGTTTCTCATCTTATCTGACTCAAATGCAAAGAAAAGTAGGGACAAAGATCTTGCAGGGCCTGTGTATTCTCCTCATGGACATACATGTTCTTGGAGGAGTGGGTAACACTGTGATACACTGAGGGATGAAGAATAAAGCTGAGTAAGAGAGTTAACAATTGAGGCAGGACAAATAACCTTTTTAATCACAGTGGTCAGCAAGAAATAGACTGTCTTCTAGTCTGGCCTTCCTCTGGGACAAACAGACTACAGTTTATGGGCATTGTTCCTATTCTAAGGCAAACATGAGGATGGAATCTTGCAGACATGGTCCCTAAATGGAGGCAAGGAGAACACTGCACCTTCTAGCCATGGTGCTTTCTTCTTGACAAGAAGAAGACTGCATCTTCCGGGTATAATCCCTAATTTGGGACAAGAAGCATACTCTATCGTTTGATATGCTTCTACCTCTGAAGCAAAGACCACACTGCATCTTCCAAACATGGCCGCTACTCTGAGGTAAGGAGTACCTTATCTTCCAGCACAGTCCTATGGGGCAAGGAGCACATAGCACCTTCCAGGCACTGGCCTCTCCTCTGGAGTATATAGAGGTCCATATCCTTTGCTCTTAGGGCCATCAGTGGATTTCTTTTTCTCGGTAAGTCTTACTATAGAGGTGGAGGTGACCTGAGCTTGTTGACAGCAGGGATTTTGTATCTCTCCAACTTCAGCCTTACCCCAGTGCACAGTGTAGCACTCTGTGGACTTTCTGTAGAACTAAATGAGCATACCAGGTAAATGATATATCATATTACTAAAAACCAGTACCTGGTAAACCAGTGATTTTTGGATTCTCTGAATCAAGGGAACTCACTAGCTGTTCTTCGTTTTCAAAACTACCTGGAAGTCTCTATTCACATCATTTAAATTCCCAATTGGGCCTGTGAACAACATGGCCTGAGAGGAGAGAATGGAGCAGGTTACACTGTGGTCTGTAGTTGACAACTTGTCCAAGAGAAACTTTATGGGGCATGGGAAAAGGCTCCAGAAAATGTTTTAGGAAGGGCTTTGAAACACTGAAACACACTGATGCTTTCTTTTTCTTTTCTTTCCTTCTTTCCTTCTTTCCTTCCTTCCTTCTTTCCTTCTTTCCTTCCTTCCTTCCTTCCTTCCTTCCTTCCTTCCTTCCTTCCTTCCTTCCTTCCTTCCTTCCTTCCTTC
>NW_026592403.1:1918433-1929306 GCF_907164565.1 Psammomys obesus | reverse complement strand
TTCCTTCCTTCCTTCCTTCCTTCCTTCCTTCCTTCCTTCCTTCCTTCTTTCTTTCTTTCTTTCTTTCTTTCTTTCTTTCTTCTTTTTCTTCCTCTCTTTCTCTCTGCTTCTCTCTCTCTCTTTCAGTTTTATGAGACTATTCTCATGTAGCCTAGGCTGGCATAACATTTGTTATGTAGTCAAGAGTTGAACTTGCACTTCTGACCCTCTTGCTTCCATATGCCACCATACATTGTCTTGTGCAATGCTGGTGATCAAATGCAGGCACTACAGGCTGGTTACACGCTCTTCTAACTACGCCATACCCTCCTACCCTCTTTCTTTTCCTTCTTTGAAATACTGGGACTCATCCAAGATCTTGCCCATATCAGAGTGGGGCTCTGCCGCTGAGCTGTCTTCATATACCCTTTAATTTTTTTTTCTTTTGAGAAAGGGCTCTGCTAAGTTACCCAAGTTGGTTTGAATGTTCTCTATAGGCGAAGTGGCCTTTGAACTTGTGATGCTTTTTCCTCACCCTCTTAGTGGCTGGGAATAAAAGCTCACATTACCAGGCCTGGTTTCAGTGTTTTCTTCATGGCTTATTGCTTCAATTATGTGGGCAATGCATGATTCTCAACAGCATGTAGCAAAAGATGACATGATTGTGTTTACTTTAAAGTTTTCAGAAACGGAGGTTTCAGCTCTAGGAAGAATGCAGAATTTGTTTCTTTTCTGGAAAGCCCATCATGAAGGAAAACTACAGACTTCGCTTTCTGAGCTTTAAGATCCTCAGAGGGAGACAATGTGTGCCTAAGAGCCCCCTGTCCCCTCAAATTGATTCCATTACTGAAGAAACCACTGAAAGGAAAGAGTCCAGGACATGGGCTATATTTTTTTTTTGCAAAGGCTTTCAAAAGGCATTTGATAAAGTATAAGAAGCCTTACATGAAAGCGAGGATTTATGAATTACAGAAGAAAAGAAGTCACTTGAAAATGAGATGGAGAGGAGAGCCAGGAGCGTGGTGAGTTACCCTGACAGGTAGTTGAAAATAGAGCCCAGCATGGCTGCATTAGGGAGCTGTCCCTCAGAAACAGTAGCTGCAGCTCTGCACTCTCTCATAAGTCACGAGGAAGGAGGCAAAACTTTTTATCATGAGAAAGTTCTTCGATTTTTCCAGAGTTCAACTGGCAAGCTGGGCTGCTGGGGACTGGAGGGTCCTGCAGCTCCATGGATGAGGACAGCATGTAGAGCGACCCAACGTTCTTCCACTGATGGCTTGTCTTGGCAGCTCTGGGAACCCTGTCCAGGGTCTGTTGACTTCTGAAATTTGGAGAGACAAGTGGGCGGGTGTAATGATGGATCAGTGTTCTGTTTACCTAGGAATATTTAGCTCTTAGAATTGGGCATCTTCTTAAGCCCATAAATGCACAGAGTACAATGTCAAAACTTAAAATATGAGCAGGTTTCAGGTAAAACAGATATGTATTGCCTCTTTTTTTTCTTTTATTATTATTATTACTACCACTTATTACAATTTATTCAATTGGTATCCTGGCTGTAGCCCCCTCCCTAGTCTCTTCTCAATCCCATTCTTCCTCTGTGTTCTTCCCCTATGCCTCTCCCCTAGTCCACTGATAGGGGAGGTCCTCCACCCCTTCGATTTGGCCCTACCCTATCAGGTCTCATCAGGACTGCCTGCATTGTCTTCCTCTGTGGCCTGGTAAGGCTGCACTGCCTAAGGGGAGGTGATCAGAGAGCCAGCCACTGAGTTCATGCCAGAGAATGTCCCTGCTCCCCTTACTAGAGACCCCACTTGGAGACTGAGTCTATAGGCTACATCTGAGCCTGGGTTTTAGGACCGCTCAATGTATTATCTTTGGTTGTGGAATTATTCTCTTCAGGGCCCCCAGGGCTCAGGGTTTTTATTTTTTGTTGTTTGTTTTGTTTGGCTCTGTTGGTCTCCTTTTTGGAGCTCCTGTCCCCTCCAGGTCTTTCTATGTCCCCCTTCTTTCATAAAATTCCATGTATTCTGCTCAAAGTTTGGCTGTAGAGTCTTTCAGAGGCCATCTGTGGTAGGCTCCTGTGTATTGCCTCTTGGTTAACCTCTTCAGTGCCAGGGACTTGACATTGCCTGTAGCTTGGCCTATTAAACGATCATTATAAAAGTTAAAATTGGTTTAAGAATTCATGAGTGAGAAATGATTTAATTTCTATGATCAAATCAGATCAATATTATGAATTCTAAGTGGAATTTCATGGAAACAAACACACATTAGGTAAAAATATTATTACCTCCTATTTTTTGTGTCCATTGTCAGAAGTTGTGGAAACTACTAGAATTATATGCTGCCTTTAATAGAAAAGGTGTCCCATTAGAAAGTTACAGCTTTTAGCATATTTATCCTATATTATATGTCTAGTATCCACTTATAAGTGATTATATACCATGTGTGTCTTTCTCCTTCTGAGATACCTCACTCAGGATGATCTTTTCTAGATCCCACCATTTGCCTGCAAATTTCATGATTTCTTTGTTTTTGATTGCTGAGTAGTATTCCATTGTGTAAATGTACCACAATTTCTGTAACCATTCCTCAACTGAGGGACATCTGGGTTGCTTCCAGGTTCTGGCTATTACAAATAAAGCTGCTATGAACATAGTTGAACAAAGAAGCTAAGCAAAAGGAGATCCCTGGGTAAGATGATCAATCCTCACTTAGAAAGACAAACGGGATGGACATTGGAAGAAAGAGAAAAAGGAAACAGGACAGGAGCCTACCACAGAGGGCCTTTAAAAGACTCTTCCCGGCAGTGTATCAAAGCAGATGCTGAGACTCTCCAAACGTTGGGCAGAGTGTAGGGAATCCTATGAAAGAAGGGGGAGATAGTTGTACCTGGAGAGGACAGAAGCTCCACAAGGAGAGCAACAGAACCAAAAAAATCTGGGCACAGCAGTCTTTTCTGAGACTGATACTCCAACCAAGGACCATTCATGGATATAACCTAGAACCCCTGCTCACATGTAGCATGGCAGCTCAGTGTCCAAGTAGGTGTCCTAGTAAGGGGAACAGGGACTATCTCTGACATAACTCAGTGGTGGGCTCTTTGACCACCCCATCACTGAGGGGAGAGCAGCCTTACCAGGCCACAGAGGAAGACAATGCAGCCAGTTCTGATGAGACCTGATAAGCTAGGGTCAGATGGAATTGGAGGAGGATGGTCCCTATCAATAAACTTAGAGAGGGGAATGGGAGGAGATGAGGGAGGAAGAGAGGGTGGGGTTGGGAGGGAATGAAGGAGGGGGCTACAGCTGGAATACAAAGTAAATAAACTGTAATTAATATAAAAAATAAAAATTTAATTAAAAAAAGAAAGTTACAGCTTTGTTAGTTTTGCTAACATCTGAGTTGTGCAAAAACTGACTTTCCTCATGGTGTGTCTTTCTCTTTTCTTTCTTTGCAGTCTCTCACTAGAGAGCATAAGGGCCCAGCCATGGGTTTTTGGCCAAGTATATAGTACCAGGTGTGCATTACCCCTGTGGAGTGGTCCTTGAATTCACTCAGACAGCAGCTGGTCACCGCTATCACTCTCATACCACCATTTCATGCATGGGTGTATCTTGCTAGGTTGGTTGCTACTGTCGTTTTCAGTGTTTACTCCTGGGTAAGACTGTTAATAAATTTTCTCTGCAAGTACACTGCAAAAGACTTTCTAGTCCTATGCATTTTTTATTCATGTTTAGAATGTACTTGGCTCATCTTTACCTCTACATCTTGCTCTCTCTTTCTCCTTTCTTTTTTGGTTTGGTTCCCTCTTTTTTCCTCCAAATCATCCCATTTTTAACAGATACTTTTAGTATTGCTTTCATACCTTCTTGTATGACCCCGGTAACCTTGCTTTCATATATTCTTGTATAGCTTCAGTAATAGTTCTTAGCCAGCATAAAGAAAGCACCATTTATTCCCCTCCACAGGGAAAAAATGTACAAGGATGGGTCTGTAGTTTTTGAGTTCAGATATAAAGCAAGCATACAGACAGACTCCTTGATCCTTCAGCTTAAATGTTTTTACTTCACGTAGTGCCAAGGCAATATGCATTCAAGAAAAATCTTACTTGAAAAATTGAATGTTGACCTTTTCTTGGTGATACATACCCAGTGTTATATTCTCACAATGTTGGGCAGTTGCAGTAGCCTATAGCTGACAATCAGTTATGTGAGGCATCCAATTAATAGCCAATAGTGAACTGTGTTAGTAAGCTAGTACATTGGGCTGGTGAGATATGTAAATGCATTTGAATTACAATATTCTCAGTTGGTTATCAGCTTATCAGGCTATAGCCCTTCTGTAGGTTGAGGAGCACTTGTTCTCCAGCTGCTGTCAGGGCACCCGTATCATACCTGTTTCCATTGGGTGTTGACACCTGGTGAGGGAAGCTGCGATGTCCAAGTAGTGCTAAGCACAGGTAAAGCTTTCTCTCCGGGGAGCATCCCTTTCTAAGCTACGTCATCCACTCTCTGTATTCTCTCATATGTGTCTCCAGGAGGAGCTGGAACAGCTGCTTCTACTCCTGCTTCTAGTCTGCAATGGAATTTCCAGTCATGCTAGCAAGTCATTTCGCCCACCGTTTCTGAACCCTGCAGGGTGCATAAGTGTAGCTCAGCCCAGCTGCATCTTTTGTCCCGTTTTCAGAGGCTCTGTGAAATTTCACACTCAGAAAGTCAAAGAAGAGGAAAACACGCCGTCATTCTGGCAGCTTCTCTGCTGTCTTTAACCAATCAAGAGGAGGCATTAGCTAGTACAATTTCATTTCTGCTAAAATATGGGATGGGGCCAAGAGAAAGTGAGAGAAGGATGACTATTGTTCAATAGTGAGCGTGTGAGCGTGGTGAACTGCTCTGAGAAAACCTACCATTCTATGTAATTAATACATACTAATAGAAACTAAAGGGCCACTTAGCCTTTGAAAGCATTATGGTTAAATTAGTAATGTTAAGGAGTAACTCTTAGTGAGCTTACTATGTGGCAATAATGTCAAAAAGATGATCTTAAGTGTTCCTTTCATGTAGGTTGGACTGGGAAGTTAAAATATACTTCATAAACCGACAGGTTCTTCATGCTGGTTACTACACAGGTCAAAATCAAATTCTGTTAATGGTGTCCTTTTCCCCAAACATCAGTCATTGACAGAAGGTGGCTGTTCTTTTTATAAGGCTTACATGTATGCTTGAAAATGAGTAAATAGAAAAATGCACATTTACTTTGATTATTCTATACTGCAGCTGTGATAAAAAATAATAGTGGGATAGCAATGACTGACCATGCCTGAAGTCAGCTAGGCAAGCGGAATACTGAATTCCAATTTTGGTGAGATAACTTATCTCAAAAAAATAAGAGAGTGATTAAAGAAGACACCTAGCATTGACATGTGGACTCTACACTGATGTTTATATATGTGCATTCATGTACACACAGGAACATGCATACAGGAGTACACATTCATATTTGCAGAAGCCAGGAGGATTTGTCTAATAGACTTTAAAAGCCAGAATGCATAGCCTTCACGATGGTGGTGAAGTCATTGCATCATTGATAACCAACATGCAGAGAACCATGGTCGCTCTGTAAGATTTATGTGTTCACTCTTGTAAGGCTTATAGCAACGGTGGCTCTGTCTTAGTATGTCACACGTTAAAAGCACAGCTCTTATTCATAATCCCTCCATGTCTCTGATGCCACACACATACAACATTACCCCTCCCCACAGCCAACCCTACCACCTTGGTGATGCTGAGATTTTAGCTTCCTTTTAAACTGTGTTTCTCTCTGCCCTTTGCTGGTTATGCTTTCCCTTTACAACTTACAACTAAGAGTAAGGATGTCATCATTGTCTTTCTCAAAAGTATCTTCAGGGTTAGTGATGTTGCACAGTTAGTATGGTGACAGTGCTTGCCTAGGGGTTGTGCAAAATCCTGGGTTCAATCCCTAGTACCAAATAAAATAGGCATCAATCAGATTTACATTTCTGTTCATTCTCATAATCCTAGCACTCTGGAGGTAGAGGCAGGAGGATCAGAAGTTCAAGATCTTCCTTGGCTACATATAGTGAATTTGAAGACAGTCTGAGGCACACAAGACCATGTCTCAGAAAATAACCAAAAAAGGTCTTCCCATCTTCTAAAAGCTAACATGCCTGCAAGGAATCACTTAGTACTTCATGTAGATATGTTCTTGTTAGCTTTTTGGCAACACAACACAGGCTAGAGTATCTGGGAAGAGGTAATCTCACTTGAGCAAATGCTCCCATCAGATTGACCTATAAGACATTTTCCAGATTAATGATTAGAGTGAGAAGGCTCAGCCCTCTATGGGACAGGTGGTTCTGGGGCATATAGGAAAGCAATCTGAGTAAGCCACGGGAGCAAACCATTCATCAGTGTTCTCCACGGCCTTTGCTTCAGTCCTGCCTCCAGGTTCCTGCCTTGATTTCTGCCCAGACTTTCCTCCATGATGGACTATACTGAGACAAACTCTCTCCAAACTCTCTCAGGGACTCATTGGGTTGTCCCTGTTCCTGGCACTGGCACCAAGATCTCCCCATTAGGAGGTATCAATGCTTCAAAGAAAATAACATATTCTCTTTTTGATAACTGAATAGTGTGTAAAATATTATTCATTGTGACCAATGAATGATACACAGTAGGTCTAACAGACATGTAATTCTGTCTTACCAGTCCATAAACATATGGACAAAGACAGGATTCAGAAGAGACTATTCAAAGCCTTATTATTATTTACAATATTTGTTTAATATTTTATTAAGCCCAATATATGTGGGCTTCCAAGTCCTATTCTTATTGTGGAGTTCAGCCAAAGGTTTACACAGACACACAGACTCACACACACATAGACACACACACACACACACACACACACACACACACGTAAACCCAGGGCTTTGAGCATGCTAAGTAAGCACCTCCTCTGCCATCCTCCCCCCCAAGCCCATACCTCACAACTGGTTTAATTTCCATTTTTCAAAGTTCTTATATACTAAAATATAAGTGGATATTAGCCATATAATAAAGGATAAACATACTAAAATCTGTAGTCCTAAAGAAGGTAAACAACAAAGAGGACTTTAGGGAAGAGGCTGAAACCTCATTCAGAGGGGCAAACAGAATAGACATTGGAAGTAGTAAAAGGCAAGGAACAGGACAGGAATCTTCCACAGGGGACCTCTGAAAGACTTTACCCATTAGGGTATTGAAGGGGATGCTGAGAGTCATAGCCAAACTTTGGGCAGAGTGCAGGGAACCTTATGGAAGAAGGGGAAGAGAGAAAGACCTGGATAGGACAGGAACTCTACAAGGAGACTAACAGAGCCAACATACTTGGGTCCAGGTGAGACTGCAGAGACTCCAACCATGGACCATGCACGGAGAGGACATAGATGCCCTGCTCAGAAGAAGCCTATGGGTTGCTCACTTTCCAAATGGGTTCCCTAGTAAGTGGGGCAGAGTCTGTCTCTGACATGAGCTCAGTGGTTGGCTCTTTGATTACTTCCCCCTGGGGGGTGTAGCTTAGCCAGCCTTGATGAGACCTTATAGAATAGGGTCAGATAGAAGAGGAGAACTTCTGCTCGGATGTGGCTCGTGGTAGCTCAGTAACCAAGTAGTTTTCCAAAGTAAGGGGAACACGGACTATTTCTAACAGGATCTCAAGGGCAGGCTGTTTGACCCCCCCCCCCCCAGGGGAGGAGCAGTCTCTTAGGCCACAGAGGAGGACTTTGCAGCCAGCCCTGAAGATACCTGATAAAACAGGGTCAGATGAAAGGGGAGGAGGTCCTCCCCTATCAGTGGACTTGGAAAGGGGCAGGGAGGAGACCAGGGAGGGAATGTGGGGTTGGGGAGGGAATGAGGGAGCGGGATACAGCTGGGACACAGAGTTAACAAAATGTAACTAAAAAGAAAAATAAAATTAAAAAAATGTAAAAAAAAAAAAAAAAAGAAGAGGAGGAGGTCTTACCCTATTTCTGGACTAGGGGAGGGGCATAGAGGGAAAACAGGGAGGGTGGTTGGGACTGGGAAGAGACAAGGGGGACTACAACAGGGATACAAAGTGAACAAATTGTAATAAATAATAATAAGTAAATAAATAATAAAGATCTTGGAGCTCCTCAGCTCTAGAGAGAAACCACCTAAAATTGAGGTATTCTGGGGACAGCCGTCCATAGAGACCAAACAGAGAACACTAAACATTTGCCTCAGAAGGGTGACAATAGACTCTGCTAGTTCCTTGATGAAGATCCTTGATTTGCCATCTACTTTGAGATAAGGGTGAGGATTCTGGACATCTCCAGTAACATAAAGATATGGCATTTCACTCTTTTTTCCTTTCCAATTTCACAATCAACCTTGATACGAGTTTCAAAACATATTTCTAATGATTTCCTTCTTGTAGAAAATCTTTATTTTATTTTTGTTTAAGAGCAGTTTGCAAACACACATGCGTGCATAGACACACATGTGCACAGACATAGACAGGCACACTTCTGTTGATTTATGGACACACACATACACACATACTGGGTATCTGTCTGATTGCTCCTGTTGGAGGCTTCTCATTCCTTGGACTGTGAAGAGTCTAGTGAGAAGAGGACCTATTGATTCCCTGGGTGGTGCTCTATTGGAAAGGCTTATCTTTTTGGGCATAATCACTACACTACAAAATTCAAAGTTTGCGCCAGAGCTGAAATTCTCTCTATGACCTGCCTTAGTCAGGTAGTGTTCACCCTGACACTCTACTCTGCAGCAGTAGAAAAGTCATGAGGTTAGTTTTTTGTTTGTTTGTTTTTCTCATAGTTCAGCTTCAACAGCAGAATTTCTGTACTTTCCAGGTAAGCTTCATTTCTTTAAGGAGTTGCGTTTGCCTGTAAGATATGCTTTCGATTGATAGGTCTGCCCCATAGTGTCTGCCTGTGGCCATGGATCCTACTCTCTTATTAGATGAAGTAGTAGTACTTCTTTAAGACTCACTGTCCTTATTTGTTAGCAGTAGCCAATAAAATCTAGTATTTGCCTAACTCAAAGTCTGAAAACTCCAAGTCAGGGTAAATAACAGACATTCAGAGTCAACTGATGTTTGTACTAGGTTACCTAATGTAGGTCAAGGCACTAGGGAGGTGAGCCAGATGGAAAGGGAGGCATTTCTTTCATTGTCCATGATTGTCCTGGTCTTTGTCTTCCCTCAACAAGATTCCAGCCATTCCACCCTTCAGGGAAATGTGTGTGAGTGTGTGTGTGTGTGTGTGTGTGTGTGTGTGTGTGTGTGTTTGTGTATGGAGGCCAGTAGAAGAAGACATTGACTGTGTCCTGCCCTACCATTGTCTGTCTTATACTTCTTGAGACAGGGTCTCCTATCAAACTGGGACTAGCTACACTGGTGTCCAGTGAGGCCTAAGACCCTCCGGTCTTCGCCATACTTAACTTTTTACATGACTGTTCCTTACTCTAGCTCAGATCATCATGTTTGCCCAGCACGTGCTCTTACTGATCCTTCAAGAGACATCTTTACATAACCAAAGAAGAGCCATATTTGTAGCCCTTCTAAGGTTTGTGGATTTAGCTGGAGTCTAGAAGGATGCTGTTGTCACTGTCTGCTACTTCCCAGACTACAGGCCTAGGTTCCCTGAGCAGAGTCAGATCTGAGGTCATTGTTAGGGGACAGGCTAGAGGGGATGCAGCAGATGACTTACCTTAACTTATTGACACCTAATTGACCAGCAAATCCCATTCCTCTCTCTCCAAAGCAGAAATGATAATGAGGCAAGAACAAAAGAAGCTTGGCAGAGGAAAGCTCCTAGAACTCTGGGTCCTGAGCTCTCTGAGGAAGAGACTGCAGGCCAAGTGAGGCTGCTTCCCAGGAAAGCTGAAGTCACCAACACTCTTCCCAGGTGCCTCCCTTTCTGTCTGTCTGTCTTACCTCCCTGGTTTCCTTGCCCTGAAATGCTGGGGTGGGCTGTGTGAATGTCATTCCAATCACAGTCATTTAGATGAACTACTTAAGATTGATGTCTAATTAGCATGCAGCTCAGAGACAATTATGTATATCATCAAACACGTGTCAGAGAATCTTTGTTGCTCATTTTATCTGATTAAGACACAAACTGCTACACGGTGAGTCACACAGGCTGGTAGACTCTGGTTTCCTGGACTGTTTCCCCCTACAATGGTACTTTTCACACGGGCCTTCTTTGCGTGTCCCTGACTGACCACGTACCGTTTTTCTCGGTGGAAAGTTCAGACTTCTCTTTGTGGGGTCAGTCTATGACACTTCTCTTTCCCTTTGTCATGGTCTATAATTTATCTATCATAAGAAAATTGAACACAACTACAAAGGCAGAGTTAGGAAGCTCTTCTCTTTTGGCTTTTCAGTACCGTTATGAGTCTTTGCTAGGTATCTGAATTTCACACCATGTTCTCATTCTGTCAGACCACCTTGCAGGAGAGACTGAAACCAAGACAGTGGTGAGCTGGACAACGCCTTGACCAGGACTGCTTAGTTATGGATACCTCCTGCCTTCTCTTTAAACGTCACTCTCAGGTTAGGACCCCAAAGGTGGGCTGGGCAGTCACTGGATCTCTTTGTCTCCCAATGTAACCACATTGAATGAATACTTTTCTGCTTTTCAATATTAATTTTGGTCTTTTAGTTGTCTTTTTGAGGATAGTGCTTGACCCTGACTCTAGTAACACCAGGTTCCTTTATGCATTTTCAAACTAACTTGCATAGGTTGATTCTCTTAACCATCTCCTTTTCCTTTTCTCTTGCCTTTATCCTTGTCCCTTTCTTTCTTTCTTTCTTTCTTTCTTTCTTTCTTTCTTTCTTTCTT
>NW_026592403.1:1838442-1918423 GCF_907164565.1 Psammomys obesus | reverse complement strand
CTTTCTTTCTTTCTTTCTTTCTTTCTTTCTTTCTTTCTTTCTTTCTTTCTTTCTTTCTTTCCTTCCTTCCTTCCTTCCTTCCTTCCTTCCTTCCTTTCTTTTTCTTCTTATACATATATTTTTAAATGTGAATTGGTGTTTTCTTGCATGTATGTCTGTGTCAGGGTGTTGAATCTCCTGGACCTGGAATTATAGACAGTTATGAGATGCCATGTGGGTGCTGAGAATTGAACCCAGGACTTCTGGAAGAACAGCCCGTGCTCTTAACCTCTGAGCTACCTCTCCAGCCCCAGTCCTTGTACCCTTTTCTAACAATTAGCTTTTTTTCTCTGTCTTCACATCACATGTAAGACAGAAGACTCTAGGTACAAGGGTAACGTTTGGTTTATGCAGCACAGAAAGTGTTCCCAACCTTTACGGAAGGCCTTAATATGTTGTAAAAACTCGCATTAAAAAGGGGTTGAGTTTGAGCCAGTGCATACATTAAACTTCAGCATGACGTAGATCGAGCACAACTGATGAATAATAGTCTTGTAATACTTAACTCCAGAGTTATTTTGTTCCCACACAATGTCTGGAAAACGACTCTTTTCTTCCCAGATTAGACTGCCATTTGGCTATGTCCCAGGACCTGGTGTGTGTGTGTGTGTGTGTGTGTGTGTGTGTGTGTGGTTGTGTGTGGGTGTCCGTGTCTGTGTGTGTATATGAGAATGCTTCATGCTTTTGAATCCAAAGCTTTTCATAAGTAATTCAGCTTAAGAAGAGAGCTGCTGTTTTAACATTAATTGCAGCTCTTTTCTTTGTCTATAGCTGTTGAAAGGTCACTTTGCAAGCATTCATCAATTCTGAGAAAGGCTCTTGCTCCCTTGCAATCTTTGGCATGCAGAATGCCAGTTTAGGAGCACTCAGTGTCTGTCTGTTTACACAGCTGGTATTTTTCTGTGATCCCTCTGCCCTGCTGTGCTTCAGCTTTTAAAGTCAGGTTATTACACTGAGAAGGGTTACTTGGAGATTGGTAGGAGAGTCGAATGTTTTTGTCTTTTTTTCAGGACATGGCTTTGTGTTCTGGTGTAGTATAAATGATATCAGTGGTGTCACAGAACGTGCCTCAGGTCAACCTCGCCTGGGCTTCTGTTTGGCCACATGCTGTGGAGCCTGAGACGTAGGCAGCCAGGTACACTGGGATTACTGGAGATCCCAAGGCTCAAGGGAGCTCCTGCAGTGGGGGAGCTTCTTCACTCAGCACAACAGGCCACTGACTGATGCATAGTTTTGTGGGAGGTATTTAGCTATTCATTTATTTATTTATTTTGAGAAATTTTGTTTACATTTTCTTTAATTCTTGAAATTAAAATATAATTAATCTTGTTTCCTTTCTTTTTTTTTCCTCTCCAACTCTTCCCCATACACATGCGCTCTTGTTTGTTCTCAAATTCATGGTTTCTATTTCTTTAATTACACACACACACACACACACACACACACACACACACACACACACTTCTAAATACAACCTGTTCAATCTATATCTTGGTCCATATACTAGGGACCATTACTGGTCCCTAGGGCAATGTGTTGGCAATAGTGAGGTACCAGAGACACACATCTGTACTGCCACTTTCACTAGCCTGTGGACTTGCTCCAGACTCTTAGAAACCTTAACTTAGGCCAAACTAGGATTTATGACTTTGACAGTGAAAAGAATTTCAGGACTAGTGAGATTAGTGAAGCAGAGATACAAATCTTATTAAGGATATTTTAGTATAGGTTACATATGATGGTTAAGAGAAAGAGGCACTCAGAACAAAGTAAGGGACACCCAAGTTGGGGCATATTCTCTTACAAAGAGTCAATATTAAACACAGTTGATAATTTGGACCTCAGTCAGACATTTCAGGGTCAACATCTGTGCTCCCATTTACATGCTACAGTATCTAAGAAAAGTTTTAAAAAGCCACGGACCTGGGACCTCTCCTAGGGATTTCTACTCAGAAAAGGCCAGATCCTTGACTCTGCAGCAGGGAAGAATTTTAGGATGAATCAGTAATCAGAGGTAGTTGGTTTATTTAGTAGAGATAAGATAAGAGATAGGGCACATTTCAGATTTAAGCTAGGGCATGCAGAGATAGAAACAAATATAGACAAAAGAGAGAGAGAGAGAGAGAGAGAGAGAGAGAAACAGAGAGAACTCCAACAAAAAGACAACACTATGCTTCCAGGACACGGGTATATGCTTCTCAAGAGAGTACAGGGGAATGATGTAGGTAAGACTCGGTGTGGACTCCTCATGAGACAGTAGGGAGTTGTTTGACTTAGAATTAAGTAGATATAATATTTAGTGACTCTGAAGGTTTCATCTGAAAAGGTTGCTAAGAAACCTGTTTTTTCCTTCTTCTCACACCCTTTTAACCATTTGGTCTGTTACAGAAAAATACCAGAAACTAGGTGCCTTTTAAACAGAAATTTGTATTTCTTCCAGTTCTGGACTCAGGAAAGTCTGAACTCAAGCATAAAGAGATGCTGTGTTTGAGTACGTTCGCAGTCCTGCTTCATGGCAACCGTGTTCTTTCTGTGTCTTTCTGTAGGGGATTGGGTGAGAGAGTGCTCTATGGTCTCTCTCATAGGGAATTAATCCCATCTTCATGGCCTAATCACCCCACACGTTTCCACTTCCTGATACAATTTCCTTGATCACTGAGTTTTCAATCTGTAACTTATGAGGGGATACACAGACTGCATAGACTGAGAAGTAAATTTGAGAAGTT
Source organism: Psammomys obesus (assembly GCF_907164565.1). Lineage (NCBI taxonomy): Eukaryota > Metazoa > Chordata > Mammalia > Rodentia > Muridae > Psammomys > Psammomys obesus. The sequence continues at coordinate 1,915,658 of NW_026592403.1, read as the reverse complement.
ATCTAGTCATCTGTTATTGCAATACTTGTTAATTTCTATCTATAACAAGACATTGCTTTTTTTTTCTTTTCCAAAAAAATTATGTGTATGGTGTGTGTCTGTTCCCAAATGAGAGCATGTGCCCACAGAGACCAGAGGAAGCTGTTGGATCCCTGGTGTTTGAGTGAATGGAGGTTGTCAGTCATTTGATGTGGGTGCTAGGAACTGGACTTGGGTCCATCTTAAGAGCAGAGAGTGCTCTTAACTGCTAATCCATCTCTGCAGCCTCTAGACCATTGCTTTGGGCTGTGATGCCTCTTGGGGATGGAAACTTCTGGATTCATAGAATGATACCCAGGTGTACGGAATCTATAAAATTGGGGTAAAGTTTTGGAAATGTGTTTGTGTGTGGTCTTGCCACCTTTGGGGCCTTCTTCTGGGCCAGGAATCATGTTGTTGGGAAGCAGAGTCAATACTGCAGGGAATAATTCTAATGACTGACTACTGGTACTGTTATTGCTAGTGAGCCTGGCAGGTAGCTATACTCCTGGACTTCAGCTGAGGAAGTGCTCATGAATTCATGCTAAACATCCCAGGTTAAATTTTAAGAGAATTCTTTTGAGTTTTCAGAAACCTGAGTGATATCAGTGCTAATTTCTATTTTAAAGAAATATGATCTCTGCCTAGGGATGAAAGAACATTCTCTGTGAACCTTGTTTGGTTAGAAGTAAGAATAGTGGGATTATGTAACAGCGAGAAACTTTTGCAATAGGACGGTGGCCCCTAGGAAGAAGCAGTTGTTGGTTGGCTGGGGTTACAGATGAGATGCAATGTTTTCTAGAAAGTAAGGATGGGATTTCAGTTAAAGTTTCAACATGAATTCAAGAATGAAAACTGTTCTTTCGTTCTTTGTTCTGTAGCTTGTTAACCTACTAACCTTCTCTATTTCTACTTTCATCTTCCACCTTTGTAATTATATTTAGAAGTCTCATAATTTGTCTCTTATTAAGTTAAAACCTTCAGTTTCCAGTTCATTTATTTTCACAAGTTCTTTATCTTTTTGAAGGTTTCTGAGGACATTACCAAGATTCTAGAATTTTTGGACCATTAAATAACAATCGATTGCGTAAATGTACCACAATTTCTGTATACATTCGTCGGGTGAGGGACATCTGGGTTGTTTCCAGGTTCTGGCTATTACAAATAAAGCTGCTATGAACATGGCTAAGTAAATGTCCTTGTTGTATACTTGAGCATATTTTGGATATATGCCTAGAAATATATATATATATATATATATATATATATATATATATATATATATATATATATGGATATATATGGATCTTGAGGTAGCACTATTCCTAATTGTCTGAAAAAGCACCAGATTGAATTCCAAAGTGGTTGTACAAGTTAACATTTCCACCAACAATGGAGGAGGGTTCACTTTTCTCCACATTCTCTCCAGCATGTACTGTCACTTGAGTTTTTGATCTTAGCCATTCTGATAGGTGTAAGGTGAAATCTCAGGGTCGTTTTGATTTGCATTTCCCTGATGACTAAGGAGTTTGAGCATTCCTTTGCTTCTCTTTTGTTCGATAGTTCTCTATTGAGAATTCTGTTTAGCTCTGTGCCCCATTTTTTTAAAAATTTTTTATTAATTACACTTTATTCATTTTGTATCCCCCCATAAGCCCCTCCCTCCTCCCCTCCCGATCCCACTCTCCCTACCCTTTCTGCATGCGTGCCACTCACCAAGTCCACTGATAGGGGAGGTTCTCCTCTCCTTTCTGATCTTAGTCTATCAGTTCTCATCAAAAGTGGCTGCATTGTCCTCTACAGTGGCCTGGTAAGGCTGCTCCCCCCTCAGGGGGAGGTGATCAAAGAGCAGGCCAATCAGATTATGTCAGAGGCAGTCCCTCTTTCCATTACTAGGTAACCCACTTGGACACTGAACTGCCATGGGCTACATCTGTGCAGGGGTTCTAGGTTATCTCCATGAATAGTCCTTGGTTGGAGTATGAGTCTCTGGGAAGTTCCCTGTGTTCAAATTATCTTGTTCTGTTGCTCTCCTTGTGGAGTTCCCATTCCCTCCAGCTCTTACTATTTCCCACTTCTTACATAAAATTCCATTCACTCTGTGCCCCATTTTTAATTGGATTACTTCATTTGTTGCTTTGAATTTCTTGAGTTCTTTATATATTCTGGATATTAGCACTCTGTCAGATAAAGGGTTAGTGAAGATTCTTTCCCAATCTGTAGGCAGGCGTTTTGTTTTGATGACCATGTCTTTGCTTTACAGAAGCTTTTCAGTTTCATGAGGTCCCATTTATTGATTGTTGCTCTTAGAGTCTGTGCTGTTGGTGTTCTTTTCAGGAAGTTGTCTCCTGTGCTAATGAGTTCAAGGCTCTTCCCCACTTTTTTTCAGACAGGTTTAGTGTGTCTGGTTTTATGTTGAGATCTTTGATCCACCTGGACTTTAGTTTTGTACAGGGTGATAAGTATGGATCTATCTGCATCATTTGTTGAAGATGCTATCTTTTTTTTCATTGTATGGTTTTGGCATCTTTGTCAAAAATCAGGTGCCCATAAGTGTGGGTCTGGAGAGATGGCTCAGAGGTTAAGAGCACTGCTTGCTCTTCCAGATGTCCTGCGTTCAAGTCCCAGCAACCATAAGGTGATACAACTATCTTTAATGAGATCTGGTGCCCGCTTTTGGCATTTAGGTGTGCATGCAGGCAGAATATTGTATATACAATAAAATAAATAAATTCTAAAAAAAAAGAAAACCACACTCAATTTATTTCATTTTCTTAAAAACATGTTTTCAGCTTGCTACTGAATTCAATATATTTAGAAGCTGAAAACTGATTGTAAATTTGGTTAAAACCACACATTAAAAATTTAGTTTTTACAAGAGAGTCACACTGGTTAACAAATTATTCTCTTTTTCCCCCAAAACAGGTTTTCATTGTTTTGTTTTGTTTTTGTTTTTGCTTATTATTTGTCTGTCTCTCTGACTCTCAATCTCTCTATCTCTCTGTCTCTGTCTTTCTATCTCTATCTAACCCTACTGGTTCATTGCATTTACCTTAATATATACTGTGACTTTCAGTGTTGCTTTAACAGGGTCCCTATGTGCACAACAAGTGCGTCTCTATTTTTACCTCTTTCTTCTGCCTTTTCTTGGGCTCTTTTCCTTCTGTTTGTCCCTTCTATTCTATTCAAATGTGCTTATTTTGTTTTATTTAATTTCATTATTATTGCTTAGAAGCCTGATTGTCTTCTAATGAGAGACAGAAAGAGGAGTATGTCCGAATGAAGAGGAGATGGGGAGGAACTGGGAGGTATGCAGACAAGGGAAACTAATTAAGGTATACTATGACAGAAAAAAAAAATCTATTTTCAATAAAAAGGAAAAAAAATGCTCTTATGGTATAACTGAAAACCTGACTGAGAACAGTCGTTTGGACAACAGCTTTAGTCAAATTTTGGTTGGAGTAATTAACTTCATGTCCTCTTAGCCCACAATGTGGTGCTTTCATGTATAAATATAACAGATCATATTTTGAGCTGGTATCTGTTGGGTGCCTCTCAGTTGCTGGAAAACACTTGAATTTGAGTTCTCCACACTGTCCTGAGATATTGCTCATGTTGGCGCCTCCTCTTTCTCTGCCTCCCCATGCTCTTCCTCCTCCCCCCCCTCTTCCTCTTCCACCTTATTCTTGATGGCAGACACAGAGGTCAAGTCTACCTTAGTTTTCATCTACCTAACTATGAGTTGCAATTCTTCTGTGAGTTGATGTTGCTTATGGTACTTTGGACTCATGAGTAAGTCTTTGAAAGAATTAGGCCACTCAAATGTGAAGAGAACATAACATAAAATCAGCACCCAATTATTCCATATATTTTTAACTTAAAGTGTAGGCTAAGAATATGTATGTATGTGTGTGTATGTATGTATATATAAATGAATATATAATGATTCTCTTTTAAATAACATATTTTGATTAATAAATTTTAGGTAAAATTAAGTGATATGATCTAGAATAAGATTACTAAAACCTAGAAACTATTTGCTTGTTAAACTCACTTTAGAGATGTGAGAATGTATAGAGAATTAGGGTCACTATTTTAAAGAAGTTAATATGCACATGCAAATGACCTTGATGGCAAGGACTGTACCTGTATTTCTAATACTGGAAGGTATTTAAGGAGTAACAAGGTTTCAAGAGAGTGCTGTGGCAACCTTGTTGTCAATATGCAAGAACCCCGGCACCGTGGCACATCTTTGGCATGTCTGGAAAATGTTTGAATGTAGTGAATGAAATCTCCAGGAGGGTCATAAATCCTGGGCAACAAATTATACACTAACAGGTTCTTAGGGGAATTCAAATAAATCCTCACAACTGCTTAGCAGGTAATCTCCAGATCAGATTCCCATTTTTCTTAAGAGCAAAATAATATATGGCTTCTTATACTCTCCTAGTGAAATGCTATATATCAAAGATATGAATTCAATCGAAATATTGATCTTAAGCTAAAGTGAAACTAAAAGAAAGTTTAATGCATTTTACCTGAAAAGGGAAGAGTGAGGGGTATGTGCATAAAATGTGCTTTATAGAGTGAAGCCTCCTGGAGGAGAGGAATAGAAAAACCTAGGAGACTGAAGTCTTGACATCACCAAATTCAGGAAAAACTGTTGTATTGACCACAGCGACACATTATTGCTGAGCAGGTTGTCATGGTGATTTGCCCTTGTCATTGTAGGATATAAGAACACAAAGACAGGAAAATATTGTAATGTGTGAATCATTTTAAGTGAGATTTATTCATTCCAAATTTTATAATTTAAAAATGTTGAACTCCTATCTACTGTCTTCAAGGGTGAGATACTGCTGCTATTGGTGATGTAGGAGAGCTCATCAACACATTCTTTGGTGTGCTTCCGTGCAGAGGTGAGCAAGTCTTTCAAATCATTAGATAAACACCAACTACATAATGGACTAGTTAAGTAGTTGTTTAGTTTCTCTAAGACTAAAACTCAGGACAAGTATAACAGAAAGGTGTGTTTCTTTCTTCCTCATTTTTTAAAATGAGTCAGCCCTTGCTAAGTTTCCTTGCAACATCTATTAACCTATAATATACGGGAGCAAGCCCTTACAGGAAGCTTTGAAAGCAGCAGCAATAACAACAGCAAGAATAAAATGCCTTTTGTCTTTTTTTTAGAAGGACCTTTCTGAAGGTTTTTGTTACTTAACTGCCTGTCTGTTGTTTCTGGTTGGAGAGGGAGCAGGCTAGCTCTAGGAAGCAAATCTGGAAAGCAAAACAGAAAATCTCTACTGTGAAATGTACACCGAACTAACACAGTAGTAGCCTCACTATCATTTTTGTTTTTAATATCTGAAGCCAGAAGGGAGATACTGCAACTGCAGGGCTCCGAGTTGAGTTTCTACATGCGACTCATCAGACTCTAGCATCCAAAATCCTAGGCAAACAAGAGTAACTTTTCTAAATAGGGCATTATTTATTTATTTGGGGGGGATTTACAAAAATCATGGCCATCTCACAGAGCCTCTGGGTACATGAATAATGCAAAAGTACAAAGCATTAAGAGACAGAAACAAACAGAGGCCAGGCGTGGAGTTCAATTTCTCTCAACAGACAGGAACCACTTTGCTGATCAATACATTGAATTACAAAGAGGAACTGCTAAAGAAAATGTAAACGGGAATTTAATAGGACATAAAACATTTAGTTATCAAAGAAAAGCTTTGCTGCCTCATCTTATGTGTAAGAATAGCTACCAGGGAAGTATAGGTGACAGCTTGAACAAGTGACAAAGCAGTTGATTTGCAGGTTTTGTAATGAAGGGGCATGAATGGGAAAGCACTCAGTCCTTTAGCACTGAATGCAAGATGCCAGTACACAGTGCCCAGGCTGTAGAGAGTAATGGAACACAGGTTATTTTCAAAGATGGACTCTTGGTTCGGCTTTTCTTTACCTTTTCTTAGCACTCTGAGTCTCAGATGCTTTTCTCTTCTCTTGCTTGCTCCTTCTCATTACCAACCAATTTTCTGAAAAAATTTTGTCTTTGTGTCCCCATGCCTCCATGGACTTTCAGCAGCTCAGTTCTGTGGACTTGTATGAGGATTTTGCTAAGCCCATTTTTGCTTGATTGTTGGTAGCAAAAGGACCTAGTTCAAACACTTCCTGCTTTAATTTCTCAGGTCTTCTTAATCTTTGCTTATGTGAGGTATTTCTTCACTTATTCTTAACTTTTACAACCTTCTCAGCATTAAAAATTATTATTATTATTATTATTATTATTATTATTATTATTATTATTATTTTGTACATATGTGGGTGTGTGAAAGCTGTGGTGCATGTGTGGCGGTCAGAAAACAACTTATGGAAGGAAGTTGATGCTCTTCTTCCACTGTGCACGTCCATTGGATTAAACTTAGGTGGGTGTTAACTTTGGACATTTAGTTCCTGCAAGACCTCCTTTTCAGGTTTCAAGGCTATATTTTTTTTATTCACTTTACATCCTTTTTGTAGCCCATTCCTCCTCTCCTTTCCCCTTCCTCCGTCCTTCCCCTTTTACTCAGAAAAGGGGAGCTCCCTTTCCCATACAGCCCAGCTAATCAAGGTGCATCAGAAGTGAGTGTGTCCTCTTCCCCTGTGACCTGGCAAGGCAGTCCAGCTAGGAGAAAGTGATAAAAAAGCTGGCAAGTGAGTCCATGTCTGGTGCAGTCCTCACTTCCCTTACTAGAGGACCCACTTGAAGCCTAAGCTGCCCATCTGCTACATCTTTGTAGGGGGCCTAGGTCCAGTTTGTGCATGGTCCTTGGTGCAGGGATAGATAGAGCAGAATGATGCTCTGCTAAACTTACAGACAGGAACCTGACAGAGTTATCCTCTGAAAGGTGCTATCCAGGGGTGCCTCAAAACAGATGCCGACTCACAACCAAACATTGGGTGATACACAGGGCGTCTTGTGGAAAAGTGGGAGAAAAGAGAAAAGGACCTGGAGGTGACAGAGCTCCACAAGAAGACCAACAGAGACAACTAACCAGGGCCCATAGGGGCTTGCTGAGACTAAAGCATCAACCAGGGTCATAATATTTTTGTAAACTTCTCTTACTCTGAATATATCTGAGGGTGTCCAGTACAGCCTCAGTATATCATGTTATTAGTCTTTAGTGGACCATAACGGAAGCCACACTTTGCTTTGCCTGCTTCTGCTTCTCAGGTTTATAGTTGGCTTTCATCTCTCTTATAGTGATAATGTTTATTTTATTTTGGTTTCATGGTTGATGTGTAGCCTGGTAGCTCTCTGGTAATTTAAATAGGAATAGTCCTTATAAAATATTGTGTTTGAATATTTGGCCCACGAAGAGTGGTATTATTGGGAGGTGTGGCCTTGTTGGAGGAAGTGTCATTGTGTGGGTAGGCTTTAAGGTCTCTTGTGCTCAAAGCTATGCCCAGTGTGGCACACAGTACCTATTTGTTACCCGTAAATCAAGATGTAGAAGTCTCAGCTCCTCCAAGACCATGTCTGCCTGCAAGCTGCAGTGCTTCCCACTATCATGTTAATGTACTGTACCCTTGGAACTGTAAACCAGTCCCAATTAAGATTAAATGTTTTCCATTATAAGAGTTGCCTTGGTCATGGTGTCTTTTCACAGCAACAAAACCCAAAGACAGAAGTTGGTAGCAGGTCTGGGGTATTGCTGTGATAGTCCTGTCCATTCCTTTGTTTGGAGAAATGTGGATCTGGGGACTTTAGCAAAGTTTAGCAAAGCAGTACAATATTTTGCATTCTGCTTAATGGGCCATACTAGTAGAAGCATGGAAGACAGCGGTGCTGAAGGTGATTTGAACTATGGGGGTCTGGCTCAAGAGGTTTCATAGGAGAAGAGTTTCAGTGTGTTGCCTAGAGATTGTTCTTGTGATATTTTGATGAAGAATGTTGCTGTCTTTTGCCCTTGTCTGAAGAGTCTGCCCGAGGTAAGGTGAAGAGATTTAGATTAGTTGTATTGGCAAAGAAAATATTTTTTTAAATTTTTTTTAAATTTTTATTTATTACACTTTATTCATTTTGTATCCCCCCATAAGCCCCTCCCTCCTCCCCTCCTGATCCCACCCTCCGTCCCCTTTCTGCATGCATGCCACTCTCCAAGTCCACTGATAGGGGAGGTTCTCCTCTTCTTTCTGGTCTTAGTATATCAGTTCTCATCAAAAGTGGCTGCATTGTCCTCTTCTGTGGCCTGGTAAGGCTGCTCCCCCCTCAGGGGGAGGTGATCAAAGAGCAGGCCAATCAGATTATGTCAGAGGCAGTCCCTCTTCCCATTACTATGTAACCCACTTGGACACTGAACTGCCATGGGCTACATCTGTGCAAGGGTTCTAGGTTATCTCCATGAGTAGTCCTTAGTTGGAGTGTGGGTCTCTGGGAAGTTCCCTGTGTTCAAATTTTCTTGTTCTGTTGCTCTCCTTGTGGAGACCCTGACCTCTCCAGCTCTTACTATTTCCCACTTCTTCCATAAAATTCCATCACTCTGCCCAACAGTTGGCCATCAGGATCAGCATCTGCTTTGATAGTCTGCAGGGCAGAGGCTTTCAGAGGCCTCTGTGGCAGGTTCCTAGGATGTTTCCTGTTTTCTTCTTCTGGCTTTTAGCAGCCCTCTGTAGCAGGTTCCTAGGTTGTTTCCTGTTTTCTTCTTCTTCTGATCCAAAAGAGGCTCAAGTACACAAAAAGGACATTTCCTCAACCATGTTTGTAGCAGCTTTATTTGTAATAGCCAGAAGCTGGAAACAACCCAGATGCCCCTCAACTGAAGAATGGATGCAGAAATTGTGGTACATCTATACAATGGAGTATTAGTCAGCAATGAAAAATAAGGAAATCATGAAATTTGCAGGTAAATGGTAGGACCTGGAAAGGATCATCCTGAGTGAGTTGTCTCAGAAGCAAAAAGACACACACAGTATATACTCACTCATATAAACATACAACATAGAATAAACCCACTAAAATCTGTACATCTAAACAAACTAAGCAAAAGAGAGGACCCTAACTAAAATGTTCAATCCCCATCCTGAAAGGCAAAGAGGATGGATGGCAAAGAAAATCTTAAAACAGCTTCTAGTGGACTCTGTCCTGTGCTTCACTTTTTATGAAACATAGCAAGCTTAGAAAAAAATTATACAAAATGTATAGTTCGAAGGATTAAAGGAGCACTGGTAAGTGGAACTGAGCTAAATTTTGTTAGGCTGGGATGGCTCAGAACAAAGACCAGCATGGCATGGGCCAGCAAGATCCATGTTCCTGCTTGCTACAGCCCTGCCAGGATTGTACAGCCTCCTTACCTGAAAGGCACCAAAACTGAGTTCCAGTTGGCACCAGACCTCCCCTGAACAACCACCAGGCACTTGTACCTTATATATAAAAAAAGCCAGATCTTGTCTGACACATTACCGTTCCTCCTTGTAGGAGGATTTTGGTCCCACCCCAGGACAGATGAACCTTGACCAGGAGCTGTAGTAATAAACCTGAGTATGTTTGCTGCCAGTTCAGTCTGATCTGGCCACTTTTTATCCTGCCTGAGCCTTTCAAATCCTGTGTTCAAGGAGATAAAAAAATTAAAAATATTAAATGGAATTAAGGGAGTGGAGACCTCAGGGCAAGACCTCACCCAACTTAGTTTCCATTTTGTGAAAAGGAATTAAAGAAAAGCTTAGGTCCAGATATGGTGATAGATACCTTTAACCCCAACACTCTGAAGACAGAAGTATGCTTGGGCTCCAAAAATGTTTCCTTGGATCGCCCTCTATCCTAGCCACTCTCCTTAACATTCTGAAGTCAATATCCTAGCTGGTTCTCCAATTCTGAGGTCCACCCCTTTCTTGGAGACTGATGCTCCATACCTAGTTTTCATTTTTTTTTCATGGAAACACTCATTTTTCCTGATTCTAGAACCTCATATTCCACCTCTTTCCTGCTCAGGGATGGCATCTCATTGTGGTCACTGCCATTCTCTTCCTTTCCTTTCCGGTTGGGTCCTTGCCTATTGGTTTTTGGATATACTTTCCTCAAGAATAAACCAAAGGAAGAATAAAGAAAGGGAAAGGTCTGTGGAAAGGAGAAAAGGTATGTGTGTTTGTGTATGCATAGGCATGTGTATATGCAGTTCAGAGGACAACCTCAGTTTCCATGTCTCAGGTGCTATTTACTTTTTGTTTTTCCTTTGTTGATGTGTGTTTTAAGAGAGTGTGCTTCACTTGTCTGGCACTCTTTAGTCTAGACCAGCTGGCCAATGAACTCCAGTGATCTCCCTATCACAGACTCTCCCGTACTGGATTACATACATCGGTCACCATGCCTGACTTTTTTTGATGCATAGTCTGGTGATAAAACTCAGGTTCTTACTTGCAAGGCTACGTCTCTTGCTGCCAACAGCTCTTTGTTTGCTTTTCTTTATACCAGAATGCATGATATTGTAGGATGGAAATATATCCTGGTGAACAAGACAAATGAATTTTAGAATGTCCAGCAGCCAATGAATAATTTTGCTGAGAGCCCTTCAAATAACACTTTTTCACAGAAAACTCTCAGATCAACCCAATTTATGTATCTCTTTAGAATGGGTACGTCAGTGACAGTTTATATGTGTCTCCTCATCACCAAGAAAGCACCATCTGATTTCCTTTTCTTTAAGCTCTCAGAGGAGTTACTCCCTGAATTACTAAGCAGAACTAATCAAACTGAGTTTTCAAGAAGGGCTGCCTGTCCTGGGAGTCTACTCTGGATGATTCATTTGGTATTTGTTTTGCCATAGGCATCCTCCTGATTAAAATGAATAAATCACAACTTGTTTAAATGACAGTGATTGTTGGATTTTTGGTTTTGCTACAGCAAAATACATTAATGGAAAACTCACTTCACATTGTCTTGAAGAAAACAAAAGTTCGATTAAACATTGGGATAGGTACAGAGTCCTTCAGCAGTCAGTTCGGTTGGTCATTAAGGACCTCCGCTGTGCCTACTTCTTGTTCTGTTGGACACATGGTTCTTTATTAAGGAAATTCCTTTTTCAGAGCCTTCTATGGCAAGGGTCATTTTCCTCCCATAGCTAAAAGAGCCATTGTTATCCTGTTTCTCGACTGATACTTCATAACTTTTTTGTCCCTCCTTAAAATTCAAGTGTTATCCTGTCATCAAATTACATGTTCCTGCCTAGCTATTTTTAATTTTTTTCCACAATTTATTCATTATATATCCCGACTGAAGCCCTCTCCCTCAACTCCCCCCAGTCCCACCCTCCCTCTCTCTTCTCTCTATCCCCTTCCCCTAGTCCACTGAAAGGGGGAGTTCTCCACTATTGCCATCTGCCCATAGCTTGTTAAGTCTCATCAGGACTGCCTGGATCCTCTTCCTCTGTAGCAAGGCCGCATCACCAGGGGTGAGTTTGATCAGAGAACAGGCTACTGAGATCATGATAGAGGCAGCCCCTCCTCCCCACACTCAGAGATCCACATGGAAACTGAGAACCAATCGGCCACATCTGGGCAGGAGGTCTAGGTCCTCTCCAGGCATGATCCTCTGTTGGTGCATCAGTCTCTGAAGGACCCCCTGGGCTCAGATCTTTTAGTTTTATTGGTCTCCTTGTGGGGTTCCTGTCTCCTCCATGTCACTCTATTCCCACCCCTCTCTTCCTCCATAAGATTTCCTGTGCTCTGCCCAAAATTTGACCCCAAGTCCCTGAATCTACTTTGATCCCCTGTTGGGTGGAGCCTTTCAAAAGACCCTCTATAGTAGGCTACCATTCTGTTTCCTCTCTTCCACCGCTATCTCCCACTTCAGATTTACAGATGTCTGGAACCCACAGGATCAGCCCCCAGACGCTGCTCCAAAACACAACCTTCCTAGCTAAACTCACCAAACCTCAGGGCTCCCTGGTCCTGCTGAGCTTTGAAAAAATACGTTTTGTTTGTTCTTTGAGGATGTCATGTCAAAATACGAAGTTTCTTGATCATGTTCTCACCCTGCCATTCTCCCTAGAACTCCCCAATACAGCTTCCTCTCAACTTCATGTCCTCTTTCTGTTTTTACTTCATTTTTGGTTTTTAACCCACTGAGTGCAATTGACACTGCCCATAAGCATATGGGTGTGATGTCATCTACTGGGGCATAAAGAACTTACCAGTGGTCACTTTTCTGAACAATCGCAACCTTCGTTTCCTTAGCAGCCATTTGCCAGTGGGTACTCAATTACTGAGGGTGAGAGGGGAGGCTTGGTATTTCCTTCTCCATCCTGATGAAATTTTTAATTGGCTTGATCATGTACATTTCTTGTGCACATAACCACAACTTCTATTTTCATATTTGTAACAATTGTATCACACCCAGAGGACAGTGTTCTGTAACATGCCTCCTTATCTTTTTGTTCTTGCATTCTTTCTACCTTCTCTTTCAATATGTGCCCTGAGCCTTGGAAGGTAGGAAAGAACAGGTTTATAGTCATCCCATCCATGGCTGAGCACTCTCAGTTGCTTGTTCTCAGTGGTTAGGAGTCTGTTCATTAACCACTATTCACTGCAATAATAATCTTCTCTGACCAAGGTTGAGAGTAGCACAAATCTATGAATATGAACATAAATATTTAGAAGGCAATTAGGCATGACATTTTTGCAAAACAACAGTAGATTTCCCCTAGAGTTTTGTAATTAGAAGTTGATCAGTACACTTCTGTCCAAGAGGGATCCTTAGTTAATTCAGTAGATTTAAAAGACAGATTTTCAAAACATGTTGGTTCTTCCATCCCTGGAGTTCCTCCCATTTCCTTTTCCATGTTTCACAGGACTTCCTTCATATTGCACCAACCTGTTTGACACACTGGTCTTGTCTCCCCAGCAACTCTATTAAGCATCTCCAGGTAGCATTCATTCATTTTTATACCACATGCAATCCGAGAAACCAAATCATGGCACCGCCATTTAGTAACATCTTCATATTCTTTTTAAAAATTTTATTTATTTTATTTGATTAATTACAGTTTATTCACTTTTTATCCCAGCTGCAGCCCAATCCCTCCTTCTTCTCCTCCCTTGCCCCTCGCCAAGTCCACTGATAAAGGAGGTCCTCCTCTCCTAGCCTATCAGGTCTCATCAGGACTGGCTTCATTGTCTTCCTCTGTGGCCTGGCAAGGCTACTCCCCACTCAGGGGGAGGTGACCAAAGAGTTAGCCACTGAGTTCATCTCAGAGACAGTCCCTGTTCTCCTTACTAGGGAACCCACTTGGAGACTGAGCTGCCATGGGCTACATCTGTGCTGGGGTTCTAGGTTATCTCCATGAATGGTCCTTGGTTGGAGTTGGAGTATCAGTCTTGGAAAAGACCCCTGTGCCTAGATTTTTTGGTTCTGTTGCTCTTCTTGTGTAGCTCTAGTCCTCTCCAGGTCTTTCTATTTCCCCCTTCTTTCATAAGATTCCCTGCACTCTGCCCATAGTTTGGCTATGAGTTTCAGCATATGCTTTGATACCCTGCTGGGTAGTCTTTTGTAGGCCCTTTGTGGTAGGCTCCTATACTATTCCCTGTTTTCTTCCTCTTCTGATATCTATCCTATTTGCCCTTTTGAGTGAGGATTGATCATCTTACCCAGGGTCTTATTCTTGCTTAGCTTCTTTAGGTGTACATATTTTAGTATGTTTATCCTGTATTATATGTCTAATATCCACTTATAAGTGAGTGTATATTTGTATGTCTTTGTGCTTCTGAGATACCTCACTCAGGATGATCTTTTCTAGTTCCCACCATTTGCCTACAAATTTCATTATTTCCTTGTTTTTAATTGTTGAGTAGTGTTTCATTGCACTGAAGGACATCTGGGTTGTTTCCAGATTCTGGCTATTATGAATAAAGCCATTATGAACATGGTTGAGCAAATGTCCTTGTTGTATACTTGAGCATATTTTGGATATATGCCTAGGAGTGGTAGAGCTGGAACTTTTTTCTTTTTTTTAATTAATTTTTTATATTAATTACAGTTCATTCACTTTGTATCCTAGCTGTAGCCCAACCTTCATTCCTTCCCAATCCCACCCTCCCTCCCTAATCTCCTCCCATACCCTTCTCCAAGTCCACTGGATTTTGAGGTGGCACTATTCCTAATTGTCTGAGAAAGCAACAGATTGATTTCTAAAGTTGTTGTGCAAGTTTACATTCCCACCAGCAGTGGAGGAGGGTTCCTCTTTCTCCACATCCTCTCCAGGATGTGTTGTCACTTGAGTTTTTGATCTTAGCCATTCTGATGGGTGTAAGGTGAGATCTCAGTGTCATTTTGATTTGCATTTCCCTGATGACTAAGGATGTTGAGCATTTCTTTGTTTCTCTGCCATTCGATATTTTTCTATTGAGAATTCTCTGTTTAGCTCTATACCCCATTTTTTAATTGGATTACTTGATTTATTGCTTTTTAACTTCTTGAGTTCTTTATATATGGTAGATATTAGCCCTCTGTCAGATATAGGGTTGGTGAAGATCCTTTCCCAGTCTGTAGGCTGTCATTTTGTTTTGATGACCGTGTCTTTGCTTTACAGAAGCTTTTCAGTTTAATGAGGTCCCATGTATTGATTGTTGCTCTTAGAGCCTGTGCCATTGATGTTTTGTTCAGGAAGTTGCCTCCTGTGCCAATGAGTTCAAGGCTTTTCCCTCTTTTTCTTTTAACAGATTTAGTGCGTCTGGTTGTATGATAAGGTCTTTGATCCACTTGGACTTTATTTTTGTGCTGGGTGATAAATATGGATCTATTTCCATTTTTCTACATGTAGATATCCAGCTAAACCAGCATCATTTGTTGAAGATGCCATCTTTTTTCCGTTGTGCGGATTTGGCTTCTTCGTCAAAATCAAGTATCCATATGTGTGTGTGTTTATTTCTCGGTCTTCTTTTTGCTTCCATTGATCCACCATTCGGTTTCTATGCCAGTACCATGCAGTTTTTATTACTGTTGCTCTGTAGTACAGCTTGAGATCAGGGATGGGCATACCTCTAGACAAGATTGTTATATAAGATTGTTTTAGCAATTCTGTTTTTTTGTGTTTTGTTTTGTTGTTGTTGTTGTTGTTCCATATGAAGTTGAGAATTTTTCTTTCAAGGTCTATTAAGAATTATGTTGGTATTTAATGGGAATTTCACTGAATCTGTAGATTGTTTTTGGCAGAACGGCCATTTTCACTATGTTAATCCTACTGATCCATGAGCATGGGAGATCTTTCCATCTTCTGATATCTTCTTCAATTTCTTTCTTCAAAGACTTGAAGTTTTTTCAAACAGGCCTTTCGCTTGCTTGTTTAGAGTCACACCAAGGTATTTTTTTTGCTAGTAGTGGCTACTGTGAAAGGTGTAGTTTCCCTAATTTCTTTCTTGGCCCTTTTGTCTTTGGTATACAGGAGCGCTACTGCTTTTTTTTTTTTTTTTTTTTTTAGTTAATTTTTTAAAATATTTTTTATTTTTAAATAATTTTATACATTCACTTGTATCCCAGCTATAGCCCTCTCCCTTTTTTCCTCCCAATCCTCCCTTTCTTCCCTCATCTCCTCCCTGTCCCCTTTTGAGTCCACTGAGAGTGGGTGTCCTCTTCTCCTTCCATCTGTCCCTAGCTTATCAAGTATCTTCAGGATGGTTGCAATGTCCTTATCTGTAGCCTAGCAAGGCTGCTCCTCCCTAAGCGGAGGGGGGGGGGGAAGGGGAAGGAGGAAGCTCAATGAGCCAGACATTGAGTTCATGTCAGAAAC
The DNA here is from genome assembly GCF_907164565.1 of Psammomys obesus. Lineage (NCBI taxonomy): Eukaryota > Metazoa > Chordata > Mammalia > Rodentia > Muridae > Psammomys > Psammomys obesus. The sequence continues at coordinate 1,899,879 of NW_026592403.1, read as the reverse complement.
AATTCCTGTCCCCCTTATTAGGGAACCCACTTGGATACTGAGTTACCATGGGCTACGTCTGAGCAGGGGTTGTAGGTTATATCATGCATGGTCCTTGGTTGGTTAAACAGTCTCAGAGAAGACCCCTGTACCCAGATATATTTGGACCTTATGGGGCTTCCTGTCCCCTCTAGGTTATACTAATTCCTCCTTCCTTCATATGATTCCCTACATCTGCTGAAGGCTTGAGTTAATTTTGTATCCAGCCACTTTGCTGAAGGTGTATCAACTTAAGGAGTTTTTTGGTTGAATTTTTGGGATCGCTTATATATACTATCATACCATCTGCAAATACTGATACTTTGACTTCTTCCTTTCCAATTTGTATCCCCTTGATCTCCTTTAGTTGTCTTATTACTCTATCTAGGATTTCAAGTGCTATGTTGAGATGTGGAGAGAGTGGGCAGCCTTGCCTTGTCTCTGATTTCAGTGGGATTGATTTAATTTTCTCTCCATTGAGTTTGATGTTGGCTATAGGTTTGCTGTATATTGTCTTTACCATGTTTAGGTATGTTTCTTGTTTCCCTGATCTCTCCAAGACTTTAAACATGAATGGGTATTAGATTTTGTCAAATGCTTTTTTGGCATTTAAGGAGATGATAATGTGGTTTTTCTCCTTTAATTTGTTTATATGGTGGATTACATTGATGGATTTCCACATACTGAATCAAGCCTGCATGTCTGGGATGAAGCCTACTTGGTCATGATGGATGATATCTTTTATGTGTTCTTGGATTTAGTTTGCAAGTATTTTATAGAGTATTTTTGCATCAGTGTTCATAAGAGAGATAGGTCTGAAGTTCTGTTTTTTGGCTGGATCTTTGTATGGTTTAGGTATCAAGGTGACTGTGGCTTCATAGAATGAGTTTGGTAATTGTCCTTCTGTTTCTATTTTGTGGAATAGTTTGAAGAGAATTAGAGTTAGCTTTTCTTTGAAAGTCTGGTAGAATTCTCCCCTAAAACCATCTGGCCCTGAACTCTTTTGGAAGGGATACTTTTGGTGACTGTTTCAATTTCCTTGGGGGATATAGGTTTATTTAATATATTTACCTGATATTGATTTAATTTTGATAAATGGAATGTATCAAAAAATTTGTTCATTTCATTTAGCTTTTCAAATTTTGTGGCATATAGGCTTTTGTAGTATGACCTAATGATTGTTTGGATTTCTTCAGTGTCTGTCATTATCTCTCCATTTTCATTTCTGATTTTGCTGATTTAGAAAGTTTCTCTCTGCCGTTTAATTAGTTTGGCTGAGGGTTTTTTCATCATGTTGATTTCCTCAAAGAACCAGGTCTTGGTCTCATTGATTCTTTGAATTGTTTTCTTTGTTTCTAATTCATTGACTTTTAGCTCCAAATTTGATTATTTCCAATCACCTACTCCTCTTGTGTGTGTCTGCTCTCCCCCCCCCCCCCCCGAGGGCTTTTAGGTTTGCAATTAAGTTGTTTATGTGAGATATATCAAACTTCTTTCTGGAGGCACTTAGTGCTATGAACTTTCCTCTTAGCACTAATTTCATTGTGTCCCATAAGTTTGGGTAAGTTGTGCTTTCATTTTCATTGTATTTTAGGAAGTCTCTACTTTCTATTTTTATTTCTTCCCTGTTCCAGCTGTCGTTGTGTAGAGTTGTTTAGTTTCCATGCATGTATATGCTTTTTATTATTTCTGTTGCTGTTGAGGTATAGTTTTAGGCCATGGTGGTTTGATAAGGGACAATGAATTATTTCAATCTTCTTGTATCTGTTGAGGCTTGCTTTGTGCCAGACTATATGGTCAATTTTTGAGAAGGTTCCATGAGGCGCTGAAAAGAAGATAAACTCTTTTGTGTTTGGGTGAAAGGTTCTGTAGACATCCATTAGGTCCATTTGATTTAGGACCTATTTAAGTGTCTTTATTTTCCTCCTCAGCTTCTGTCTAGATGATCTGTCCCTTGGTGAGAGTGGAGTGTTGAAGTCTCCCACTATTAAGATGTTGGGATCGATGTGTGATTTAAGCTTTAATAATGTTTCATTTACAAATGCAGGTGCTCTTGTATTTGGGGCATAGATGTTCAAAATTGTGATGTCCTCCTTGTAAAATTTTCCTTTGATGAGAATGAAGTACCCCATCTCATATTTTTTGATTAATTTTGGTTAAAGCCTATTTTATTAGATATTAGGATAGCTATCCCATCTTGTTTTCTGGGTCCTTTAGCTTGAGAAACATTTTTCCAGTCCTTTACTCTGAGGTAGCATTTATCTTTTTGGCAGAGATGTGTTTCTTGAATGCAGCAGAGTGTTGGATCCTGTTTCCACAATCTGTCTGATAGTCTGTGTCTATTTATTAGACAGTTGAGTCCATTGATATTGATAGGTAATAGTGACCAGTGAATGTTAGTTTCTTATGTTAGTGAATGTTAGTTGGAGGTGATAGTGTGTTTGTATGCTAGTTTTCTTTTAATTTTTTGTTGTGAAGTTATTTATATCCTGTGTTTTCTTGGATGTAGTTGATTTCATTGGGTTGGAGTTTTCCTTCTAGTATTTTCTGTAGGACTGGGTTGCTGTGTATATATTGTTTAAGTTTAGTTTTGTCATGGAATATTTTGTTTTCTCTATCTATGTTGATTGAAAGCTTTGCTGGGTATAGTAGTCTGGGTTGGCATCTGTGGTCTCTTAGAGTTTGCATGACATCTGCCCAGGCCCTTCTGGTTTTCGTAGTTTCTGTTGAGAAGTCTAGTGTAATTCTGACAGTCTACCTTTATATGTTATATGCCTTTTCCCCTTGCTGCTTTTAATATTTTTTCTTTGTTCTGTAGATTTAGTGTTTTGACTATTATGTGGCATGTGGAGTTTCTTTTTCAGTCTAGTCTATTTTGGTGTTCTGTAGGCCTCTTTGTTTATGGACATCTTTTTCTTTGTGTTGTAAATTTTTTCTTCTGTGATTTTCTTGAAAATATTTTCTGTACCATGGAGCTTCAAATCTTTTTTCATCTATTCTGATTATAATTTTGTCTTTTCATGGTGTCCTTGATTTCTTGGAAGTTTTGCATTTGGAACTTTTCTGATTTTACTTTTTATTTGAGAGATATATCAGTTTCTGCAACTGTATCTTCAGCGCCTGAGATTTTCTTTTCCATCTCTTGTAGGTGATGCCTACCTCTGTGGTTCCTGATCTTTTCTCTAAGTTCTCCAGCTCCAGGGTTTTCTCTATTTGTGTTTTCTTTATTGATTCTCTTTCTGTTTTCATGCCTTGCAGCATTTTCTTCATCTGTTTGAATGTGCATTCCTGTTTTTCCATGGTGACCTCTATTTTTTTTTGTTCGTTTCGTCTCTATATGCCATTACTTTTGCCTCTACATGTGCCTCCATTTGTGTGCCTGTATTTGCCTGTATTTCTTTGAGAGCTTTGCTCATTTCCTTTTTTTTTGGTGCCTTTGATAACTGGATAAGCATAGATTTGAGATCATCATCCTGTGTTTCCTATGGATTAGCATATCTATTGATTTGGGGGGTTTCTGGTAAAGCCATGATGTCCTGATTTTTGTTGGATGTGTTCTTACACCTAGCCTTCTGCTTACCCAAAACCTTCGCCGTTTGTTCCTGGTGTCTGTACTTCAGACTGGGACTCTCTGTCTCTGGTGTCTGGAGTATTGTTCAGGAAGATTAGAGAGGTCCACTGGTTTGAGAGTGGGTGTTGATGTTTCAGCCGTAGCTAAGGGAGAAAGGTCGCAGGTGTATGTCTGCAAGCGCACGTGGTGTGTGCATGGAACTATGCCTTGAAGGACAGTGTGCTAGAGCATGTAGATGTCTGGAAGGGTAAAGCTTAAGCATAGAAGGGGGTTTGAGTGCTGGCACTGTTTGTGGGCACAATGTGCATGCGCAGGTGCTGTGAATACCCCAGTTGCCTATAGGCCTGTCCTACTGTCCTCCTCGTTTTCACATCTCTTTGGGTTCCAGGAATTGTTTGGCATGAACTCTACTTGTAGACCCGCAGACCAGGGACTTCAATGTTGAGAATGCTGTCCCAAGGATCCCTATGTTGCCCACAGTGGGGGTGTGGATGGGAGGGTTCCGATGTCTGGCTGCTAGCATGGAGGGGCTCTGGAACTGGGGCTCTGCATGCCACTTACTTGAAGGTCCACTCACAGGCCTAATCTGAAACCACAGGCATTCCCCCTGTTTTCTACTCTCAAGTTTGGGCCCGTAGGGGCAAATGAGAGTGTAGGAGATCAGTCAGCTTAGTGGTGTCCATTGTTTGGCCACCGAACAAGGAGATCTGTACTTGGGGCAACAGCCTCTGCCATCTCAGTCACCCAGCATGGAGGTTCCAGCTTGGGCTAGCCGCTGCCCCTCCACAACTGTAGACAGCAGACCTGGGAGGCCTGTACAGCCATCTGTCACAGCTGCAGACCTAGGAGGCCTGTCTCTGCAGTCTCAGTCACCAAGTGAGGAGGCTCGTGCTTGGGGTAACCATTGAGGCCTCTGCCAAGTAGGGAGGCCAGTGCTTGGGGCAGCAGCCACTGTTGGCTGCTTCCTTGAAGCAGGGAGACCAGTGCTTGGGGCAAGGGGACGTGCAGGGAGGTCAAACATTCATCACTACCAGTCCCTGGAGATGTCCACGAGTGATCTGGATCCAAACTGTCCTAGCTCACGTGTTGTCCCCTCTCACCCAGGAAGCCTCAATGTTGATGTTCTGGCTTCAGCTGCCCTTCCACTCACCAATTTCAGAGTTTATGATCCTGTGCCCCTCAGATACGATGTGTGCTTCTCACCACCATCTTGAAATCCCTCTTCATATTCTTAACCATTCTCCACTTTTTTTTTTTTACCTTAATCCTTATTTCTATGATCAGTTACTGGCACTATTTTCTCTTTGTCTTTATTAACCTATTATTTCTATAATTACTTTGCTATAAAGGACAACTATCTAGCTTGGGTCTCTGCATATGAGTGGACAACAATATTTTTAACAATCTCAAATATGGCCCACAGTAAAGTATTTCTATTGCCAAGAAAATGAGTTGATTCTGTGGGTGTCTTAGAACTTTAGGTCTTAATTTTCTCTCTTGAAAGCCTGGTGTAGAGAGGAATAAATAGGGTGAACTTTTAAGACCCATGATAATTGTTTGACTGAACACACAGTAATAGCTGTTTCCTTCACTCAGAACAGAAATTCAAGTTCAGCAGAGGCTGAAAATTACTTATGACTTGCAGTGCACACACCTCCACTCCATTGGTCATATCTGCTGTCTTTCTTAGGTTTTTATCTTATACCCATCGACCAACGGGTCAGGAACAAAACTGGTGTATGATATTGTCAATATCATTCCTTTCACAAGTCTGGTCAAGTCTCATATCCTCAGTGAGGAAGCCCCTATCTCTCCCAGTGACATAGCAATTCCTTGCTCCTCTTCACACCTCACTTTCCTTCTTTATTTACCATTTTTGAGTTTTATGTTTAACTCAGTTTAATTTAACTATACCAAATGATTTGCTTATTATAATTGTGTTTTATTTTATTTTTACTTTTTGAGATGAGGTTTCAAGTACCCCAGGATGGCTTCAAACTTACTCCAAAGCTGAGAATGGTCTTGAACTTCTAGATTTACTGCCTCTGCCTCTGGGTAACAGGTTTGCACCAGCACACTCAATTTATGCAGTGCTGGCGATTCAATTCAATGCTTCATGCATGCTAGGGAGATATTCTACTAGAACAGCTATTTCCCATCTCCCCAGCAAATGTTTTATTTTACTTTTACTTTATACTAGAATATTGGTAATGTATGGGCAAGTATCATGCATGCCTTATCTACTACTGTTTCTTACCCAGCTTAGAGAAGAGTCCAGAAACAAGAGGTGTTAAGGAACAAAAACTGGTTTTCCAAGGAGACCCATGTGATTCACTGAAATAAAAAATGTTAAGAGAAAGAGCATGCACATGTTAGTATGTGGAATCCAGCTTTGCCTACGTGGAAAACTTGTGTCATATTTGTCTTCTTGTGGAAATGTCTGCATGATGTACATATTCAGATGATTTTCTACATGAGTGGGAGCATGTATAGGCTCTATCTTGTCCTGCATTAGTTTACTCACTCATTTACTAATGAAATCCAAAAAAAAAAAAAGTCAATAGCATTAATGCACACTTACTGAGTAGTTCCTGTTCTGATTTTCCCAGCCCCAGCTGCCTCAGAATGTTTGGAAACACTGTTTTTTTCAAAGTATCTCTGGGAGTATTATAGTAGAAAGCTTCAATTTTAATTCCCAGGGCCTAACACACACACACACACACACACACACACACACACACACACACACACAGATACCCTTGTATCTTTGTGTGTTCTAGTCTGGTGCCAATTTTCTCTTGGTAGATCCTCATAGCATCTTGTATCTCTTTCTTCCAAAGTTTTCTGCAATTTATGCCTTTAACTTAGTAAATCTTACTTAGTAGTCTCCTTTATAATTATTATTCTTACAAATATCCTTTTCTCTTATGTTGCAAAATTATATATGCATATAAATGTATATAATAATATATAGATATATATTATACATACATATTTTGACATTTAAAATTTTTAAATATCTAACCATGATTAACTTACTATGATGATTAAAGTAAGGCAATATCTTTTAAGTGACCATAGATCAACTACAACTTGGGAATGAGATAAAGTATCATCCTCATTGTCCTTAAGTTATGACAGTCTGTTCTTTCTTTTAAAAGAGACACAATAAGACTCATAACCAAATGTTCGGCAGAGTGCAGGGAATCATATGAAAGAAGGGAGAGTTAGTATGACGTGGAGCAGATAGGAGCTCCACAAGGACCAAATATATCTGGGCACAAGGGTCTTTTATGAGACTGATACTCCACAAAAGACAATGTATGGAGATAACCTAGAACCTCTGCTTGGATGTAGCCAGTGGTAGCTCAGTAGCCAATTAGTTTTCCCTAGTAAGGGGAACAGGGACTATTTCTGACATGAACTCAATGGCAGGCTCTTTGACTTCCCCATCCCCACGGGAGGAGCAGTCCTGCTAGACTACAGAGAAGGACTTTGCAGCCAGTCCTGAAGATACCTAATGAAACAGGGTCAGATGAAAGGGGAGGAGGTCCTCCCCAACCCGTGGACTTGGAAAGGGGCAGGGAGGAGATGAGGGAGGAAGGATGGGATTGAGAGGAAATGAGGGAGCGGGATACAGCTGGGATTAAGAGTTAATAAAATGTAGCTAATAATACAAATAAAAAAAGAAAAAAAAACAAAAACAAACAAACAAAAAAAGAGACACAAGAAGGAAGCTTGTCTCAGTCGGGAGGAAGGTTGGCATAAAGAAGGAAACGCGATCTCTGACGAGCTCTCCACAGGCTAATTTGCAGGGAAGATGGAGAAAGCTCATCTAGCAGGTTTTCTGAAATAAGATTGGCAGCACAATGAGTAAGAATGTATTTGAGCTGCAGAGAGGCAGCCACTGAAGCTAACAACAATATAATGATCAAAAACGTCAGTGTGGTCTGAATGAGCTACCAACCCTTGTCTCGATAGTGACAGTCATTCCCATTGCTCCACTGATCTCTACAGGAATGAATCTTTAAAAGCATTCTTGTAAAGAATGATTAAAGAGAAGGGCATTGTTTACCTTCCCCTATTTCACTTTATTCCACTTGCCAGCTTGAACAACAACATCAGCAGTGAATCCTAATTCATATTGAAACAATTTTTTCCTTCACTTCCATAATCTTTTTTTTTTTAAATCAAGGTTAACCAGCCTAAAATGAGAATTAAGATGCCAAATTTAAGATCCCCCCCCCCAAGACAATGTCCTGTCATATGGTCCTATGTTCAATATAATGCACCTATCACAAAGAACTAAAATCTGGATGATTGATCACAATATTAGCAAACATTACCATAGATAAGGCAGGGCTCATTAGGTCCTGAATTGTTAGTGGGCTCACTGATTATTCCTTATTCAACGATTAATCATGTACTTTTCTCATGACAACTCCAGTCTTGCTGTATTAACTTAACTTTCCTTGTTTCTCTGTTTTATGAAAACATTTTTTTTTTAGATACTTGTAGCTTGCCTCTCCAGACACAAACTTCTGGATGCTCCAGCTAGAGGTGAATATCAATAATTTTCTATATGGTCAACTGTTCCAACTCATAGCATCACGGTGGTGTGCTTGTGTTGTGTGCCTTTTCTTTGGGAGAGGTGGTAACAAACATCTATTCATGGTACATAGGGCACTGAGTACAAACAAAAGAAAGAATTCCACCCAGGTATGGCTTAGTGAATCAGTGGTTTTATTAAAGTTGCTTTCAGGGTTATGAGTTAGGAATTACTTATAGGAACACAGATGTTGCAAAGGCAGAGGTATCCCAGAAAACCCCATCACAGCATGGGTGCTGACCCACAGTAGCTGAGTCCTGGGAGCTTCCAGCAAAATTTGCAACAACTTGGCAGATTTGAGGGTCTCCCATCCCCACCAATTGTTACTGCTTGTACAGCCTTGGAGAGAGGATGTGACTCTTGTTGAAGGAGCTTCCTGAGACTTGTGTGTTGTCTTTACTTTCTGAGCCTTAAAAAAACACCCCTGTAGGACACAGAGTTTCAGTTGAGAAGAAATAGCTTTACAACAACTTCAGAGCCATAAAGTGATCACCAAACAATCAGGTTAAATAGATAGTATTGTAGGAATGTTGTTCATACTTTCACACACCCTTGAGGAACACATCACTATCTGTGGGTATTCTGAATTCATTTTAGTGCCCAGTAGCTGCATTTTTTTGGTGAAAGCTGCCCTGGAGTTGCTGGGTGTACATTTTTCTCATTGGATACATACAGTGTCTACACATTCAGTAGACCTGAATGCTAGTGTGTCAATAACTCTGAATGATAGTCTCTGTAATGAGAGGTCCATATGTTTATTCAATGAGTACTCTTACGCTTTACCCCTTAGCTAGAGTCCTGCAGTATGCATTTATACAGTTTTCTCAATTTCCCAGTGAGACCAACATCAGCTTTGTACTTTGTCAATTATGCAGACACCACAGGCTGCCTTTCCAGGAACAGCTGCAATGGCTATTGAGTTTATAAAATCCTAATTTGGAGCATTTTCTAAACCCATGCCTATTCCTATGATGATGGCCCTGCATGTCTGCATGTTTTCAAGGGACACAAGTACCGGCTCTAATTCCTGGAGAATCCAAATCAGAGGAGAACAGGTGCTAGAATGATGACCACACTCTTGGATAAGGGCAATAACTACTCAATTATTTTTGCTTTCCACATCTACTAAACCATGAGTAAACAGGAACTGAGAATAGTACAAAGGCTATTTTTATTATAATGAACAAACAGTATTTTGATTTTTAATTGTCAGCCCAATAGGAAAGATAGCAGTAGGCATTCAAAACCTACTGTGTGTTCTCAGGTTGGTTCTGTAAATTTCATGGATGTGAACTAATTTATACCTCACCATAATAAGATAGTGCTAATTATTCACCTTTTATGAATGAAGACAGGGTAGGCAAATCGCTTCCTCAAAATAATAGAGCCAGGACTGTATAGATGTCTCTTTCATCATGATATTGCTCCCTTACTCTGATCTTCATAAAAATGGTTGGTTGGTAAGCTCTCAGAGACTTTTTATTTATTTTGAGAAATATTTATTGACTGATTTTTTTTTTTTTAGACAGGGTTCCACTATGTAACTACTAGACTTTGGAAGTGGATATGTCTACCAGGCTGATATCAAAATCACGTAGACTTACCTGCCTGTTTCCTGACCACTGAGATTAAAGGTGTGTGCCAGCATGCAGGACATTATTAGTTGGGTTTCATTTGTTGAGGAATGGGTAAGGATTCTTCGAAAAACACCATGCTTTGAGAAATCATAACTTTAGAAAATAAATTTAGATCATTGCATCAACAGAGGACTTACAGATCAATTACTCTTTATTTTATATGTGTGTGTGTATGTGTGTGTGTGTGTGTGTGTGTGTGTGTACAATGTGTGCATAGTGCCCTCAGAGGTCAGAATAGGATATCCTGAAACTGGAGTTACCTAAGCCATCATATGGGTGCTAGGAACCTAACTTGGCTCCTCTGCAAGAGCATCAAGTGCTACTAATGGCTTAGCCATCTCCCCAGGCTCAACTACAATGTAATGTAAGAGGCTTCATATAATTCATGCAATGAATTATCATGTCTATTCATGCTAATTTATACTCTTTTCCTAAGAATAAACTATCCACGTTGACACAGCCTTTGATATCCTTATTGAGGAGCTCCAATCAGGTCACAAAATAGGCCAATTTTATTTTAAAAGGACTTCTAGATCAGACTTATTTTTAAAAAATAAATTCGAGGCCAGAAACATGAGTCAACTTTTTGCTTTGAATTTTGACTCTAAGAATGAGGCAACCTAAATTTATAAACTCATTTGTTTAACTTAGAAAATTTCAGCCTTTTGTCAATTAATTCATCATTCTGAAATTGTATGTATGAAATTCCAAGGCTAGTTAGTTAACTTACGTTTTTTGAGGCAGGGTTCCCCCTCCCCCACCCGCTCCCAGGCTGGCCTCAAACTTAATATGTACTTAGTACCAGTGTTACAAACTGACACCATTGTTCCTGGTTAATTTAGTTCTGGGGATCAAATGAGATCAAATGAAAGGATTCACTTATGCTTGGTAAGTTTACCAATTGAGTTACATTGCCAGCCTAATTATCTGATTCTTAAAATGTCTTTTAATAAAGAAAATACTGCCATATTAGATATTTACAGAACTTTTATATAGCAATAATTCTACAACTCACCCAATAAATAAAGCAATTCTACGTGCCACAGGCCAGGCTACCCACTAGTTATATCAGGCTCTAAAAGGAAACAGAAATCACATTCACAGTCTTTGAGAGTTTAATAAAAGTGCTTTTTATAAAAATGTCACAGGTTAGGGGAAGCAAACCACTCAAACATAGCTAAGTATGTAAAACCATATGATTAGCACTTCCCTGACTCTACAAGTTAAGTGGACATGAGGAAGGTGGTTCCGAGTCTTTCAATGGAGATATATGTACCACAGCACTTTCTAACAAGGCAGCCGTGTTGCTGAACAAGATACGGAAAGGCTGAACCATCCATCTTACTCTGTTCTCTACTTCCACATTCTGAAGCTCCTACTTTAAGCCCAGCTACAGCAACTGAGATGTGACCAGATCAGCATGTTGGAACGCAAGACAGGGAGTGATGTGTGGATTAAGTAGGAACGGGCTAAAAGATACTGAAGGAGACTAGATTGTGACAAGATGAACATAAAAGCAATCATAGTTAAGGCAGAGGAAATTTCAGCATATTCTAGGAAATTAGGGGAAGCTTTTCATGGGAAGTGATCTTTAAAGTGAGATTGAAGAATACTTCCGCACCCAGTTGCCAATCAAGAGCGAAAAAAGCAACAAAGAATATCATTGGTTTTGTTGCTTTTATGGGAAAGTGGCACAGAAATTCCTATTCACCACAGGTAGGGTAAAGGCGTATCAGACCATTGCATCCAAACTGAGCTTGGTAAATCAATGAGTTCATTGGGGTCATTGAAAGGGTAACTCTGTCCTCTCCAGCTCTTACTATTTCCCACTTCTTACATAAGATTCCACGCACACTGCCCAACAGTTGGCCATAAGTCTCAGCATCTGCTTTAATAGTCTGCAGGGCAGAGCCTTTCAGAGGCCCTCTGTGGCGGGTTTCTAGCTTGTTTCCTGTTTTCTTCTTCTTCTGATGTCCATCCTCTTTGCCTTTCAGGATGGGGATTGAGCATTTTAGTCAGGGTCCTCTCTCTTGATTAGTTTCTTTAGATGTACAGATTTTAGTAGGTTTATCCTATATTACATGTCTATATGAGTGAGTATATACCGTGTGTGTCTTTCTGCTTCTGGGACAGCTCATTCAGGATGATCCTTTCCACGTCCCACCATTTACCTGCAAATTTCATGATTTCCTTATTTTTCATTGCTGAGTAATATTCCATTGTTTAGATGTACCACAATTTCTGCATCCATTCTTCAGTTGAGGGGCATCTGGGCTGTTTCCAGCTTCTGGGTATCACAAATAAAGCTGCTACAAACATGGTTGAACAAATGTCCTTATTGTGTACTTGAGCCTCTTTTGGATATATACCTAGGAGTGGTATGGCTGGATCTTGAGGAAGTGCAAGGAGAGCAACAGAACCAGAAATTTGAACACAGGGGTCTTCCCAGAGACTCATACTCCAACCAAGTATCATGCATGGATGTAGCCCATGGAAGTTTAGTGTCCAAGTGGGTTACCTAGTAATGGGAAGAGGGACTGCCTCTGACATAATCTGATTGGCCTGCTCTTTGATCACCTCCCCCTGAGGGGGGGAGTAGCCTTACCAGGCCACAGAAGATGACAATGCAGGCACTCCTGATGAGATCTGATAGACTAAGATCAGAAGGAAGGAGAGGAGGACCTCCCCTATCAGTGGACTTGGGGAGGGGCATTCGTGAAGAAGGGTGTGGGAGGATAGGATCGGTAGGGGAGGAGGGAGGGGCTTATGGGGGGATACAAAGTGACTAAAGTATAATTAATAAAAAAAATAAAATAAAATACAAAAAAAAAAAACCAAGAAAGGGTAACTCTGTCAGCTGTACTACTAAAAAGCTTCTCCAGTTACTCATGAAACTGCATCAATTGAGTTGCTCATACACCTTGCAGGCATTTCCTCTGGAGACTCACCTACCTTGGAGCAGCATTTATTGAATATATAACCTCTAGGAAGGGATGTCATGAGTCTTGTAAGTCCTGGGAGTTTTATGTGCCCTTTTAAGTTTCTTATGAGCTTTATGAGACTCATGACTTTTTTTGTCCACCTAGGAGGGAAGACTGTCAACCTAAGAAAATAACTATACTCAGAGCCCCCCAAAGAAAAGTACTAAAATCAAATAAAATACATATAGTGCATTAAGACCAATACTTATTCAAGTAGACTAGAGTAGTAATGATGCAGATGATGAATTGACTTGCAGTGTGTCAGTTTAGATAAATTAACAAGTTCATAGAAACAAAAGCTAACCACACACTTAAGTAATCATAAAAATTAAGGAACCAAGAATGTAATGGTACCATGAGGATGACGAAGATATTTAGCTAGGTTTCTATCAGTAAAACAAATGAAACATCATTGGATTTATTGAAAACATCATACAGGTTTATATCTGGAAAGAATTCGTTGAGAACAATTTAATTTTCTGGCAAGGAGGTATTAGTCAAAAGAAAACAAAAATGAAAAGAGACTTGATCAAACCGCAGATTATGGGCTAGTGCTTGTTTTTAATTCATGCTGAAAAATTACTGACCTAAGTTTTGTTGGCAATCAAGAGAACAAACTTGCAGCTAGCGCTCAATGAGCTCAGCTGGAGTGCACAGGTCTTCATTGTATTAGCTCACAAGGCCGATATCTCCCAAGAAGCTTGCCATCCTCTGCTTATTAGAGGTTTCTGTGACAGCATCTTTCCTTTCCTGTCAGACTTTAAAAGTCTCTTGAAGGCCAGGATTCTGGCTTGCTCCTCTGGCACAGTGACCTGTAGGTGGTGAGCATTCCATAAAAATTTATCAAGCCAAGTGGATGCTTATCAGACTTCATGAAATACTACAGGTTCTGAGTTGAGAGGCTAGATGCTGTCACAAAGAATCAAGTCGTTCTTAAAGGGCTCTCGTGGCTTTGGCAGTGGCTCAGAGAAATACACTATCAACAGGAATACTTTGACAGTGATATGTGGGGCCATACCCAAGGCAGGTTCTGAAGTTATTTACGGTGTTTTAATGGATAAATGAAAAGAGATGAGGTGGAAAAGAAGTAGAAACCTGCCTGAGAAAGAAACCAAAATCTTTCAAATGTGAAAGTGAGTCAAAATACAGATAGATCTAATTGATAGTGATCATTTGGAAAAAAGAATAAGAAAAAGATGCTGTTTTACTTCAGGTCTAATGAAAGAAAGAAAATGTGAAGTAATTCAGGAACTATGAAAAGTAAATTTTATAAAAATTTAGAGAGAATGAAGGTGAATAAAATGTTATAAAGATGCTACATTAAATATTTATTATGATTTTTCTAGCGAGAAGGTAGGAAACTCACTTTCGCTACACTAATCTATCATTCCATTAGGTAATTGCAGTAGCCACCAAAAGAGATGTTAACAAAAGAAGAATAGTTACGCACAAAGAAAATACAAATTCCCTTTCACTAAGTCATCAGGCTGTATTTTTATAATGCTTTACAGCTAACAAAGGGTGTTTTTTTTTTTTTAAACTCTGCATGTAATCTCATGAAAATCTTGCGTGAAGGACATTATTCTTTTACAAATGAGGAAAAAGAGATTTGAAAGAGGGAATAAATGATTCATATGCTAAATTTTATCCATTTTTTTAACAGCAGAGTGGGTGATAGAACTCAGCCCCTGTGACCCCATGTTTGGTGTTTGCCTCACTAACCTAAAATTTGGTTGTGATAAATATCTATTTGAAGAGTAAGAGCTAGTTACAAAAATAATTAGTATTCACACAGAAATAAAATACAGACAATCTGTTCTCTTGGTCCTGAATCTTTATTTTTAAAGAAAACAAACCAAGACCCAAGAATATTTTGAGTCTATTAGCTACAGGGAAGAATTTTACATGGTGTTAAAAACAGGGTCTTTGTTTTGATACAGAGCTTATTATGTGTGTGGCATTACCAGTAAGTGTTTTTAAATCATGTATTGGACATCTTTAAGATTGCTTTCTCATCACTCTAGGGTTAACTGCTTGATAGAATTGTTTTGGTATTTAATGGAGACCCAATATAAAGAATATACCAGGATGCCTAACATTAAGTTAGTATTAGATATTGATAGTGTTTTAGCATCTTCAAAACACAAATATTATCATGGTGATCCTCACTGGTGGGTGTTCTCTCCTTGTATTCATGTCCTTGGGGGTCATTATTGACCATGCTGAAGATAGCTTTGATCATGTGATATACTTTGGCCAATATGAGATGAGCAAGCTTGGAGCAAGCATAATAATTTAATTTTATTTTTACTATTTATGATGATGATGATGATGATGATGATGATGATATGATGGTAGTGGGGTTAACTATTATTTTTATTGATGCAAGGTTTTATGTTTGCCTGGCTATTCTCAAAGTCATTATGTGTGAGGATGACCTTAAACATCTATTCTCTTTCCTCTTCCTCCAAGCATGTGTCACCATGGCTAACTCATGAGCCTAGCATTTCATGTATGCTAAACAAGTCTCTACCATCTGAGCTATAGCTCTAGCCAGCTAGCTTATTCTTGATGTTTGCTTTTAGAAAGATTAGCACTAATTGCCAACTTGATACAATATAGAATAAATTAAGGAAAAAAAATCTTAATAAAAGATGTTCTACATTGGCCTGGCTTGTGGGTATGTCTTCTCAGATTGTCTTAATGAATTTAACCAATTTGGGAAAATGCAGCCTGTTGGCTGCACCATTCCCTAGGTGGAAGTCCTTAACTGTATAAGAGTGGAGAAAGTGATCTGTGTACAAGCATGCAATCAAGAAAGGATGCATGTGTTCACTCTTCTTTGTTCTTGACTCTGGATATAATGTGTTTAGTTATTTTAAATTCTTACTGCCTTGACTTCCCCACACGATGGACTGTTACTTGAAACTTTTAGCTAAAATAGACTCTCCCTCAAATTGCTTTTTGCCAGGCAACAGGGCTTATCATCATATGTTATTCCTCAAGTTTCCTCTACCATATTTTCTGGCACAGGCTTCTCACTGTCAGCGAGCTTGTATAGTAGGCCAAAGTGGCTAAACAGTGAGGCTCAGGGCTATTCTCATCTCTACAGCACTGCCATAGGATTATAAGCATGTATGTCATACATGGCTCTTTGGTACGAATTCTGAGAATTGAACTCAAGTCTTCATATTTACAATACAGGCACTTTTCTGACTGCATCATATCCACTGATGCTGATCTAATAAATTATTTTCTAAGTCACTGGTTTCAGAGTGGGCTGTTATGCAGCCAATGAAATGAACATCAGTTACCCAGCATCTGTCTAGACAGAAATTTTGTGCTATTAAAATGACAGTTAAGCTAAAAGCAACTGAGAAAACATTCCTTCAAAAGAAAAGTCCACAGATGCTCAATAACAAAAGAAGTTAAAAGCTTGGCCATTAGTCATGGGACCTTGTGTGTCTTCTGTTTCCTGCATGAACTCCAGTGAATGATGGTCAAAATCTTCAAAAGGCAAGCACATGACTGATGAAATGGCTCAGCAGGTAAAAGGGTTTCCTTCACAAGTCTGATGACTTACGTTTGATCCCTGGAATTTACAGTGGCAAGAGAACCGATGTCCTGAAAGTTGTCCTTTGGTCTCCACAAATGGGCAATGGCACGTGCATTCCCCACACTCATGCACACATATCACAATGCAATAATTACAAGTAATAATTAATAACAATAATAATGAAAAAAAGAAAACGTTTTCTGTGAGGATAGCAGCATGAGTCACAGTAGGTGATAACCCGCATCTGAGTAAAGAAAGTAAGAAAGCAACATTAAGTAAGTTTGCTCAGGTATAGAGAAGCAAGGCTGGGTACTCAGTGCAGGAGGCGGGATCCATCAAAGCGTATAGAGATGCCTCTGCTGGGCACGTGATAATCTGCTGATGCTTACTTCGAACAGCAGCATCTCAGAGCAGTTCAAAATCCACGCTTTCAAAAATAAGGGCTTCTTCATAAATACATGACCTGTACCAATAACACAGTCCTTTGATCTCCCAGTTGATATTGGTTAGAAGAGACTAACCTGGGAATCTTTTGCAGGAAATCCCTCACACCATTGACAACCTGCCTTGACTTGGATATAAATCTGAAAGAGAAAAACATATTCAGGCCTTGGGTTCTCTTTCCTCACATAGTCTGTTGATGTCTGCGATACAATGACCTCTCTGGAAAGAAATGAGCCCAGGTCTATGCTATGTCCACTTGTAAAGAAGCAGTGTGGACTCTAGTTGTGAGCTCCTGGGATGGTTTGAATGGGCAACTCAGACCATGCTTGACTGCCTCTTTTGGTTGGGCTTCCCTATCTCCAGATAGTTGCATTCTTCCCTGCCCTGTCCTCAAGAGGTAGATCTGGGCCCTAACTCTTTAGCTTTGGTATAGGAAGACTGAATAAAGACACCATCATAACTGGTTGGCAAACATTACCGATACACACCTTTCTCCTTCTGCAGGCACAATGAGAGTGACAGGGGGCCCATTGGAAGTAGATCTAAGCCATTTCAGCAGCATCAAGGTCAACATTTTCTTTTCCATCTCTGTTTCTCAGATTTGCAATCCATATAATTGGAAAGGCGTGATTATGACTGTGCTGGCTAGTTTCTTGTCACAAGCTAAAGTCACCTGAGAGGAGGGAGCCTCAATTCAGAAGATGATTCCATAAGATCCGCCTATAGGCAAGCCCGTAGGACAGTTTTCCTTTTTTTAAATAAGTGATCCATGGTGGTACCATCCCTGGGCTGGTGGTCCTGGTTTCTATAAGAAATCAGGATGAGCAAGCCAGTAAGCACTACCCCTCTGTGGCTTCGGTATCAGGTCCTGCCTCCAGGTTGAGATTGTGCTGTAACTTTCTTCAGTGAGGGATTGCCATATGGAAGTTAAAACCAAATAAACCATTTCTTCCCCAACTTGCTTTTTGGTCATGGTGTTTCATCACAGCAATAGAAACCACAACTAAAGTAATAAATTTTAGCAAAATCTTGATGGAAGGACACACAAAGCAAAACAATGCATTGTTTTTTCAATAAATAATTAAACCTTAAATAAAATCTATGTATGAGATAAAGTGAAATATGTGTGTTAGTCCTCCTTGGTTCATACTAGTATAAAATAACAAAATGAACACATTCTCAAACAAATCAAAACTAATGTATGACCTACAGGACCCTGGTAAGAGTCCTGAAAGAAATGCCAAAGCAAGTGTTTGCAGCAGAAAGTGAATTGTAAGAAAAGGAAAGCAGAAATGTTGAGAATGAAAGACAAAAACAAGGGACTGTAAATCTTATATCTTTTTATGAGATTTTTTTAAAAAAATTATTTTTGATTGTGTGTGTGTGTGTGTGTGTGTGTGTGTGTGTGTGTGTGTGTGTGTGTATGTGAAGGTCTGGCCACCTGACTCCAGATGGCTACAGAGACCAGAAGATGGTATTAGATTCCCCGGACGTGTAGGTATAAGAGTTGAGAGTTGCCCAATGTGGTATGTGGGGGATAGTAACTAAACGTGGGACCTCTACAAGTGCTGCAAATGTTTTTAACATGCTAGCCATCTCTGCAGAGTCACATTTCATCTTTTAAGCATGAATGATTCACATTAGCTGGAGGGATTCTCAGTGTATACATACATACACACATGATTATATATATATATATATATATACATACATATTCTTGAGGCACCACTATACCTGTTTAGTGGCTGGATCACATAGCATTTCTAAGAACACACTATGAGTTACTGTTTCTTCAAATCCTTATATCTGTTGTCATCATCTCATTATTTTGATTATAGTCCTTCTAAATGCAATAAGATGGTATGTTAACATTCTGATTTGTATTTTCCTGATGGCTATGGTCATTAAACATTTTCCGTATGCTTATTGGCCATTGGACTTTATTTTTGATAAGTATGCACGTACAAAATGGAGTGCTTTTTAGCTGTAAAGAAAAATGAAAGCTTGTCATTTCCAACAAAATGGCTGGGACTGGAAGACATTCCGTTAAGTAAAATAAGCTGGGCACAGAAAAATCAAATGAGTACCATATGTTCTCTCTTTTACACAGAAAATAAAAACAAGACCTGAAAACATAGACTTGATGACTGGAGATTTGAGTAGGTGCAGGGTGGTCACAGTGGAAGGAGCATGAATGACCGTGACAGGCAGGCACTCTATGCATGCTGTGAAAATATTACCGAGCCTGCCCTATTCATTGCTTAGTGAATATGTCAACAAGAAAACCAAAAACAAACCAATAACATGTAGATTCAGTGTCTTTCTTTTAAAATTGAAGAATAGGATTACTGAGTGTTTTTATTTTACAAATTAAGAAATCTCTCTAAGACGTTAACTTCTAGAAACCAGAAATTTGGAGAATTCGTACGAGACAAGCTTGACTCCAAACTCTCAGTTTTCCCTTGCGTTATCTTCCTTCATCCTTACTCTGCCTCCTCTCTGTCATCTGTCTTCCTCTACCATTCTTTCTGTCTCAGTCTCTCTGTTCGTCTCTGTTGTCTACTTCTGTCATCTTTATCACAAAGGCAAAATTTTAGATAAGGCTCATTTAAACCAACATGAGAGATGTGTTTCTCTTCTCCACAGTAGTAAACATGATAATTAACATAAAATTATTCATCTTTGTCTGCATAATTCTGATTAAATAGCCATATGAACACTGAAACAGCACTTTTGTGATTAGGTTGATTGGTATTTATGGTCCTTAATGAGACATAATATAGTCATTTGTGCAAACCATGAACATATCGTCAACCCAAGTTGTCATGTAGCCAAGTGGAAATGGCATGGGGTGGAGAGCGTGTCTCATCTTTGCATGTGATTTCTACAGCACTGACAGAAATCCACTGCCTGCATTTTAGGACTGCCGTGTGCTTCTATTTGAGACCTGTGAATCTATATAAAAATCCTTTCCTAAATTTTAAATTTTGCTTAGTGTTTTGAGTCGATCCTCGATTCATGTGTATATCGACGAATAATAGGAAGATCCTGTGTATACTTTATTCCAGTTCACTCAGTAATGATACTGACCACCCCTATAATGTGATGTCATATTAGTAGAGGGTCATAAGTATAATCCCGCATTGCTATTAAGCTTTTCCCAGTTTTATTTTCACTAATTTTTGGAAGAGAGAGAGAGAGAGAGAGAGAACATGTGTATGTGCACGTGTGCACTTATTTCTATGAAAATTTCGTCTTGGGATCATGGATGTAAGCTTTTATACTTATCACCACAGTCAGGTCCCAAAAGGTTCTATTACTACTGTAATCCTTCACCTGGCCTTTCTACATACACCCTTGTTTTTTCCTGCCCATCCCCCAGCACTTTCTTCTGTATTTTACATTGAAAATCACTAACAAAATTATATTTTTATCTTTTTGTCATTTCTAGAATATTATATAGATTATAATCTAGAATATTATATAATAGGATATAATATTAATATTTCTAGAATATTACCTTAAAGTATCTTCAATACTGGCAATCTGTCTATCTATCTATCTATCTATCTATCTATCTATCTATCTATCTATCTATCTAGGATGTCACGTAGCTCAGGCTGACTTTGAGTTTGAAGTAAATCCCGATCAATGTCTCCATCTACCACCACATTCAGTTTATACAGTTATACAATAAATCCAGGGCTTTATGTATTCCATGCCAGTACATTATCAAGTTATCTACAACTTCAAGCACAAGCTTGATATTTAAAAAGCCACATTGAAGCAGGGTATAAAAACTTTATTTTGTTTGTTCTTAAAAATCACCATTATAATCACCATCAGATCATGAACCATTTCTCTCTCTCTCTTTTGTTTGAAAAATTGAAAAATGGACAAGGAACTTAGTGAACTTTACCCAAAATGCAGCTTTTTAAGTGCATCAGGAACAAATTACAGTTGCTTCTCTGACATGAGTGCTGTTTTGAGCCCTGCATTATAACTTGAACTGCCTGCTTAATGGGCTGTGTGATACTCCCCATTTCTCTTGTGCAAATATGCAAATATGTACATATATGTGTGGATATATGCACACACACCAGTTTTGAAGCCTGTTAAGTTTAATGTTTCTCAGAAAAAAAGAAGCCCCACAAATACATGCTCTCAAAATAAAAGAATTAAAAAGTTAACTGTATTATTTGGAATGAACAAGAATAAATTTAAACAGAACAGAGAAACTGATGAATAAAACATTCATATTTATGAATGTCACTGTTGGGAGAATTCCCATATTTTTAGTCTAAAATACTAAAATACAAGGAAAGAGTTTGTTCTTCATTAAGAAATAATTCTAATATAATTGCTTGCTCAGTCAAGTCTTTTGCAAAACAGACACATGCAATTGATTTTGTAGAATGATTGAGATTCAGTAAAGGCAGGAAAAAAAGCTTTTGATTTCATGGTTGAGCTGAGGAAAAGAGGAACATTCTTGCCTAACACACAGGAAATGTTTTTATTCATAAGGATATAGAACAGCACTGTAAGAATAATGGCAAAGCTGCCAATGTGGCTGAAAGGACCTGATGACACAACTGGGAAGTGGTGAATTTTAATTTAATTTAACACAGCTATAATTTCCTGATTATCTCTTAAGCATCAGAGCCTTGCAGACCATAGAAACAAAAGATAGAATCCAGCCACCCCTTAAAGCTATGCTTTCCTTAAGGAAGCTGAACAATTATCAAATACACATTTCTAATCTTAAAATGATTTGATTTTTACAATACTGTACACTGACCCCAGGGGAAATGCTTCTGTCCGAACATTTGTGCTCTTCTCAAATTCAAAAGCTAAAACATCTGGATTGGGGACATGCCCCAGGGGAAGCACTGAGTTTGTTTTCCCAGAACCCACAGAAAAGCAGCATCAGGCAGCCCGCATCTGTAGTTCTATCACCCCTGTGCTTAGGTAGGAGAATATCTGGGAACTCAAGGGCTAGGGCTAGCTAGCCTGGTGTGTACAATGATATACAAGAGAACCTGTCTCAAACAGGCAGAAAGGGAGGACTGACAGCCAGGGCTGTCCTCTGACCTCCATGTGTATGCCATGGAATGCACATGGCCATACTAAACATGCATATGCACGTGCACACCCAAAAGACACTTCTTTCTCTTACTCTAAAAACCCAGTGTGATGGTATTAGAGAGAGAGACTTTGGGGAAGCCTTTAGAAATAAGGGTGGAGCTTTCACAGACGGGATCGGTTTTCTTATGAAAGCCCTCCCCCACTCCTGACCTAGGATGCATCATCTCTGAATCAGAAAGCAGATGCCAAGGTACCCAGATTGACAAGTTTTGTGAAACTTTCACATCTACACCCATGCGCACATATACAGTGTACTTTTGTTGTTGATTTCTGAATACTTGCTTTATGATTTTATCTGCAGCTATGCTATCTGTTCTCCTGTTTATTAAAAATCCATGCATTCTAATCCGTAAAATTAGAACTTGGCATCGCCAGATTCTAACTTCATGCTGCATGGGTACAGCGCTACCTCTTTGCCTATAGATGGTAGCAGGAAAGGGAGCAATGACAGGAATCATTGGACCATCTTGGTGACACCAAAGTGTCCATCTTCACCAGTGCCTGACGATTTCTGTGAGAGAGATATGGCTCTATGGAGATATAATGATGAAGATGACAAGGAAGGAGGGAGACATGACGGCCAAGTGTGAAAATCATAGAAGGAAGAGTTTGAAGTGCTATAAGCTTGTTCTGATGCAGGGGCCACATGAAGTCTTGCCCGCAATTTGTAGGCTTAGATGTCAAAATAACAGGAAGCAGCCCTATATATACCAGAGATGTGAGAGTCTTAAAAAACAGAGAACATAAAACAAGAGAGAGGTCATAATACATTTGAATATAGATTTTCAAAGTTTCTAAAGATGAGATATTAAGTTTAGTGTTTGTGAATAGTTTTCTGGAGTCTCCCATGGAAACTTGGTGCCATATCATATTTTTTTGTTGTGAGCACAAGACACCATTCTATAAATAAACAAATAAGCCCACCACGACTGTCCCACAAAATCCCGGATTTCCATGAAAATAAGTCTTACTTGATGGCTTCTTGAGGAGGGAAGGGGTTTTTTGTTTTGTTTGGTTTTGTTTGTTTTGTTTTTTTTGTTTTTTAAAGTGTGGGGCCCCTGGTAGGCCAGCCACTTCCTGGTGAGCAGTGCCACACTGAAAGTATACACTCTCTGTAAACTAGAGTTATTTAATTAAAAATAAAAGAGGATACAGATTTGGGAGTAAGGAGGTGGTGGTGAATCTGGGATGAGTTGGGGGTGAACATGATCAAAATATATTATATGAAAATCTCAAAGAATTAATAAAAACAAGCAATGCTTCAGCTTGTTGTAGTGCAATAGCTTCTTTCTCTATTTAAGAGAAAAGCAAGCAGTGTTCTGAGTTTAAATTGGGATAAAAATATCAGTATTATGATAAAATAAAACAATTTCTCTTTATCTTTTACTTTCTTTTTCTTGAATCTTTTAAGTATTTGAGTTTAAATTTTGACTTAAAATTTATTCACTTTACAGCCTGATTGCAACCCCACTCCCTCCTCTCCTCTCATCCCCACCCTCACAACCACTTTCCCCATCCTCCCTCCCCTTCTCCTCAACCCACCCTGGCACATCAAGTCACAGCAGCACTAAGCACATTGTCTCCCACTGAGGCCAGATAAGGCAACCCAGGTAGAGGAAAGGGATCAGAAGGCAGGCAACAGAGTCAGAGAGAGCCCCCACTCTACTTGTTAGGGGACACACCTGAAGAACAAGTTGCACATTTACTACATGCATGTAGGAGGCCTAAGTATAGCCCATGCATGCTTTTTGGCTGGTGGTTCAGACTCTGTGAGCCCCATGGGCCCAGTTTACTCTGTAGGTCTTCTTGTGACCTCCCCGACACCTCTGGACTTCTCAGCCCTTCTGCTCATTCGTTCACAAGACTCCTAGAGCTCCTCCTATTGCTTGGCTGTGGGGCTCTGCATCTGTTTCCATCAGCTGCTTCATGAGGCCTCTCAAAAGACAGTTACGCTAGGCTCCTGTCTGCAAGCACAGCAGAGCATCATTAATAGTGTCAGGAGTTGGCCCTCTCCCATGGGGTGGGTCTCAAGTTGGGCACTATCTTTTCCTTTCAATATATTATATACAGATCTTATCAAATAAGGAACAGTTCTAGGGAGTGCTAAAATTTTAGCACATTGAGGTACATTTTTAAAATTAAAATTAACTCCATGTAAATCACATAACTGCTTAAGCAGGGAGGTAAACAACTAAAAACAGCTCCAGGAGGTCCTTGAAACTGACCAAATTCACTAGGCACCTTCCTCCTAAGAGTAAAGAAGGCAAGCTGCAAAGAAGACTCTGAGACCAGACCAGCCACCAAGCTCAAGCAGAAATCAGCTAGGCCAGCTGGAGGAGGCTCAGGCCAACTAAGTGCCTTGGAAAGTATACTCTGCAGCCCATTGAGCTGTCTGCAGGCTTTGCAGTGTGCTTCAGGCACCCAGCTTTTGTAAGCAGTTACCCATGATGACCTGGGCTTTGGTGATGCTACTGTCTTAGTTTTTCTGTCCTTCATCTCCCATCCTGTAAGTAACCCCAATAAAACTCATTGGTGCACCAAGTTGGATTTGGTTGATGTCTGTACTTTGGTCTGTCATGAACTCCCTGTCTGTGGTGGGTAGATGTGTATAGTTTCTCCCCAGGAAAAGTTTTGTCACACAACAGCTGGGAAGCTAGTTCGGAAGTTGCAGATCATGATGCTATGCCATTATCTGCAGTGTCTGTCTGATGGAGGGATCTACAGTGGGAAAGCATTGCTCTTTCCCCGGGAAGTAGCCTCGGTATTTCACTCTGGGCAAGATAATCTTTATTTCTTGTTTCATATTGGAAACATTAATTAGTTTAAATATGCTCATGGTCTTTAGTGGCTGTGATTTGATGCACTTGTTTAGGGTGAGAAGAAACATGTGAATTGCCTGACGTCCCCCTGCCCCCTGCAGATAAACTCAACCCCACCCACAGTTGTGGATTTCTTTTATTAGTTTGGTTTTTATTCCAAGCAAGGTTATTTCAGAATGAGATTTCCCTAGGCTGGTAAATAATGCTGGTGACATCTCCCTGTACACAGACAGCTTTGCTCTGGATTACCAGGCACGTGCGAATCCTTCTCTGCTCTCCTTTGCTGATAATCCAAGTTTGTGCTATCTTTTGAGTTCACTGGTCAGGCTCCACTCGGCACCGTCAATTCATACCTTGAAAGAGCTCATCTTGGGTTAGAATTAGAGAATGTTTTTATGAGAGAGAGAGAGAGGGAGAGAGAGAGAGAGAGACTCTAAATGTAGGCTTTTTAGGTTGGTCCAAAATGTTTGGTAAGATATTTGTATAAATAAATATATATTTTTAGAATATATATATTAGAATGTGAATGATTTAGCCAAGCTGCGTAATTACATTCCTTTTTATTGTTTATATTCCCCAACATCAATCTTTAATCAGTTCATGCTGATTACAGATACATATTAATTTTATAGTATGGTAAGCTATTAGTGTATCTAATAATTTTGAGAGCATCTGTAAATCTTTCCTGAAATATAGGCTCATGATTTCCCAAGATATTAGTATTACCTTTGGGACAGTGTTTTCATGTCAGTATAGTCTGAAAAAAGGAGTTTTGATGGAACAATCATATACATTCTTGAATTTGGGTCTATTTGCTTCTTTAGATTAAAGAAAAGGGAGGAATTAAATGCATGCTAGCATGAAATACTATGTAATACACTGAAACCATCTTTTAGGGAAATGTTTAAAAATGAGATTTCCTTTTACTAATCTATATGAATTGAACAAAAATGTAAGAACACATTCTTTATCAGTATTCAGGTGACCTTAGAATTATAATCCTTAAAAATAGATCTATTTTATTATTTTAGATGTTGTGTATATATATGTACACCTGTGTGTGGATATGTACACATAGGTAGAGTTGAACACAGAGGCTGGAGAGGGCATTTGGTCTCCTGGAGCTCAGGTTTGGCTGATGTGAGCCACTCAGTGTGAGTGATGGGGAAAGAACATTTTCCCCATGGAAAAGCAATACTCCCCCTGCTCGAACTGCTGATCCATCTCTCCAGCCCAGAATTATAATTAGCACTGTCACTTAGCAATCTAGGACAGCTTCTTACATGACAATTGTCTTAGGCTACTGTTAGCTGAACATTACTCATTTTCATTGTCCCAATATGACTCTTAGCATTGATGACTGGTTAAAAAAATTTCCTTAAGCCCATTTGAATCTTTACCCTAAACCCATTTTTACCTAACTACCAGAAACTTAATACATTAAATATTATCACAGATAATACAGTTTTTTTCTCTTGAAACCATTTTTCTTTGAATTTTTCATAATTAAAAAGAAATTGTAAAAATTGAAAAGATTATAAAAATTTTTCACCATGTCTTTCTCTTTTCCTTCACACTATTAGAATCAGGAAGAAGAATGGAGTAAGAACTGTAATTTATATCAAGATTGTGATTATATTAAAATATAAATTTTCAAATAGCTCCTCAATGTTTTATCAGGGAACTTTTTTTCCATGTATTTAATTAGATTTTGACAGAGTTTTACTTTTTTATAATTAATTTTAAGGGTACTGGGGAGACCATCTAGGCTCATATGTGCTAAGTAAGTGCTCTACACCCCTAGATCAAGAGCTTTGCTAGCCTTACACTAAGCTGATTAATCGATGAATGCTAGCCTGTCAATGTACGAGAGTTTGCTTCACTGGCGATGGCATACTGGGGGTGGAGCAGGAAGAGCCTATGGGCCCAAATCTGCTTTTCAGGACATGAGGGCTACATAACCTGTGCTCCTAAGCAGGTTAGTTCCCAGTATGTTTCACTAAGCAAACACATGTGACACTTGCTGCCAGGAATGAGCTTGAGGTCTGAACTATGTCATGGAGATGCCTGTGATGGTATCCATCTGGTGGATGCAATGGTAACCTACTTGGGGTCCTCTTGAACACAGATTCTCTAAGGAACATCATCATCCACCATACTGAGCCACTAGCAGCAAGCGCCAGAACCAATACAGGACTCTCTAGGCTGGACACTAGGTATAGGGATACAGTCAGTCAAGATGACGAGGTGTCCTTGTCCACTCTCGGAAATCAAGGAGCCCGAGAAGGTCATATTCTGCAGTGTAAGGTCTAAGTCCTGGGAAGTTAGAGCAGAAGGTGAGGCTGAATCAGCCTGATGTAAGCACGGTACACAGCTGGCCCCAGAGCAGGCTTCTCCCGGAAGTGCCCTTCCTCACTTCAGACAGGAGCCTGCAGCATAGTATAGGAAAGATGAAGTATATAACAAAACATTAAATATGATAACCTATTTAAAGTTAAAATATTTAACAAAATCTTGCCAGAGGAGCATCCAGCAAAAACAATGCAATTTCTTTTGCCTTTGGGGTAAAGGAGAGGTGGCACTCATAAGAATTTCTACTTCTTGATATATATATTTTTTTGTTTATAGAAGCTTTATTTGTTTTTTTTAAATTTTTTATTAATTACACTTTATTTATTTTGTATCCCCCCATAAGCCCCTCCCTCCTCCCCTCCCAATCCCACCCTCCCTCCCCTTTCTGCATGCATGCCCCTCCCCAAGTCCACTGATAGGGAAGGTTCTCCTCTTCTTTCTGATCTTAGTCTATCAGTTCTCATCAAAAGTGGCTGCATTGTCCTCTACTGTGGCCTGGTAAGGCTGCTCCCCCCTCAGGGAGAAGTGATCAATGATCAGGCCATTCAGATTAAGTCAGAGGCAGTCCCTCTTCCCATTACTATGTAACCCACTTGGACACTGAAGTGCCATGGGCTACACCTGTGCAGGGGTTCCAGGTCATCTCCACGAATAGTCCTTGGTTGGAGTGTGAGTCTCTGGGAAGTTCCCTGTGTTCAAATTATCTTGTTCTGTTGCTCTCCTTGTGGAGTTCCCGTCCCCTCCAGCTCTTACTATTTCCCACTTCTTACATAGAATTCCATTCACTCTGCCCATCAGTTGGCCATCAGGCTCAGCATCTGCTTTGACAGTCTATACTGCAGAAGCTTTCAGAGGCCCTCTGTGGCAGGTTCCTAGGTTGTTTCCTGTTTTCTTCTGGCTTTCAGAGGCCCTCTGTAGCAGGTTCCGAGGTTGTTTCCTATATTCTTTTTCTTCTGATGTCCATCCTCTTTGCCTTTCAGGACGGGGATTGAACATTTTAGTCAGGGTCCTCTCTCTTGATTAGTTTCTTTAGATGTACAGATTTTAGTAGGTTTATCCTATATTACATGTCTATATGAGTGAGTATATACCATGTGTGTCTTTCTGCTTCTGGGACAGCTCATTCAGGATGATCCTTTCCACGTCCCACCATTTACCTGCAAATTTCATGATTTCCTTATTTTTCATTGCTGAGTAATATTCCATTGTTTAGATGTACCACAGTTTCTGCATCCATTCTTCAGTTGAGGGCATCTGGGCTGTTTCCAGCTTCTGGGTATTACAAATAAAGCTGCTACAAACATGGTTGAGCAAATGTCCTTTTTTGTGTACTTGCGCCTCTTTTGGGTTTATGCCTAGGAGTGGTATGGCTGGATCTGGAGAAAGTGATATTCCTAGTTGTCTGAGAAAGCGCCAGATTGATTTCCAGAGTGGTTGTACCAGTTTACATTCCCACCAGCAGTGGAGAAGGGTTCCCCTTTCTCCACAACCTCTCCAACATGTGTTGTCCCTTGAGGTTTTCATCTTGGCCATTCTGATGGGTGTAAGGTGATATCTTTTGATAATTTTAATTTTTAATTTAATTTATCTGTGTCAAATGTCTCTCTCTCCCTCTGTCTGTGTAATCTTGGCATGTCTGTGACATGGCACAGGAGTGGAGGACAACCTTTGTGAGTTGGTTTTCACCTTTGAGCATGTTTAGAGCAGGATCTGTCCTGCTTTTCTCTGCCATTGAGCTGAGCACTCTCGTCTTCAAGCTTCAGGAGATTTTAGTCTCTCGCCTTCACCTTCCATCTTGCCTTACAAGTATGGAGATGAGAGTTTATGCCACTTCGTTAGACTTTTTGCTTTTCCCCAAGGGAATTAAACTCAGGTCATTACGCTTATATGTTTTTACTAGACCTATACTTTTAAAGTGAATACATACCCCTTAAAACAAAAAACTTTATAAAAACCTTTCAGAAAATCAGAGTGCATTATTTGGCTTTAGGATTTTATTTAGAACTTTTATTTTTAATAATAGACTTGGCAAAATAATCAATAAGCTGATCAGAATGCTCATAGTTTGAGACACTAAAACTATGCAATTTGAAATATGATCTGTTCTTGCCAATGCATTCTTCATAAAAGTGGGGAGTGTGGACTAATTAAATTCAAAGCTGTATCATATGATGACAAGCCAGTATTTATTAATGACCAGGACACAATATATAATCCATCTCAGTGACCTTAAATATCTAGATACCCAGAAAGAAACACAATTTATTTCATTAATCAAAAGATTGAGTGTAGCGGGGCAAAATTTGTTTAAGGACTTAAAACTTAACATTTGTGATAATTTATTTAAAAATTAGCACACAAACAAGGTCAAGTTTTTTGCTAATTACCCACTCATATTGATATATTTTCACTTGTGAATACAGGTACACTGTAAATTTAGATGATATCTTTGAAAAGTATTCATTATAATGGGTAATGACAAGCTTTTCCCAACATGGTTCATCCTCTGAGCTCCTCTTTGTTCTCCGGTTTTTTAGCAAAACTACAACATCTAAGTGCAACCCTTTCTCTTTCAGTATGTCTTTGGTTACCTGCAGTTTGGAGGGAAGCAGTTTTTCTGGAAAGAGGGCAGATCTGGTGTAAAAACAGCGGACTAACAACACTACTTATGTAACCATCCGCAACTCACTTAATCTTGGCGAGCTCTTTTATAACATATTGATAATGGGGGCACTTGGAAGATTGATGATAATGTATATATACAGTTTGTCTGCCCCAGTGTATGTGATAAAAAAAAAAAAACAAAACAACAGGTGCTATTATTCTTGTAAAATCATACCCCGACTGGTGATGGAATATTGAATTCAAAATTAAGGAACAGGAATGGAGCAAATAGCTCATTTTAGACCATGAAGAAAATGTCATTCATGACACAAATACCCATCTTCCTTGAGGCTGGAGATGGTATCTAGACTAGCCTTTTTAAATGGAAGAGCAGCTCGAGGGAGGAACAATTTGAGATGATAGTAAGAGATGTGAAATCTTACATGTCTGCAAGCTCTCTTCCATGACTGTTAATCACTCAATGATGTTTTTTTTAATGCATTTTTGTATTGATAAGAGTTGTGAGCTTCATATTACTTTGAAACAAATAGAGTTACTGTTTCTTTCTCACAGCTTAAATACTTGGTTTTGTCTTACAGTGTTTCAGACAGTCATGTTATTCCCTGCCTGTTTGCAGTGCACCGAGAGCCACATTAGACACTAAATTAGGAGCTATTCCTACTTTGCTGATGTCCCTCTGGTGCACTGCAATCTCTTAGAAATGTCTGCCTTCCAAATTTTTTTTTTGACACTGACTTTTAAAAAAAATTCTTTATTAATTACACTTTATTCACTTTGTATCCCCCCCTCCCCCCCGTGGTTCCCTCCCTCCTCCTATCCCAATCCCTCCCTTCCTCCACCCTCTGCCTGCATGCCCCTCCCCAAGTCCACTGATAGGGGAGGTCTTCTTTTCCTTCCTTCTGATCCTAGTCAATTAGGTCTCATCGGGAGTGGCTGCATTGTCTTCTTCTGTGGCCTGGTAAGGCTGCTCCCCCATCAGGGGGATTGATGCTGACTCAATTTTCTTCAGTGATTCCAGTATTAGCCAGTGTTCCCTTGAACATGATTTGAATATGACATGAAGATAGCTTGCAGACATGTAAGATTTCAGTGAGATCTGCATTTGTACCTTCTTCAACAAGTCGGAAAAGGAACTCCACACAGTAGTCATTGAATTCCTGTCACAGTGTAGAGGTGGAAGCAGAGAGACTCCTGCATCGTCATAGTCAGCTGGTAGCTCTCTGATTCCATGGGACCCTTCATGTTATCTGGCCCTCATCTCAGAAGCCACCTCTTCTTGTGGGATCTTCCCTGTCTTCCTTGATTCATGTCTCATTTACATTTCTCTCTCCTGTACTTCTACACACCATGTACCACTTTATAGCACTCATGTGTTGTTCTGTAATGCTCTGCTAAAACTGTACTGGATCATGAATTCCTTAAAGGTACAGAATACATATGTCTTCCAACACATGAAATTTTGTCTGAAATACTGAGGCTGTTTGAGAATCCACTGACTACTCAGTGAACATAGGAAATTAATCTCCTTTGCACTTTTGCACATTTCCTTTATGCCTGCTAAAGAATTGAGCCAGTGATAGTTCAAAAGATAAGATAGTAGAAACTCACAATAGAGAATGAGGGTGGAGACTTTGGCATGACAAAAGCTAAACACCCTCTATCAGAAAAATAGAAGTTCATGCCTTGTCCAGGTGTGAACTTCCAGATGAATTTTATTGCTTGTTTACTAACACAAAGTTTCCCAGATACTTTCCTATTAGAAATTATGGTACTAACCTGTAACAACTCAACAGTGGACTTTCCCTCCCTTACACTCATCCCCTCAGGTGATCATAAAGAACAAATACCAGTTTATCTGGAGTAATCCCTGGGTGCAATTGTCTTGGTTTATGGTCTCAGTTTCGAATGCATTTTCAAATTAACAGTAAATGATGGTTACTTGCACGATGCAGATGAATCATTGCTGTTCAGGTCCCTTCTTCTGCTCAGTATTCAAGTGTGTGGGAGAAAATGGCTAACTCGTTCAAGTTCACGGACCAGCCATCTCCTTCAGTAGCCCACTTGCTACTACTTGAATAAATGGCATGAAGAGAAGCAAGTCAGTCAGAACTTAAAACCAGCGCCTTGTAACCTCCCGCTGCTCCCTCTCTGTGGTCCTTCTTTCCTATCTAGGAGACTGTCAATGAGCACTCATAAATCTGATTTGTTTATTTGCAAGTTTCTAATTCTGACTCTTGAACTTTCTTTGTTGTAGTGTTTGAATATTTAGTGAATGACTGAATGAATTTCTGAATCAGGGTTTCATGCATCCTCACCTCACCTCAAGCTTTTTACATAGTCAAGAATGACCTGGCACTTCTCATCTTCCTGCTTCTACCTACTGTGTGCTGGAATTTGCAGCACAAGATACCATACTCTGTCTGGGCATGGGCCTCAATGCTGGGCCTCAAAAGCAGATCTCTGAGCATGCTAGGCAAACACTCTTTCAAGTAAACCATGTCCCCAGCCCCTTGCAATGTTTTTATTTCGGACTCATCATTCACATTGACTTCATATGATTCTGTTCTCACAGCCCATTCTTGAACTAATCAAAAAAGACCTGGTGACACAGACATTCGGGCACTAGTCTTATTTCACCAGTTCCCTTATCAGTGGTTGCTATGAGTTATTACTTGATTAATAATATATAAATAAGAATGGTATAAACATCAACAGTTTTAGAAGTTAGCTATAGAGATGGTTAAGTGGTTAAGAATGCTTGGTGCCCTTGCAAAGGGCCAGTGCTCAGTTCCCAGCACTCTTGCAGGTGGCTCACAACTGTCTGTTCCTCCAGCTCCAGGAGATCCAAAACCCTGTTGTGGACTCCTTAAATACCATCACTCACTCACACAGATATACACACAGACACACAGACAGAGACACCCACACATACTCTCTCCTGCTCTCTCTCACACACACATAAACATGCACAAGTGAAAATAGGAAATAAGGATGAGAACCTTTAAAAAATATATAAAAGACTCAATGATATAATGCTTTTGAGTCTGCCCTTTAGTGAAAGTGCTTTCCTCTTGGAAGAAATGCTGAATGTTACCAAATTGAGGACGTTGCTGAAGATTTGGAATAAACTATATTCATTTTTATTCAATAAATGATTATAGTTTTTTATGTGTCATCAGCTGATTATATTTCAGAATAAATACACTTGATTAAGTTAAAATGCACAAATAAGAAGTAGAAATTATGTAAATTTCCTTTGTTTAACTAGTGATTTTTTTTTAAAGAAAGAAGACATTTTTCATGGAAATGTATGAGTTGATATTATAGTTGAATCATACTTTATCATGTAAATGCATATTTTCAGTATTTTAAAAAGGTGGATTATGTGAATCATTTTAGGGATGTACAAAAATGTGGATTATTTATCAGCCAGAAGATTACACATTTAGGAACAGGTTTAGAAGATTATTTTTCAACATGCTCATCCTGGTTGACAGGGTTGCTATTTCTCGTGTATGCTTTATTTAGGGAGAACGTGAAAGGGGAATTCTTACGCAAAGAATAGTTAAGTGTTCATGTAACAACAATCAATTTTCAGTGTTAAAAGTGGTCATTGTTTTAAATTGATTGCATAGCTTTAAAAAAAATCACCTTATTCTTTGAGATACTTCTTGCATATTTTCTGTTGAGAATAGAAACCCCACATCTATTCAAGGCAAATGTACAGATAGGAGTGCTGGATATAGCTTTGATGGTAAAATGCTTGCTTTGCCTTATAAAAACACGGGTTTGGGTCTCCAGCACACATGTAAGAAACCTAGGTGTGGTTTGCATGCCTGTATTCTCAAAGCTTGGATGCATGAACTGGAACATTCCTGGGGCTTGCAAGCAAGACAGTTTGCTAAATAGGTGAGCTCTAATTTTAATTGGCTGGGGTTTGGTTAGCAATATTCCTCTTTTCTCTACTCAAATCTGAAAACCAACTAAGAGACAAAGGAGTTAGGCAAATTAAAAACAGAATACTATTTTTCATTGGATAAAGATGTGGAAGAATATAGCCTAGTGAGTAAAGAATATAACCTAGTGAGCATCTTTACATTTGACATTCAAATAAAACATTTTTCACACTAAGCCTATCTCAAAAAAAAATAATATGGAGAAGAAATTGTAGAAGACACTTGGCATTGATCTCTAGCTTCACACATAACATGAATCTACACACTTGTGCATATATGTGTGTGTGTGTGTGTGTGTATATATATATATATATATATACACACACACACAGACACACAAATAAATATATAGATAAACAGGGATACAATTCTGCTGAACTCTATCATTTAAGGGGTTTCACTTGTAGAGGCTTTGCTTTGTCTATATGCCTTCCCAGTTTCCTTCTGATGCCTAAGTAGTCACTCAAGAGTTTTGGCATTCAGGCCACTAGTTCGTTTTGTCAATGCATTCTTTCAACTATTCTCTCTAGGTGTTAGGTATTAAGTTGCAGAATTGGTAGAGGATTTTAATTAGCATCCGCTTACATTTGTTTGGCCACAGATGAGAACTTGGGAGTAGGTTTGTCAATCTTCCCCCTGGGACTCTGATGTGGGGGAGAGACCCACCCCTTAGTCTAGGCAGAAACTTCAGAATCTGAGTGTTTTAAGAGTTATACAAGGATATTCCAAGGGTACCTTTCTCCGCTGTCATGGGAAGCCATAAACAACTTCTGCTATATCTCATCCTGTAGGAAGGGAGGCAGGGCACCAAGATAGTCGCCAGCACGCAATTACTCCCAAGGCTGTGTATGTGGTTATGGAAAAATAATGGAATGAAACATTGGCAAGAACAGGTGGACCAAGGAGCTGGCTGGTCTATTGATGGGATTTGGTGAACAATAGCCCTCTCTTCTCTACT
Organism: Psammomys obesus; assembly: GCF_907164565.1. Taxonomy (NCBI): domain Eukaryota; kingdom Metazoa; phylum Chordata; class Mammalia; order Rodentia; family Muridae; genus Psammomys; species Psammomys obesus. The sequence continues at coordinate 1,865,208 of NW_026592403.1, read as the reverse complement.
CAAATTTAAACACCAACGAAGAGAAAGGAGCTAGGCAGATAAAAAACAAAATACTGTTTGTCTAGGATAAAGCTGAGGAAGAATATGAAGTGGTGGGTAAGTATTTTCGTAGTTTACTTTCAAATTTAAAAAAACCTGTCCACAAATTCATTGTGAACTGACAATGTTGACCAGCTGCTTGGTAGGGTCTGCCTCTAGGTTTCTGGAACACAAGAGACAAAGCTAAGGCCAAGGCAGCTGCTTTCCAAAGCTAGGGTATTATAGGAAGGTTTGATTGTGTCAAGCTTTTTTATGTATTCACCAATAAGGTAACTCAGAGGATGTGGAGATGGTTCAGTCAGGAGTGCTTTTGGGTCAGTATGAGGACTTGATCAGACTTCAAGCACCAACATAAAAGCCAGGCACAGTGAGTGACAGATGCCTGTAAGCCTAGCACTAGGGATTAGAGACAAGAACATTCTCAGAGTTCATTAAAAACAAAGAAACAGACAAAAACAAAGTGAATGTCTTTAGAGGAAAACACCTGACCCACACCCTCCCACATACTCCCCCTTCTTCCCACATGTTCAGTATATATACACACACACATACATACACCATATGTACACACACACACACACACACACACACACACACACACACACACTATTAGCATACAGGCAGCCTGCCTCTAGGTTGCTTAGCAACCTGTGGCATCATCAACTATCACCTGCTAGAGGCCCAAGATAAAAGACTTCCTCCATTTCTTATTTCTCTCATTTCTCTCTTGCACTCTCTTGTTTGGTTTTCTCTCCTCCTCTCTGAGGCACCTCACCTTATCCCCTTTCTCCCTTCTCCTATGCTCTCCCACTCTCTCTCTCTCTGTCTCTTTTTCTCTCCACCCTCATGGCCCATTCAGGCCCTAACTTTTCTCCTCTTCCACCCAATAAATCTCTTCATTCAAGATCTGTTGAGTGGGGAATTTTATTTATATTATCACATTGGTGCCCTGACTCTGTTTAGTGTGTGGCATTTTTTTAAACACACACACACACACACACACACACACACACACACACACACACCTCTCTCTCTCTCTCTCTCTCAACAGACACATAATTAAACAATAAAAGGTAACTTACCAAGGATGAAACACCAATGGTTCAAAATTCTTCTTATGGAAAAATTTTAATGGGAAAGGGAGAATAAAAAAAACAAAAACAAAAACATTTCTTTCCAAGCAACACTGCATCTTTGAATGAAAAAAAAATCATGAGATTAGTCATTTGTCTGTGTGCAGAGATAAATCCGAGTTCCTACTCCTGTGTTGAAAGCTAAGAGTTATGGAAACTGAAAAGAAATGTAAGCTGGAGTTTCTTATTTCAGGAGATTGCAGTTTAACTGGACTGACAACTGCTCAAAGAAAAGAGACTGAGTGGGAGGGGTCAATGACTTCGAAGAGAGAAATCAGTAAACACCAACCAGCTCTTTCTTTTGCTGAGTGTCCCAGAGCAGGGCTTTTGAAAACAGACCTGAGAGGATGTGTGGGACTTGTCAGCACTGGAAGGTGTAAGTGTATGAGTGTTTTAAGAGTTATACAAGGGATATTCCAAGGGTATATCTGTGTGTCTGTGTGTCTGAGCAGAATGAGATTTGTATAAAAGTCTTCTGGCAGAGAACAGGAGACTGAACAGACTGAATATCCTTGTTCTCTTGCCTTCTGTAGTTTTAGTTCAACACACACGTAACCCTAGGGTCTGAGTGGTCCATGTCCTCCTGCCTTTGCTCCTAGGCTGTATCTCTAATAGGCTTGCTTATACTAATTACCAACCAAGTCATTTTCTTCTCATAGTGATTTACCAAAGGAATAGTCCACTGTCAGCGCAGAGAAGATGATGAGTCCAGGTTTGAATAAGAAGAGAAGTTAATTAAGTGTGGTATGGCTTCCATGAGAAGCGCTGGCTGAGGCTAAACCATATCCTGGCATTACTATGCTGACAGTCAGATAGGAAATGGAAGGTGAAGTTTTGGCAAGAAATGAAAAAGTATTCTTCTGGGATAGAAAAATTAGTAAAAATCCATGCTGTCTAGATGGTGTCAAGAGATATCTGATAAAGGGTGGGATTTGGTGAGATTTTTTTTTAATTCATACAGTCTCCACATTTGAAAGTTTTGATGTCTTCTTAACTGCGTAAACTTTTTATGCCCTTATGCTGAATGCTTGTCAAATGTGCTGAGGAGTTGTTGAGATAGATAGATCTATAAAGGTTCATCTATATTTATGCCATTCTCTTTGATTCAGTGGCTTTATCTAGCAACCATGTTATTGAGGAAATAAACACTAATAAAGAGGAAAGGATCAAAAAGAAAGTTTTTTTTTAAATTGAAAATAGATTTTTTCATACACTATATTTTCATACAATTCAAGTGGGGAGGGGGAGTGGAGGGAGATGAAGCAGGGAATACAGGGAAAGAGCTAAAATTAAGGGTAATTTGAGAAAACGTAATACAGTGGAAGCTTCCTACTATATGTATTATATTGTCAATATCTAATATATGTATACATATTTATATGTATAAGTATTCATATGAATAGATGTATATGAATACATATATATAGATGTATATATATGTATAAATATGAAGCTTCACCATATGAAGTTTCCAGAATTGAATTATATGTAATTGGGAATTTTTTCTTTTTTTTTTTATTAATTACACTTTATTCACTTTGTATCCCCCCATAAGCCCCTCCCTCCTCCCCTACCGATCCCACCCTCCCACACCCTTTTTCATGCATGCCCCTCCCCAAGTCCACTGATAGGGGGGGTCCTCCTCTCCTTCCTTCTGATCTTAGTCTATCAGATCTCATCAGGAGTGCCTGCATTGTCATCTTCTGTGGCCTGGTAAGGCTGCTCCCCACTCAGGGGGAGGTGATCAAAGAGCAGGCCAATCAGATTATGTCAGAGGCAGTCCCTCTTCCCATTACTAGGTAACCCACTTGGACACTAAACTGTCATGGGCTACATCTGTGCAGGGGTTCTAGGTTATCTCCATGTATGGTACTTGGTTGGAGTATGAGTCTCTGGGAAGTTCCCTGTGTTCAAATTTTCTGTTCTGTTGCTCTCCTTGTGGAATTCCTGTCCTCTCCAGATCTTACTATTATTTCCCACTTCTTACATAAGATTCCATAATTGGCCATAAGATGCCAAAGGGGCATAAGTCTCAGCATCTGCTTTTGATAGTATGCAGGGCAGAGCCTTTCAGAGGCCCTCTGTGGCAGGTTCCTAGCTTGTTTCCTGTTTTCTTCTTTTCTTCTTCTTCTTCTTCTTCTTCTTCTTCTTCTTCTTCTTCTTCTTCTTCTTCTTCTTCTTCTTCTTCTTCTTCTTCTGATGTCCTTCCTCTTTGCTTTTTGGGATGGGGATTGAGCATTTTAGTCAGGGTCCTCTCTCTGGATTAGTTTCTTTAGATGTACAGATTTTAGTAGGTTTATCCTATATTACATGTCCATATGAGTGATTATATACCGTGTGTGTCTTTCTGCTTCTGGGACAACTCACTCAGGATGATCCTTTCCAGGTCCCACCATTTACCTGCAAATTTCATGATTTCCTTATTTTTCATTGCTGAGTAATATTCCATTGTTTAGATGTACCACAATTTCTGCATCCATTCTTCAGTTGAGGGGCATCTGGGCTGTTTCTAGCTTCTGGCTATTACAAATAAAGCTGCTACAAACATGGTTGAACAAATGTCCTTACTGTGTACTTGAGCCTCTTTTGGATGTATGCCTAGGAGTAGTATGGCTGGATCTTGAGGATCCAGTTGTCTGGATTCCTAGTTGTCTGAGAAAGCACCAGATTGATTTCCAGAGTGATTGTACAAGTTTACATTCCCACCAGCAGTGGAGGAGGGTTCCCCATTTTGACAGCCTCTCCAGGATGTGTTGTCACTCGAGTTTTTCATCTTGGACATTCTGATGGGTGTAAGGTGAAATCTCAGGGTTGTTTTGATTTGCATTTCCCTAATGGCTAATGACGTTGAGCATTTCTTTAAGTATTTCTCTGCCATTCGATATTCCTCTGCAGAGAATTCTCTGTTTAGCTCTGTTCCCCATTTTTTAATTGGATTACTTGTTTGCTGCTTTTCAGCTTCTTTAGTTCTTTATATATACTGGATATTAGCCCTCTGTCAGATAAAGGGTTGGTGAAGATTCTTTCCCAATCTGTAGGCAGTTGCTTTGTTTTGATGACGGTGTCCTTTGCTTTACAGAAGCTTTTCAGTTTCATGAGGTCCCATTTATTGATTATTGCTCTTAGAGCCTGTGCTGTTGGGGTTCTGTTCAGGAAGTTGTCTCCTGTACCAATGAGTTCTAAGGTCTTCAACACTTTTTCTTCTAACCTATTTAATGTGTTTGGTTTTACGTTGGACTTTAGTTTTGTGCAGGGTGATAAGTATGGATCTATTTGCATTATTCTACATGTAGACATCCAGTTAGACAAGCACCATTTGTTGCAGATGCTATCTTTTTTCCATTGTATGGTTTTGGCATCTTTGTAAAAAATCAGGTGTCCATAAGTGTGTCTTTTGGGTCTTCTGTTTGGTTCCATTGATCCACCATTCTGTTTCTATGCCAGTAGTGTGCAGTTTTTATAACTGTTGCTCTATATTACAGCTTAAGATCAGGGACGGAGATACTTCCAGAAGATCTTTTATTATAGAGGATTGTTTGCCAGTAGTGTGCAGTTTTTATAACTGTTGTTCTATATTACAGCTTAAGATCAGGGACGGAGATACTTCCAGAAGATCTTTTATTATAGAGGATTGTTTTAGCAATTCTGGGTTTCTTTTTATTCCATATGAAGTTGAGAATTTTTCTTTCCAGGTCTGTGAAGACTTGTGTTGGTAATTTGATGGGAATTGCATTGAATCTGTAGATTGCTTTTGGTAAGATGGCCATAATTAGGACTTTTTTAAACAAAAGATTCTCATGGGCATCCCCAAACAACCCAGTCTGTTGCCAAGACTATAGATTGCTTTCTACAAAATGACACAAGGCGGCATTGCGAAAAGACAAAACCTACACAACTCATTGAACATGGAGAAGTCGAGCTGGTGCCTACACAGAGCCTTCACCACTATGTTCTAGTATCTAATATAGAAAGGTACTCTCCAGGCTCCCAGAAGAGAAACATAAACACCAGCCTAGCAAAATACCTTTGATTTACAATGCTGCAATGATGGCACAAAGGTCGTGGAAATAACCAACCAACATCTGGAGGTAACCAACCTCCACTCCTCGAGGTGGAACCCATACCTGACATTGTTTGTGTGACCAAGAACCAGAGACCAGATAGTCCAGGGCACCAGGGTAAAACCAAATACTACTGTCCTAAAACAAACAAGCAAAATATAGCAAATAGTATGACTCCTAGTGACACTGTGCTATATTCATAAATCAGTGCCTTGTTCAGCCATTTCAGAGAATTTTCCTCCTTCAGCCGGTGGAAACAAATAGAGACTCACAGCCAGACATTACACAGAGAGTGAGGGATTTTGGAACACTCATCTCTAAATGGGATGTCTTCATCAAATCCCTTCCCTCAGACCTCAGGGAACCCAGCAGAAGAGGAGGCAGAAAGAGTAAAAGTGCCAGGGAGGAATGGAGAATATCAAGAAAACAAGGCTCTCTAAATCAGCGTGATCAAAAATCATATGAACTAACTGAGGCAATGCTGACAGGGTTTATGTGGGTGTGCACCAGGTCCTGTGTGTACATAAGATGGTGTCCAGGCTAGGGTTTTTTGCGGTTCTTGAGTACATGGGTGAGTGGGTCTCTTTGGATTCCTGTGCTGATTCTTGGATTCTTCTTATCCTGTTTGTTTGTATTGTCCAATTTTGATGTGTTAGTTTTAATTTAGTTTTATTTTATTATTACCCCTTAGAAGCCTAATGTTTTTGTTTGTTTATTTCTTTTCTAATGAGATCCAAAAAGGGAGTGCTTCTGAATGGGAGAAGAGGTAGGGGAAATGGGAATGAGCAGAGGGAGGCAAAACACAATCAAGATGTGAGGGTAAATAATCTGTTTTCAATAAAAGATAATATCTAAAGAAATAAATAATATTTTTATATAATATGTTCTGGTTATGGGTTTCCTTCTCCCAACATCTCCCAGATCCTCCCCACCTTCCCACCTACAAAAATCCACACCCTTTCTTGTCCTCTCTCATTAGAAAACAAGTAGGCATCTTTAAAAAGAAAATAAAATAAGGTAAAATAAAAACAAACATATATGATTAGAACAAAGCAAGTAAATGAACAGAAAAAAATAAGAGGCAAAGATAAAGTACAGGAAACTCATAAAGACACAGGGATACATATAAACCCCATAAAAACACAAAATTTGAAACCATTTTATATGTAAACAAAATACCTGTAGGGAAGCAAACAAAAGCACAAACAAACAAAACAAAAACCAAACCAAATCAAACTCAAAAACCCAGCAGAGACAAAAGTACTATGAGATAATACAACATAACAGCACAAAACGAAGCAAAACACCCTCCAAAGTTACCATTGAGTTTGCTTTTTGTTGGCAATCTGCGGCTGATCACGGGGCCTGCCCTTCAATGTCATTTGTATACCTAATGTATATCATCCAATGATATATCATTGATATAAGATCCAATGTCTTATTCAATGAGACTCCATTGTAGACAACTAATTTTTCATTTATGAGCCACAGTCAATTCAAGATAGCTTCTAGGTTAGGAATAGCGAGTAGATTTTGTCCAATTCCCCTCTCAGCGCAAGGTTTCCATCGGGTGCAGACCCCCCCGCAGGCCTTTTGCCTGCTGCTACAGTCTCTGTGAGTTCATAGGTATAGCAGTCTTGTTATATCTAGAAGGCCTTGTTTCCTTGGTGTCTTTAACAATGTTGGATCTTACAATCTTTTCATTTTCTTTTCCTGAGATTTGCCTGAGCTCAGAGAGAAGAAATTTCATGGAGACATGTGACTGAGGTTTCTCATTCCCTGCACATTGTCCAGCTGTGGGTCTCTGTTTTTGTTTTCATCTACTGCAGGAAGAAGCTTTTCTGATGATAAATGAGCAAGACACTTGTGAAGATTGGGTTCTGTGAGTATAGCAGAATGTTGTTAGGAGTCATTTTATTGCTCCGTTAGCCTAACAGTAGTATTTGGTTTTCCCCTTGGTCTCTGTTATCTAATGTCAGGTTCTCAGCCACCTGAGCAATTTTGGGAAAGGGTTTTATTTCATGGAGTGGGCTTTAAATCCAGTTGGGCAATGGTTTCTTCCAGAGCTTATGTGCCACTCTTGCCCCAGGGCATCTTTCAGGAAGTTCTTTATTTTATATCAAAAGGTTTATAGCTGGGATTTTGTTTATCTTTCTCTGCTGGTAGTAGGCAGAGTACTTTCCAGTACCATAAATACTAGTCAGTAGAGTGAAGTTTCTTGGTAGGCACCAGACAGACTTCTTCTTGCTTAATGAGTTTTACAGGTACGACCTTCAGCAATAGGGCCTTACCCTTAGTTTGTAGAGAATAGCCAATTGTGTAATAGCTTAGCTTGTCTTAGGGTTTTTATGGGGCCTCTTTGGCTAATAACTCAATTATATATAATTTGTGGAAATGAGGAATTCACTTGGTGACAAAAGATGTCTCCCAAATTACTTGCTTCTACATATAAGTATATACGTAGAGTACTTGTGTTTTAGGGTCTGAGTTACCTTTTTCCAAATAATTTTTTCTACTTTCACCCATTATCCAAGATTTTCATAATTCTTTTTAACAGATGAGTAATATTCCATTGAGAAAATGTACCATATTTTCTTTATGCATTCATCTATCAATGGCCTTCTAGCCTGTTACCAATTTCAGGCTATTATAAACTATCTATGAACAAGTGGAGCAAGTGTCTCTATAGTAGGATGTAGAGTCCTTTGTGAATAGACCAACTCTTGGATCTATATACACATATATGTATGTATATCCAATATATATATATCCAAGTGTGGCTATATGCATCTTGAGGTAGATCTATTCCCTTATTCCTGTGGATTGATTTCAACATTGATTTCCATAGTGGCTGTACAAATTTGTACTCCTCCGGCAGTGGATGAGTGATTCCCTTGCTTTGTTTCCTCGGCAGCATGAGCTGTCATTGTTTTATTGATTTTGCCCATTCTGACTGGTGTAAGATGAAACCTCAAAGTAGTTTTGATTTGCATTTTCATGATGATTACGGATGTTGAACATTTCTGTAAGTGTTTCTCAGCCATTTGTGTGATTCCTTTGTTGAAAATACTCTGTTCAGATCTGTATGCCATTTTGTTTTTTGATGGGATTGTTTCTTTTTTTGATGTCCATTTAAAAAAATTTTTTTTATTAATTACACTTTATTCATTTTGTATCCCCCCATAAGCCCATCCCTCCTCCCCTCCTGATCCCACCCTCCTTCCCCTTTCTGCATGCATGCCACTCCCCCAGTCCACTGATAGGGGAGGTTCTCCTCTCCTTTCTGATCTTAGTCTATCAGTTCTCATCAAAAGTGGCTGCATTGTCCTCTACTGTGGCCTGGTAAGGCTCCTCCCCCCTCAGGGGGAGGTGATCAAAGAGCAGGCCAATCAGATTATGTCAGAGGCAGTCCCTCTTCCCATTACTAGGTAACCCACTTGGACACTGAACTGCCATGGGCTACATCTGTGCAGGGGTTCTAGGTTATCTCCATGAATAGTCCTTGGTTGGAGTATGAGTCTCTGGGAAGTTCCCTGTGTTCAAATTATCTTGTTTTGTTGCTCTCCTCGTGGAGTTCCCGTCCCCTCCAGCTCTTACTATTTCCCACTTCTTACATAAAATTCCATTTTTTGAGTTCTTCATTTTTTTAAATATTTTCACTTTATTGGATGTGTAGTTTGTTGGTATAATGTTCTTGTGGAATGTATACAATTTACCCTTGTTCATTCAAATGCTGATTTGTCTACCCTGCTATCTTCTTTCAATCCAGACATTGCATTGTGATGTTTATTCTAAGCATCACATGTCTCAAGTCTGTGTAAACATGCCCCCATTTGTTCTCTGTATTTTATATAAAACAACCAGCCAATGCTGCACAGTAGAAAGAATAGGATGGGACATCCAGGTCCGGAGGGGAGAAGGAAGCAAGTGAGAGGAGGGGAAAGCAGAATCAGCAGGAGAGGACTTGGATCCATAGGAAGATATGAACTGGACCTAAGATATGACTAAAAGCATGTATAATGTGGAAAATCTGAATGGGAGGGAACTATGCAAGCTTGAAGGTTTAGGATTGAGTAATTATTGCCCAGCATTGTGCTCTATGTTAACTAAATACATCCTGGTCTCTGTGTGGTGATTTAGGTATACAGCTAGTTTAGGAATAACAACTGTTTAACTAAAAGATAAATCAATGATAAATATTAATATTCAACAACAGTAGTTGTCAAAAATATTTTTGTATTCTGTAGCCTGCAGGAAGCAAGTTTTTGAAACAGCCAAAATATTAGGGAACTTGTTAACAAAAATGTACAGTAACTTAGTGGCATTCATTTGAGTTATGAAATTGTAGACTCTTTCTATTATTGATAACCACTGAGTTGTCTAATATTGATAACCACCCAGTAGTTCTCAACCTTCCTAATGCTGTGACCCTTTACTATAGTTCCTTCTGTTGTGCTGACCTCAATCATAACATTATTTTGTTGCTACATCATAACTGTAATTTTGTTACTATTATGAATCATGATGTAAATATCTGATATTCAGGATATCTGCTATGTGACCCTGTGTAAGGATCATTTGTCCCAGAAAGGGGCTGTGGTTCACAGGTTGAGACCCAGTGAAATAACACAAGAAATGGTTAGGACATAATATTATGTAAGAAATAAGAAAAATTATACATGAAATAGATATATAAATATGGTTATGTAAAACAATTAACATCTGTGCTTGGTTTACACATACTGGAAAGGAGTTTTTTGGGTTTTTATATGTGTTAATATGTGTGTGGGTATTTTTCTCTGTGTGGATGTATGAACCTGTGTGTACACATGGAAGACAGTATATCCTGTGGTATCAATCTCCACTTCATTCCTCTGAGATAGGGTCTCTCCATGAGACTTCAGCTGGCCTGGCAGCAAGCAGGCCCTAGTAATCCTCTACCCATACAGTACTGGTGATCTAGGCATGCATGGGTATCCATGGCTTTTTATTTTTTTGTGGTTCTGGGGATTTGAACTCAAGTACTCATGATTTTGCAAGAAGCACTCTTATCCACTGACCCACTGCTTAAGCCCTGGAAAGGAATACTTTAAAAGTATGTGTACATATTTCTAGAGTTATAAACCTCACTTTCACTTAATGAAGAAAGTGTTAACGAAAATGAGCTTATGGTCTATAGGTAGGGCCATTAAGTGAAACTGTGAATTATTTTATCTGCTGAAAGTAGGCTTTATTTACTTACATATTTACTTACATATTCAGTATGTTATTATTGAATATAAGCTGATTTAATTAGACTTTTTAAATAATCAATATCACATGAAGTTATGCAGACTGGTTGGGACCCAGGGTCTTGTATTTGGCTACACTCCCTGGGATTTATGTCATCTTCAGCACAGAAAATGTTGATGTTGTGATTTTAGAGGCTATAATTGTTTCCTGAAAAAGGTCAATGCTGTGGTAACGTAGGCCATTCATCTGTATGAGAATAAACTCTTAACAGTATAATTGTCTGCACAAGACCAGTTGACAGGCCAACATAGTTGGAGGAAAATCTTATGTGCTGTCATCGCTAGATGAAGAACTGTAGGCAATAAATAGCTATCCAGAGAAGGAAAAGCAGGTTTTTTTTGTTTTGTTTTGTTTTTTTTATATGAGCCCCATCCGAGTCCCAAGTGGTCAACCCTAAACACACACACACACACACACACACACACACACACACACACACACACACACACGTAAGGCAAATGGTACACACTTATCCATGATGCAACAATGATTACATAAATAGGATCATGAATTCAAGACAGAGTTGTGGTAGGACGCGGGTGGAGTTGGGTGGGGGAAAGAGAAAGGAGCAAATGATGCAAACACAGTGTCATCAGGTATAAACTTCTCAGGCAGACTATGGAAAAGAAGTGTTTGCCTAGCTTCTCTTTGATCCACTCTTCCCTGCAATGAAAGGGCACGGTTCACATTACAGCACTGCCGGGGCCACCCGTCATCCTGAAAACTTCTGGTCCGAGTCAAGTTGTGCTGAACTAAACTGTAACGTTTAAAGTGTGTATTTGATGATCTCTGAAGTGCAGCAGAGAGTGAGTGACACAGTGCAGACAAAGAAAACTTTCCGGTCCTTGATGTGACAGTTTAGAATTGCTGAAGATTGGTGGTTCGGCAAAGTAGGAAATTCTTGTGTTTGAAAATCTATAGTATCAGGGTTTATAAAAATAATGAAATTACAGGGATGAGTTTTTAGAAATTGTAAGAATTTAGATGATTGTGTTTATACAACTAATCCCCTATAAGAAGGGTATATCCTTTCCTTTGACATTTACTGAAGGTGTAATATGCTTTCAACATTATTCTGAGCCCAGAACACTAATTGGCAAACAAATCAATCTTCATCCTTACCTTCAACAAATTCAATGTTAACAGCAAGAGACAGACAATAAGTAATTACAGAAGTAAACAAGCAACGAGATATTTAAAGTTTGTGTCCTGGAAAATGACTTTTTTGTGTGTGTATATTTGATGTTCAGTGATGTCCTCTACAAGAAAGTGACATTTAATGGAGATACAAATGAGGTTGAATAAGTGATGAGAAGGCCAGAGATTAGAGCTTTCCAAATACACTGGTTACCAGAAAATCCACACAGAGAGAATACATACATGTCACTTGAGGACTACATCTGATGCAAAAATGAGAGTCCAGAGCAAAGACGTGATGGTGGTGTGGGGAAGGAGTAAAGGTTTTGGCTTTGTTTTGAGTACACTGTATGCCTTCATAAGATTTTAAGCAGGGAAACAACTGGATATGCTTTTTGTTAAAAACAAAACAAAACAAAACAAAAAAACAGAAAAACTAACACTGTATTCTTTCTGTAGAAAACGGACTGTCAGGAGGACAGTGGAGCAGGGCATCCAGCTGGGATTCTGTTTGAAAGGTGTGTTGAGAAGTTGTCAGACCTTGAATGCATGAACTGCTAAACTGGACAATAGGGGAGAAAAAGAGAGGAAGGGTTTGTGGAGATTTCCTTTCTTCAGTCCAAGCAAGTGGACAAATGGAATTACCATTCTATTGGGTTGAGAAGTAGGGAAGATTTGGCTGTTGATGAAGCAGTGAAGCAGATCAGGTAAGCTTGAGATTCCTACTACCTCAGCAGAAACATCAAGCTGATGGGACATTGTATAAACCTGAAATTTTTGGGAGCGTTCTGGGTTGGAGGGACAAATTGTCTAATCATTTGGCATTTGTAAAGTACCTCATGACTTTGGAATCTCAATGTGAGATGAAAGATGTCTCGCTTGTTTTGGTTTCTATGATAAAATATTATAGGAGTAGTGACTGACGAACAGTTAGACTTTACTTCCTATCACACAGTTCTTGGTTCTGATAATCCAAGATTAAATCACTGGCTGGTTCAGGGTCTGTTCATAAGTACCTTCTAGTTCATGAGTGACTCTCTCTGTGACCTCATATGCTAGGAAGAAAATAAGACTAGGAGACAGCCAAGTCGTTTTAATCAAGGCATTCATCCCTTTCAGGAAGGCTCTTCTTTCATCTAAGTGTAAAGCAATTGATATGGTCACAAATTGTTTGTTCTTGGTGGAAAAAAAATTTTAACTCATATAGTTCAGCTCCGTACAGCGAGATATGCCACTAAAGCTGATGACAGCCTTTAAAATTTTATTCTTTGAAGTTGTCTAATGCTTACAGTCTATTAAATCTAACAGGAAGAATGATGTCAAATGGATACTTCTTGACAGACTTTTCCTGAGGAGAAAAATCTATTCATCATGTAAAAGGGTCCCAAAATAGACCAAAGTACAGACAACACAGAAGTCCAACATGGTAAACCAATGAATTTTATTGAGGTTACACACAGGAAAATGGATGAGGGGGTTACTTATAAGAATAGAAATGACACAATGATAGCTGCATCACCAAGGGACCACCCTTCAAGTGTGGATGAGAACTCACAAAAACCTGGAAACCTGGAGTATACTGAACAACTTGCAGGCAGTTCATCAAGTTAGAGTGTCCTTTTCTGGAAGTTCAGTTGAGCTGAGCCTCTTCAGTTGGTCTTTGCCTTTTCCAGGCAGCTTTATTGTCCTTTGCTTCCTTTGGGCAATTTGTCTGGTCTCTGTCTCTAGACAGTGGCTGCTCTTGTATGAATCTTCTTTGCAGCTTTGCTTCTCTGAGAGTCACTCTCAGCAGTCTTTATTATTTCTATGCTTTTGAGGGGAGAAGACCAAGTGAATCTGATCAGCTTCAGGGACTTCATGAAGTGATTTTGAACTATTTTCTTCTGGTCTTAAGGAGCTTCCCTGTAGGATGGAATGCTTCAATCCAAAAGAAACCTTCCTCAGAACACAGCTTGGTTCTTCATCAGGCTTCTATCATATCTATTGGAGATTCACTAAGAACCACATATTAATAACCTGACCCACTTCTCCCATGAAACGTTAGCACAACCTAAGAACCCTTACATGTATTTTAAACTGAATTTTGTCCACCTTAAATATAAATCACAACTAAATTAAGGGAATTTTAGATATCATTTTTACCATTTTCACTGATAGTCCTGTCCCTAGCATCTTGAAAGATGTCTCATTTTTAAAACCTATCCATACATGAAAAAAAGTCATGACAATTTCTTAGCCTTTTCCCCAGCTTTGTAGCAGACCACCTGCTGCAGCCTCCATTCACAGGGGTGAAACATATCTCTTACAGCCTTCCTTCCTCACCATGTCCCTGTGTTCCAGCCAGCAACACTGGAGGCAGTGTCTCTTTCTGGAAACCTGATGGCCACACAAGGCAGGAACTCAGGTAGGAGATCTTTAATTTTCTTCCTGTAATCCATTTCAATTCTCCATTTTTTTCCTGATCCGTGGTAGACTGCCTGCAGGGGCCCATGTTCTATCTACTCCATTTCCTATGCATTCCACAAATTCAGGATTCCTTCCTCCTGTAGACACTCTCATCCCCCTGCCCTTCTAGCTCCAATTTCTTTCTTTCTTTTTTTGTCAGCTCCCTGCACTTTGGCAGGGACTTAGAAGCACTCCCTACCAGGGAGTAGGCAATAACATGTTCTTAAAGATCCAGAGCAAGCAGCAGAAACCAAGGAAAGGAACATCCACTCACAATGACAAGACCAGATATCAACACTCAGAAATACAATCTTCCCAAACCCAGATGCCTGTGTAAAAACAATAACAACCAGGACAATATTTCTCCACTAGAGCCCAGCAACCTTTTTATACCAAGCCCTGAGTAATGTAATATAAATGAAACATGAAACAAGGACTCCAGCATAACAATTATGAATAGGTTCTAGGGTCTTAAAGAGGATATGAATAAATCAATTAATGAAATCTAAAAACTCTCTCTTTCTTAGAAACCCAACTAACCAACAAAAAACAACAAAAGGAAATGAATGAAACAGATTAAGAACAGAAAGTGAAAACAGAATCAATAAAGAGAGCCCACACTGAGGGAAATCTGGAAATGAAAAATTTAGGAACTTGAACAGAAACTTGAGTCAAGCCTTCACAACAAAATTATAGAGATGGAAGAGAATCTCAAGCACTGAAGATATGATAGAAGAAATGGATACCTCAAACAAAGTTAAGCCTAAAACCATCCAGAGATAAAACATCCAGAATATCTTGGATACCCTAAGAAGACCAAACCTAAGAAGAATAACAACAGAAAAAACAAACAAACAAACAAACAACTCAGGTCAAAGGAACAGAAAATATTTCCAATAAAATCAAAAGAAAATTTTTGATGTAAAGAAGGAGATGCTTATCAATATACAAAAAGAATACAGACCACTAAAATAATACAAAAGAAAAAGGTCCCTCAGAACATAATAATCAATACACTGAACGTACAGAACAACAATAACAAAAAATTTAAAAGTTTCAAGGGAAAACGTTCAATTAACATAAAGCAGGCCTGTTAGAATAAGGTCTAACTTTTCAGTGGAGACTCTAAAAGCCAGAAGGACCTAAACAAATGATCCACAGACTCTGAGAGGCCATAGATACCAGCATAAACTACTATACCCATTACATTAGATAGAAACTACATTAGATAGAAAAAGAAAGATATTCTACAATAAAATCAAATTTGAGCAGTATCTACCTAAAAAATTCCAGACCTACAGAAGGTGCTAGAAAGAAAACTTCAACCTGAGGAGGCTAACCACACCAAAGAAAATACAAGAAATAAATAATCACAACCAACAAATCAAAAGAAGGGGGCATACATCTAAACAATAAAATAATGAGAATCAACAAATACCACTCTTGCTAGTTCTCAACATCAATGGTCTCAGTTTCCCCCAAATAAAAAGACAGATTAACAGACTGGATACAGAAACAGGATCTGCCCTTCCACTGCATCCAAGACACATTAACATCAAAGATCTTGAAAGGATAACTTCCAGCTTCATATGAAAACACAAAAAACCCAGAACAGCTTTTTTTAAAAAGTCCTGAATAATAAAAGAGCTACTGGAGATATTTCCACCTCCAACCTGAAATTATACTGCTGATCTACTGTAAAAACAACATGCTCTTCCTACAAAAACAGGCATATTGACGAATGGAGTTGAATTGTAGACTCAGACCACAATATAAGTCCACAATATATGAACTCCTGTTTTGTTATGTTTTTGATAAAGATGCCAGAAATATTACTAGGAAAAACAAACAAACAAACAAACAAACAAACAAACAACCCCAACATCTTCTATAAATGGTGCTGGTTAAACTGGAAGGAATGTGGAAGAATACAAATAGATACAAACTCATCACCTGGCACAAAACTTAACTTCAAATGGATCAAAGACCTCAACATCAAACCATATACATGAATCTGACCGAAGGGAAAGTGGGGATTAGTCTTGAACTCACTGCCACAGAAGACTTTTTGTCCAGAACAGTGATTGCACAGACACTAAGACCAACAATTAATAAATAGGCCCTCATGATACTATGACAAGGCACCATCATTGAGACAAAGGGAGAGCCTATGACTGAAGGCTTAGATTTGCCAAAAACCTTCTTTAATTAGTGTTCTTAAACACTTCTACCTCCCTTCCAACCCTCTGACCAGAGGTAGAGGAAAAAGAAGGGCTATGGACCTTTTTAGATGTAGCTCCTTGGGGGCAAGTCCACTCTTTGATGTCTGGATACCAGCAGTCCAGTCAAATAGCCAACACAAAAAAGCAACATGAATCAACAACAGCCACACATTCAGCAGAAATAGCAAGACTCTGCCAAATAGGAAAAAGTCATTGAGAGCCTCAAGACTCAGCCAGAATGTCATAAGAAGTTCTCTGCTTTGGACCATTTCTCTCCTAGAATTGAAGTGTAACAAAATGAAGACCAGCAAAGCGATGTGTGCCCTACCAGGAGTAGCGATGTGAAAACATTGTCTTCCTGTCCATAAACTTCTATTTATTCCTTCTCTGAGTCCACATGGGCTGTTTAAAAACCATGCCCCTTGCAGGAGACAGCTTTCAGCAAAACATCACACACCCTCTCAAATGTCCCTTTTCAGCTGACAAAGATCATGTGCCCTCTCAGGAGTTTGTTTTCAACTGATAATGAACTAAAAACATTTTCAATATGATAATGAATGACCTCAGGAATCTGGGAAAAGATCTACCTCAAGATGAACCTATACCATTCATGGGTATATGCCCAAAGGACCCTACATCCTACTACAGAGAAACTTGCTTAACCATGTACATGGCTGTTTTACTCACAGTAGCCAGAAAATGGAACAGCCTGGATGTCTGTCAATGGATATATATATATATATATATATATATATATATATATATATATAACAATAATTATTATATTACTCAGATATTTTTAAAAATTAAATTTGCTTATAAATGGATGGATTAGAAAAAAATTCCCTGAGTGTTGTAACTTAGAGCAAAATATATTCACTTATGTATTGACTTATTTGTGGATGTTAACTGTTAAATCTTTGATAAGCAGCTATTACAATCCATATAAACACTGACATTAGAGACAGAGTCAGGGACTAACAGCAAGAGTTAGACCATACTAGGAGGGAAAAATAAAATAAGTAGCTATGGATAGAAGGGAATATAGGGGTACAGTTAAAACTAAGGGTCATTTGAGGGTCATAGGGAAATCTAATATAACAGAAGCTTCCTAAATTATGTAAATAAATGAAAGTAATCTAAATGGAGTCTCTAAATATTGGGGGAGATGAAGTCTTAAACAGACATCTCTTATCTTGAAATGAGGCCTTCAGTTCTCCAATTTTGTCAATGGATTACATTAAATTGATTTGTTGGCCAAAAGGCTTCATAGGAACCCATCCCATTGCCAAAGTTGTTGATTATTCTTCAAAAACTTATGGCAAAATTCTATTGCTAAAGAAAACACCGACTTAACTTAATGAACATAGAGTAGTCGACCTGGTATCTACCTATATCTTTCACTCTATTGACTTGTATTCATAGTACTAGAAGTACTCTACATGCTACCAAAGGACAAAGGTAATCAACAATGCAGATACAAAAGCTTTAATAGACAATGGTGACCTGCCTACAGATATGCTAGTTCAATGGTGGCACAAAGCTTATGCAAGTAACTAATCAATATCTGGTGTGATTTAAGGCCTACTTCATGTGATGGAATCCATACCTGACACTGCTTTGGTGGGCAAGAATCTGAAAGGCAGGCCAGGGGCCTTGGGCAAAACCAAATACTATTTTGCTAAAGGAGCAAAGCATTAAAATGACCTTTAACAACACTCTGCTATTCCCATCAGTATCTTGCTCAGCAACCATCAAAGAAGCTTCCTCCTGTAGTAGATGGGAACAAAAACAGAGACTCACAACTATTCAATGTACACAAAGTGAAAGACCCTGGAAAACACAGTCCTCAAAGGCATTTCTTCATCAAATCCCTCTCCTCATGGTTCAGGGAACCCTGCACTTTTAAGGGAAGCCCCATGTCCAGCAGTAGACAGCTAACACAAAATGAACTCACTGGTGATTGTGGAGATTCTTTGTCTCAATGTTCTTTGTTATTTTAGTTCTGACATGATCTACTTTACTAAATACTAAATTTTAAAATGAATTTAAAATTGAAATACCTTTTTTTTTAATCTTCTTGTTCCTTTGAACATACATTTAAACCTTCCAGGTCCTTTGCACAAAAACTAGTTTCGTGTTTTTATGGGATTTCTGCGTGAGAATGTGTGTGTATCTGAGTATGTGTGTTTCTTGAGCTTTTTCTTTTGTTTGTTTGTTTTGTTCTATTATGGTTTATTTTAATCTTATTTTATTTTATTATTATTAGATTTTGTTGGTATTCTTATGAGAGAGAGAAAGAATGGGTATGGATTTGGATGGGTGGGGAAACAAGGAGGGTCTGAGTGGAGTTGGAAGATGGGATGCTGTGAATAAAAAATCTATTGTGTATTAAAATAAATAAAATAAAATAAAACATTCTTTATGGAGCTGGAGAGATGGCTCAGTAGTCAAGTCACAACTGCCTTTAACTCCAGTTCAAGGGCTCTGTTGCATGCTTTTGCTCTCTGCATGTACCTATCTGCACACACTTGACAGACACACAGGCTAATGCACAAGCACTTAAAAAATAATAAAAATACACTTAAAAGAAAAAAATCATAATATGAGATAATGCTTAAAAGTAGAAGGTATCATACACTGAACATTTCTTTTATTTAGCTGCATATATTAAATATCATGTTAATACAAGTAGAAATAAAAAAGAATTATTATAATATAAAAAGAGAAACAAAGAGATCTGTAGAAGTTTTTAAAAGCTTGGACTTCAATGCTTGGATGACATTCTGATACAATAATAATGTCACTAGCTGTGTGGTAGTGAATAAATTATTTTTTAATAAAATGGAAACATTGCTAAGGGCAAATTTTAGGCAGTTAAATCATACCACTAATTTCAGTTTTGCTTCTCCTGGGTTTCAGTTTCATCAAAGCAATTAACAATTTTACAGTGATTTATTTCAATTTTAAACTCATTTTATTATTTAGTAAAGTAGATCATGTCAGAACTAAAATTTTCATTTGTTAGGCAAAAATATTATCTCCTCAAATTTTGCAGCATTTAACTGTTTTTAATGAACTAGTAAACTTATTTAATTTTTGCTAGGGATTGAATTCAGAGCCTGGGAAGTGTGGCCTCTCATTTATCACCCCCAGTGCTACTGTTTTAAACTTGAAACACAAAATTTTGTGTTTCTGTAGAGTAGCAGAGTTGAACTAACTCATTTTATTTTATTTTATTTTTCTTTAGAATCACTAATAAAATCACTGTTTGGTGTTGTATGTGGTGATTAATATTTACTATTGATATTCTTTTACTAACACTGCTGATGATCCTAAACAGCTGTATACCCAAATCACCACACAGAGACTGGGATTTATTTAATTAACCTAGATCACAATGCTGGGCAATAGTTGTTCCATCCTAAACCTCCAAGCCCACGTAGTTTCTACCATTCAGATTTCCCACATTATACTTGCTTTTAGTGATATATTAGGTCCAGTTCATTCTCTGCGTGGTTCCAAGACCTC
Source organism: Psammomys obesus (assembly GCF_907164565.1). Taxonomy (NCBI): domain Eukaryota; kingdom Metazoa; phylum Chordata; class Mammalia; order Rodentia; family Muridae; genus Psammomys; species Psammomys obesus. The sequence goes on along the minus strand of NW_026592403.1, from coordinate 1,845,348 downwards.
CCTCCAGCTCTGCTCTCCCAGCCTTTCCTGCCCTTCTCTCCTCCTCTGCCTCCCACACCTTCCTATCTTCTGGCTCCTCCCTCTCTTCCTGCTTTCTTTCCATTGCTCAACATTGTGGCTCATTGTTTTATTTTGGCATGTTTACACAAAGTTGAGACAGGTAATGCTTAGAATAAGTATAACAATGCAATGTCTAAATTGAAACCAGAGAGTGGTGGAGATAAATCAGCATTTGAATGAACAAGGGTAAGGTGTATACATTTCAAACGAACATTATGTCAACAGTTTGGTTAACGATACAGTCTTTATACATCTATGAATATGAAGGGCCTCAGGGTTTATAAATAGGAAGCTGGAACATTTTATGATGTATGGGATGTCCTAGGGAGCTAGGACAGTCAAAGTTCTGGGGCTCCTGATCAGAAAGTGTTGCTGACTGAGCATTGAGGCTGGATCAACTGACATGGAGAAGACAGTGCTGGGCTAAAGAATAGCAATAGAAACTTGCTAATTTTATTGTCAATCTGGCCAATAACTCATGGGATGGTCAACCCATAAGACCTGGGAGTGAATTTGTTAATTTTATTTTGCTAAATGGACTTAGTATCAAAATCCCTTGTAAACATGTTTTTCTATGCCAGATTAGTGCAGCTTTCAGTCATCCTCAAAGAAAGCTCTTTGTTCAGTGCACAGTAGTTAATAAAGAGACTCAGAAATGCTCAAAGTTCAGAGAATAAGGGTTTGTGAAATTCTCAGCCATGAATTGGATCTCTGTGTCACACCCTATTTCCAAAAGGTTTGGGGGAGTTTTCAGGTGAAGAGTGTGGGACATTTGTAAGCACCAGAATTTAGGGATGACTGGGGTGAAACAGTGCCTTTCAGATATGACAGGACCACAGCACTCATGACCTCAAGACCTGCACAGGATCAAACCAGTCAGCATTCTAGCATGGATGGGTAATGGTTCAACCTCCAACTCCTAGCTCAGGAGCTGTTCGTATTTGGTGGTGACTATGGTAAGAAGACAGGTATTTTTAGGAGCATGGTATCTGGTAGGTGATGACCCTAGGCCCATGCATATATAGGCAGCACTTACTGAAATATTGGGAAGAAATATATTACTGGAATTCTTTACTACTTCTAGGAAAGTGTGGTAATGTAAAAGAGATCAGCTTGTTGTCAATTTTATAATTGGTTTTAAGATATCTGAAGACAATGTTGCTTTATTTTTGGGTCTGAAGGACAGTTTTTTTTTTTTTTTTTTTTTTTTACATTTTTCTGTTTTGCAATTTATTCATTTTATATTCTTATTGTAGCTCCCTCTCATCTCCTCCTGGTTCCATCCTCCCTCCATCTTCCCCCCTAGTCTACTGAAAGGGGAAGTCCTCCTCCCCTGTCACCTGACCCTAGCTTACTGAGTCTCATCAGGACTGCTTGGGCCCTCTTCTGTAGCCTGGAAAGGCTCTGTCATGAGGGGAAAGTGATCAAAAAGCAGGCAACCAAGTTAATGACAGAGGCAGGCCCTGCTTCCCTTACTCACATGGATACTGGCTATCTATGGGCTACATCTGAGCAGGGGGTTCCAGATCCTCTCCATGCATGGCCCTTGGTTGGTGCATCAGTTTCTGCAGGCCCCCTGGGCCCAAAGTTTCTGGCTTTATTGGTCTCCTTGTGGAGCTCCTGCCTCCTCTGGTTCCTTCTATCCCCCCTTCTTTCATAACACTGCCTGTACTCTGCCCAAAGTTTGCCTGTGAGTCTCTGCATCTGTTTGGATGTAGAGAAATGGAGAGCCTTTCAGAGGACACTCTGTAGTAGGTTCTCATCCTGTTCTCTCTCTTCCATTGCTTCTGGTGTCTATCCAGTTTACCATTCTGAATGAGATTTAAGCATCCTCCCTAGGGGCCTCTTTGTTGTCTAACTTCTTTAGGTCTGTAGATTTTAGTATGGCTATCTATATTATATGGGTAATATCTACTTCTAAGTGAATATATACCATGTGTGTCCTTCTAGTTCTGGGTTACCTCACTCAGGCTGCTCTTTTTTAGTTCCATCCATTTGCCTGTAAGTTTCATGATTTCCTTGCTTTCAATTGCTGAGTAGTATCCCATTGTGTAAATGTGCCACAATTTCTGTATCCATTCTTCCTTTGAGGGTATCTAAGCTGTTTCCAGATTCTGGCTATTATGAATAAAGCTGCTATGAACATAGTAAAGTAAATATCCTCGTTGAATGGTAGTACATATTTCAGGTATATGTCCAAGAGTGGTATAGCTGGGTCTTGAGTTAGCACTATTCCAAGTTTTCTGAAAAAGTCCCAGATTGATTTCCAAAGTGGTTGTACAAGTTTGCACTTCCACCAGCAATGGAGGAGGGTTCCCCTTTCTCCACATCCCCTCCAGCAAGTGTTGTTACTTGAGTTTTTGATCTTAGCCATTCTGATAGGTGTAAGATGGAATCTCAGAGTCTTTTTGGTTTGCATTTCCCTGATGACTGAGGACACTGAGCATTTATTTATGTATTTCTCTGCCATTCGATATTCCTCTATTGAGAATTCTGTTTAGTTCTGTACCCCTTTTTTAATTGGATTGTTTTATTTGTTTAATTTCTTGAGTTCCTTATATTTTGTGGATATTAGCCCCCTGTCAGAGGTAGGGTTGGTGAAGATTTTTTCCCAGTCTGTAGGCTGTTTTTTTTTTTTGTTGTTGTTGTTGTTCCGATGACAGTGTCCTTTGCTTTAAAGAAGCTTCTCAGTTTCATGAGGTCCCATTCATTAAGTTGATCTTAGAGCCTGAGCTGTTGGTGTTCTGTTCAGGAAGTAGTGTAGTCTCCTGGGCCAATGAGTTTAAGGTTCTTCACCACTTTTTCTTCCAACAGATTTAGTGTTTTATGTTGAGGTCTTTGATCCACTTGGGTGATTGATATGGATCTATTTGCATTTTTCTACATGTGGACATCCAGTTAGACCAGCACCATTTGTTGAAGATGCTATCTTTTTTTTCCATATTATGGTTTTGGCCTCTTTGTAAAAAATCAGGTGTCCATGGATGTGTGGGTTTATTTCTGGGTCTTCAGTTTGATTCCATTGATCCACAAGTCTGTTTCTTTGCCAGTCCCATGCAGTTCTTGTTACTGTTGCTCTTTAGCACAGATTGAGATCAGGGATGGAGATAACTCCAGAAGATCTTTTATTGCAGAGGATTGTTTTAGTTATTGTGCATTTTTGTTTTTCCATATAAAGATGAGAGCTTTTCTTTCAAGGTCTGTAAAGAATTGTGTTGGTATTTTGATGGGAATTGCATTGAATCTGTAGATTGCTTTTGGTAGGATGGGCATTTTTACCATGTTAATCTTACAGATCCATGAGCATGGGAGATCTTTCCATCTTCTGATATCTTCTTCAATTTCTTTTTTCAGAGACTTGAAGTTTTTTTTTTCTTTCATACAAGTCTTTCATTTGTTTCTTAGAGTTATAGCACAATACTTTATGTTTTTTTGTGGCTGTTGTGAAGGGTGTTGTTTCCCTAATTTCTTTGTCTTTTTTTATACAGGAGAGCTACAGATATTTTTTTTTTTGAGTTAATTTTGTGTCCAGGTACTTTGCTGAAAATGTTTATCAGCTGTAGGAGTTCCTTGGTAGAAATTTTGGGTCACTCATGTATACTATAGTATCATTTGCAAATAGAGATACTTTGACTTCTCCTTTATCAATTGATATGACATACATATCAATTTGTATGTCCTTGATCTCCTTTAGTTGTCTTATTGCTCTAGCTAGGACTTCAAGTACTATGTTGAAGAGATATGGAAAGAGGGGGCAGCTTTGCCTCATTCCTGATTTCAGTGGAATTGATTTAAGTTTCTCTCTGTTTAGTTTTATGTTGGCTATAAGCTTGCTGTATATTGCCTTTAGTGTGTGTAGTTAAGTGCCTTGTATCCCTAATCTCCCCAAGACTTTAAATATGAATGGATGTTGGATTTGGTCAAATGCTTTTAATCTAAGAAGATGATTATGTGTTTGTTTGTTTTTTCAGTTTATATGGTGGATTACATTGACAGATTTCCATATGTTGAACTACCCGTGCATGCCTGGAATGAAGCCTATTTGGTCATAGCAGATGATGTCTTTGATGTGTTCTTGGATTCTGTTTGTGAATATTTTATTGAGTATTTTTGCATGAATGTTTACAAGGGAAATTGACCTGAAATTTTCTTTGTGTGCTGGGTCTTTGTGAGGTTTAGCTGTCAAGGTGACTGTGGCCTCATAGAATGAGTTTGATAATGTTCCTTCTGTTTCTATTTTGCAGAATAGTTTAAAGAGTATTTTTTATTAGTTTTTCTTTGAAGGTCTGGTAGAATTCTGCGCTGAAGCCGTCTGGCTCTGGGCTTATTATGGATGGGTGACTTTTGATGACTGCTTCTATTTCCTTAGGGGTTATAGGATTATTTAATTTATTTACCTGATCTTGATGCAGCTTTGGTAAGTGGAATCTATCAAAAAATGTCCATTTCATTCAGGTTTTCAAATTTTGAGGCTTATAGGCTTTTGAAGTAAGACCTAATGATTGTTTGGATTTCCTCAGTGTCTGTTGTTGTGTCTGATTTTGTTGATTTGAATAGTGTTTCTCTGTCTTTTAGTTAGTTTGGCTAAGGGTTTGTCTATCTTGTTGATTTTCTCAAAGAAACAGTACTTGTTTTCCTTGATTCTTTGAATTTTTTCCTTTTTTTCTAGTTTATTGATTTCAGCCCTGAGTTTGATTGTTTCCAGCCATCTTCTCCTCTTGGATGTGTCTGCTTTTTTTTTTCCCCCACAAGGCGTTCAGGTGAACCTTTAAGTTATATTTGTATGAAATGTTTCCAATTTCTTTATGAAGCACTTACTTCTATGAACTTTCCTCTTAGCACTGCTCTCATTGTGTCTCATAAAAGTTTGGGTATGTTGTGCCTTCATTTTCATTGAATTCTAAAGTCTTCATTTTTTTCCCCCTGATTCAGCGGTTGTTGAGTAAAGAGTTATTCAGTTTCCATGCATGTGTAGGCTTTTTGCTACTTCTGTTGTTGTTGAGGTCCAGCTTTAGTCTATGGTGCTCTGATAAAATAAAAGGAATTTTTTTCAATCTTCTTTTATCTGTGGAGGCTTGCTTTTTGACCAACTATATATTCTATTTTGGAGAAGGTTCTGTGAAGTGCCGAGAAGAAGGTAAATTCTTTTTTGTTTGCATGGAGGGTTCTGTAGACGTCTGTAAGGTCCATTTGATTCATGACATTTGTTAGTGAGATTATTTTTGCTTATTTTCTGTTTAGTTCAGTTAAGTTTCTATTTTGTTTACTTTAGTTTCTGTTTATACCCGTCCTTTGGTGAGAGTGGGGTGTTGAAGTCTCCCACTATTAATATGTGAGTATCTATATGTGGGTTGAGCTTTATTAATGTCTCCTTTACCAGTGTGGATGCCCTTATATTTGGGGCATAGATGTTCAGAACTGAACTCTCTTCTTGGTACAATTTTCCTTTGATGAGTATGAAGTGACCTTCTTCATCTCTTTTGATGATTTTTGGTTGAAAATCTAATTTATTAGACACTTCCTGCTTCTTGGGTCCATTTGATTTGAAAACCGTCTTCCAGCCTTTTACTCTCAGGTAATGTCTATCTCTGTGGCTGAGGTGTGTTTCTTTTATGCACTAGAATGTTATGTCCTACTTACGCATCCATTCGGTTAGTCCGAATCTTTTTATTCACGAGTTGAGTTCACTGATGTTGAGAGAGATTAATGACCAGTGACGGTTAGTTCCTTTTATTTTGATGTTGGTTGTGGTACTGTGTTTGTGTGCTTGTCTACTTTATTTTTGGTGTAGTGAGGTTCTTTCTTTCTTTTTTTCTTGCATATACTTAGACTTCTTGGGTTGTATTTTTCCTTCTAGTATTTTTGTAGGGCTAGATTTGTGGGTAGGTAGTGTTAAAATTTGTTTTTGTCTTTGAATATTTTGTTTTCTCCATCTATGACGATAAGAAAAAAATAAAATTCAAAGAAAAAAAAAAGAAAGAAAGATCTGGAGAGGACAAGAACTCCACAAGGAGAGAGAGAAAAAAAATTCTGGGCCCAGGGGTCTTTTGTGAGACTGATACATGCAACCAAGGACCATGTATGAATGTAACCTAGAACCTCTACTCAGATGTAGCCTGTGGTAGCTCAGTAACCAATTGGTTTCCCATAGTGAGGGGAACAAGGACTATTTCTAACAGGAACTCAATGACTGGCTCTTTGGCCTCCCCACCCCCCAAGGGAGGAGCAGTCCTGTTAGGCCACAGAGGAGAGTTTTGCAGCCAGTCCTGAAGATACCTGATAAAACAGGATCAGATGAATGGGGAGGAGGTCCCCCCTATTATTGGACTTGGCAAGGGGCACGGTGGGGATGAGGGAGGGAGGGACTGGGAGGGAATGAGGGATCGGGATATGGCTGGGATACAGAGTTAATAAAATGTAACTGATAAGAAAAAAATAAAATTCAAAAAAAAAAAAGAAAAAATTTTCTGGACCTTGGAGATAGGAATCTTCTTTTTCTTCTATTCCTATTATTCTTAGGTTTCTTCTTTTCATATTGTCCTTGATTTCTTGGATAGTTTGTGTCAGGAATTTTTTAGATTTAACATTTTCTTTGAAGGATGCATTAATTTCTTCAATTGTATTTTCTATACCTGAGGTTTTTCTTTTGTCTCTTCTTGTATTGTGTGGGAGATGCTTACTTCGGTAGTTCTTGTTTTCTTTCATAAGTTCTCCTTTTCCTGGATTTCTTCAGTTTGTGTTTTCTTCCTTCCTTTCTTCCCTCCCTCCCTCCCTCCCTCTCTCCCCCCTCCCTCCCTCCTCTTTCTTTCTTTCTTTCTTTCTTTCTTTCTTTCTTTCTTTCTTTCT